>NC_071306.1:9594166-9930833 GCF_027563975.2 Plodia interpunctella | reverse complement strand
TATGTCAACATGACAGAGGACAACGCAGCGCAACTGAGCAATGGGACATGGCTCTTACTCTCTTTCATGATAAAGGGCGTGATAAGATTCATTCAGCTTCGACGTTGCACGTCTGATTCTAATCTGCCCCTGGTTCTAACTATAATATTCGTGAAAAGATTAATTCGGAGTGGACGTTGCTCGTCTCGTCCTCGTGACCGCTTTCCATCAGGTGGGCTGCAGAAGCAATGATTGTATAGCTCACCACGCCAGGTATATCGCGCTTGAAGCTCTCGACGATCTCCTGCTTCTTGCGGCGACGCGCCTCCTCGTGCTTGTCGACGCGCGCGTCGCCAAGCTGGGACGCCACCTCCTCCAGCTGCGCCTGCAGCTCGGCCGCGCGTCCGCGGCACTCGCCCACGTCTGCCTACACATCAAGTTTCTTGTTATAACAACTTTACGTGGGTGCATACTTTATTATATTACTGGGAAAAAAATATATAAGAACTATCGGCAGGGGGCTTACCATCATCTCTTAACGCGATCCACATTGCGACCTAAACTGAACTGCATCGCAAATTCGTACCATCGACTTAATTTTTTGTATTAATGCGATTCATTTTAGGTGCCTAAATTGAACTGAGTTTCATCTGAATCGTTCTGTAAAAGTTGATGCCTGCAGGTCCCGGCTTCGCTCGAGTAAAAACAAGATCCATACTAATCTATAAAGAGGTAGGCGTTTGTGAGTTTGTATGTTTGAGGCGAAAATATCGAACCGATTTCAAAAATTATTTCACCATTAGAAAGCTAATTTTAAAAATTAATGCAAGATTGATATAGGTTATATTTTATCTCAAAATTCCCACGGGAGCGAAGCCCCGGGCAACATCTAGTGTTTAATGACTTCATGTTTGCTCCAAATCAGGTTAGATTGAAGTCAAACACACTCAAATAGAGTAGATGTCCAATTTTGTTTTCACAATTTTACATTAATAGATACACCGGTGAACACCTTCATATTATCAACCTATACAACCCTATTTATTAATTTAAAAAATGTTGAAATTTACCTGCAGCTCAGCCCGCAACCTCCTCTGTTCCTCGAGCGCTTGTTCTGAGCTCTTGATGTGCTCATTCAGCTTCTCCACTCGCTTCATGGCCTCGTTCCTTTCGTGGCCCTGCAACGTAATACTTTCGCGTTTCATAAGTATATATATGTATATATATATATATATATATATATATATATATATATATATATATATATATATATATATATATATATATATATATATATATATATTATAAAGAGGTAAGCGTGTGAGTTTGTATGTTTGAGACGGGGTAATCTCCGAAACTAGAGAACCGATTTCAAAAAATCTTTCACTATTAGAAAGGTACATTATCAATTCAATTCAATTCGTTTATTTCGTGAACACAGGTTACATAATAAGTATAATACATTGGATTTAGAAAGATAAGAACATAAATACGAAAAAACGCGAGTTTTATATGATCAATTAATAAAGTGAGGTATTCATCAGAGTATGTCTTCTGTCGTGGTCGTTGAGTGTCGTGTGTGGCGTGTGTGGTGTGTGTGGTGTGTGTATACCTTCTGACGGTGCTTGTTCTCGAGCTCAGCCTTGCGTCGCAGCTCGTTGTCGAGGCGGTCCTGGTCGGCCTTCTGTTCGCGGTTGACGGAGTCCAGCTCCTGCAGGTAGCGCGCCGCCTGTCGCGACGCCTCCATCTTCAGCTCCTCGTACTCTCGGATCTGTACACAAACACAGACCATAAAACTTAGCTTATTGTATTTTTAATCCCCGACGGAAAAAGAGAGGCGTTATAAGTTTTACCGCTAAGTGTGTCTATCTGTCTGTGTACGTGGCACCGTAGCTCATCAACGGGTGAACCGATTTGGATACGGATTTTTTAAATTTTATAGCTATTTTTTATGCAATGGTTCTTAGATATGTTTGATCAAAATCGGTTTAGTCATTGAAAGGTTGGAGTGAAATAAATATCAAAAGTCAGGGGTTTTAAATTTATCTAACAAATTAACTTGTGTAAAGAGGAGATCAATGGCGCTGTGGTTAGCACGTTCGACCTGTGCTAGCACAGAGCAAGTCACTCTCACACTGATCGATCATTAGATGCGTCACCAAAAGTTTATTAGCTCGTGCTCCTCCGTGCTTCTGAAGGCACGTTAAGTCCTTGGTTCCGGTTGTATTTGCACTCGTTAAAACCCGCCAATCATCAAACGGGCGCGCGTGGTGAACCATGGCCTGTACTCCTTTGCCCCAACAGTGGAGACGTTGAAAATGCTGTAATATATATGTTGTTATGTATGTTGTATAATAATCACAAAACTGACCTGTGCCTCCTCAAGATGCACATCGGCCCTGCCCGTGTGGCCGGTGCCCACCGAGGCCTCCCACTCGGCCTTCTGCTCCTCGACCAGCTTGAGCTCGTCCTCCAGCTTCTTGATGTCGGCCTGGTGCGCCTCGTGCGCCTTCCGCGCCTGCTCCAGCGTCTTCACGGCGCTCTCCAGCTTCTTCTGGGAGTGGGTCACTCGTTCTTTTGCTTTGATGAAGGTGGGACGCTTTTTCGATATCTCCGCTTCCTTGTAGTATAGATAGGCACTCGATCATAATCGTCTTTTTTTTAATACTTTTTAACTATATACTTTATGAAATTTGTTATACTGATAAGAGAAAAAGAATGTAAGAAATACCTAGTTTATGTCGTACTGAAAAATACACATTGTTTTCATGTAACAGAGTCACGTTCCATCTCATTATATTCATGTCGAGCTTTTTCACTCTTAATCAGTTTTTTTAAGTTTATACCTGTGTGAGTTGTACAGAAGATGATTTTAAAAATATATTTATACGATATTTTTCAATACAATGAAACCAATTCCTGTTGGTATGGAATTGTTCACTCACCACTTCACGAATCTCCTGCTCGATCTTAGCCAGCTCCCGCTGGATCGTTCCTGATTCTTTCTTCTTCTCTTTCAGAGCGTCGTCTGCTTTCTGCCGCTTCTTCTCCACCTACAAAATTTAATTGTAAAAGCTAGTTGAGAAGAAATAAAGTTATTCTTTATATGTTTATTATGATAGCCAGCATGAGATAATTTTATGGCATACTGAGATGTAGATTACCTTGGCCAGTTCAGACTGCTTGTGATGTTGGTCCTCCTCCAGGTTCTGGATCTCCTTCTCATTGTGGTAGAGGTGGAACAGCTGTAGTTCGACCTTTTGTTCCACCTGAGAACAAATAATGGATGTTTGATATAGCATTCGTGAAGTGAGTTAGATTTTTAAAGATGTACAATTACTATGAGTTGTCTAGGGAAGTCCAAAAATCACAAAAAAAAAAATTTTGTTATATCTTGTGAAACACTTCAGATAAAAAAGTAATTTTCTCACTGATGATTCTATACTTGTGGGGTGCATCAAAGAGACATCATATCAAAATTTAGCCCGGTTGGGTTACTGCGATGACACAACGGCACTGACCAGCTCCTCCTTGAGGCGGGTGTACTTCTCGGCCTCGTCCTTCTCGAACTTGGCCTCCTTGCGCTCGGCGGCCACCCCCTTCTTCTTCTGGTACGAGAACTGAGCCTCCTCGTCTGCCCTGTTCACCTCCGCGCGGCACGCTTCGTACTGCTCCTTCAGGACTCCAGATCTATTATGGTTTAACTCCATTATTCATAAGAAAGTTAAAGCATACTTTAGGCTAAAGTATAATTTGTCTTTTTTAAATGGATTTGTTATACATGTCACACACGCTTTTTAACTTATTTTTGAAAATAATGTGTGCTCTTGACCACTGAGCTATCGAGACAATAACATATACAGACACTAAAAACAATAAAAATGGTATTACATGTGCATACAAGCATAATGCTAAAATAATTAGTGTGCTGCAGCAAGGCAAAAAGGCCATAATTCAGTGAACTTCCTGCACATTAGTACAAAAATACTGATTTTCAGTCATTGCCGTCAATGTAGGTGCGAGCGCTAAGTTATAAAAAAAAAAATAATATTGTGTACTTAGATGTTTTAAGAAATATCACAAGAAAAACAAATAAAGGGAAATATTAAGACAGTTTGCAAATCAGAAGACGAACAAAAGCAAGCATTCATCTCTCAAAGGGAAATCCACTACAGGGAACTTTAGGAATACCAATTTTTTGTTTCTCCAATAGCTTTCTAAAATGTTTATTAAATGTTTTGGATAGATAATGTTGCTTTGTTGTCGAGGTGCTTTTCACTTTGATTGCCAGGAAATTGATAACATATAATTACAATGTGCCTTCCTCACCCACTAATCTCTTCGAACAAAGCAGTCCTCTCCTTAGGGTTCTTCATGGCGATGCTCTCGACAGCTCCTTGGAATACGAGGAAATTCTTCGCCTTGACATTGATACCCAATTTCTCAAGCTCTGCGAGGTAGTTGCTCACTGATACGGACTGTGAAACAATTATAATTAAGACAAAAATGTATATCATTTAAAATTTTGTAATAATACAAAATTTTAAGACATTTTAGCCAAACTTATCAATATTTTTTAAAAATAAATAAATAAATAAATAAATATAAAATAAATATATTAGGACAAATCACACAGATTGAGCTAGCCCCAAAGTAAGTTCGAGACTTGTGTTATGGGATACTAACTCAACGATACTATATTTTATAAATAGATACATATATAAATAAACATCCAAGACCCGGGCCAATCAGAAAAAGATCATTTTCCATCATGACCCGACCGGGGATCGAACCCGGGACCTCTCGGTTCAGTGGCAAGAACTTTACTACTGCGCCACCGAGGTCGTCAAAAATGTTTCTTATTAGAGTTCCATGCTTAAAAAGATAGACAGAAAAGCTTATAGGATCACTTTGTTGTGCCCTTCTGTCAAGACCCATTTTGTCAGGATTACTCATCTCTGCATGTTGGAGTTGACAGGTGTCAATGTGTTATAACTACAAAGTATGTAAGCACAGCACTACTTTATACAGTCCTGTGCCAGTATCATCCAATGCTTTCACCGGAAAACGATGGATGGGACTGTTACAGAACCATAAAAAGTGGCACGAAAAAAGGGATTCAAGGCCTTTACCAGCAGTGGATTGATGAGGGCTGAAAATGATGATGATAAGGTAAGCATTTGATAAGAAAGAACTTAGTCTAGTAAGTATTCAAGTTGTATGCACCATAGTTCCCATTGTAGCTAGTAAATAATATGATTCGTATCATGGGTTACCTGTCCATCTATCTTGTGATCCGAAGATTGGCCGATGACAGACCTTTGGAATTGCTTCTCTGTCATGTCTTCTAATATAAATGTGGCTGTCACTGATGCACTGTGATAAAAATACATAATATTACAGCTTGCCTTGCCAAAGTTATCTCTATCTCATCTAGATTTCTCAGATTTTTCCTCATCCGTTAAGTTTTGAAGCCCGGGTCACACTTTAGTAACATAGTAATCAAACTATTAACATGCATATTATTACGTATTTGATAAAGATAAGCCAAGCAGGTATGGTCAAAAATTAAAATACCTTCGGGATACAGGTTTATTTATTGACGCTCCATGAATCAAATCACTGAGGCGTTTCACTCGGAGCAGTGAGGTTTTCTCACCCATCACAAAACTTACAGCATCCATGAAATTAGATTTTCCTGAAAACAATATAATAAGTTACTTAAAGGTTTAAACTGAATTATAATGAATTGTGACATTACAGCAATAAAATTACACTGAATACCTGAACCATTGGGGCCTACGACGGCGGTGAAAGACTTCAGAGGCCCTATTCGGTGATGACCCCTATAGGACTTGAAGTTTTCCATATCTATATATTTTAGAAACGCAGGCATCTTTACAGCTAAAAAAATAAGTTTGTAAATGTAGAAACTTCACAATTTATTTCACAAATATTTTAATAGCGCCAAACATTGTTACAACAACACAACACAAACGATAACTTTTGCTTGACTTTTGCGTATAACCCCTGTCATGTCAGTCAAGTCAAGCTAATATCAAAATCTTTGGTTGCGTTCAGTTCAGCTTGCGTTCAGTCAGTCATTGATTTTTTTTTTATTCAAGCCAAGCCAACCTTCATTGTAATGTTTTAGCAGGGAGTAAAAATTACTGTAGGTACATTTATCCCGCCCGAGTACAGGCACTGTATGTTAGGTACCTATACAAAAGCTTTGCTGCCTGTCGATTAAAACTTTTATTTTAGAGTACTTTATTAATCCTTTCATTATATAAGCATTCGTTTGTGAAAATTTACGACAATGTAGTATATTCGGGTGCCAAAATATTGGGAAAAATCGTGGTCTAAAATTGAAGTCTTAAAAGTGTACTCAAATGCGACAAAGAGCTGCTAAACGTGAAGCCAAAAATATAGACGGTTTTTTGTGTTTATATTTTTGATTTGAATAGTTTTTGGGTGAAAGTGGTTAATTGATTATGTTGAAGAAGTGGTGGTTAAAAATAATATACATATCCCAATCCCACAAATAGTACAATATGATATCAGTGATGTTCAAAAATTTTAATAAAGGTATTGTGTTTTACAATGGACTTCAATAATTTAGCAAATTCGTCTTGTATTAACACTTTATGCTACTTTCTACTTTCCTAAATTAAAGTAAAGTTCTACACGTCAAGCAAGCCGATGCAAGACTGCAAAGAGGTAAAGTAATATATCTGCTGTATGCCTTCGTTTTTTGCGCAAGACGAAAAAAAAAATTGATGTCAATAGAGATGCAATAATGTGTCTGATGGGTAAAATAACAATTTTAGTAAATATCGAATTGTTGTTTTGTTCAATTTTGTTGTCACTGTTGTACCTAATATTTAATTCTATGTTTGTTGTTATTTGTGTCTTTGGACTGAGATTTTGCTTTAAACTAAGCTATTTCTAAAATAATGAGTGGCGATCGAAGTCCAGGCAGTCCGTTGGATCTGAACGACACAGAACAAGCAGTACTAATGGATCCCATCGATTTCGAGCGCAACAGATATCCATATTGTATAGTTTGGACTCCAATTCCTGTTTTATCGTATGAATAACCAAATATTAGTTTTATACTATGTACTATGTATTGCAACCCTTTTGTTTAAATCTACTTTATCAAACTTTTAGATGGATATTCCCATTTTTGGGTCATATGGGTATTTGCATGTCAAATGGTGTGATTCGAGACTTCGCGGGCCCTTACTTCGTTTCGGAAGACTTGATGGCCTTTGGAAACCCTACAAAATATGTGCAACTGAGTCCACAGAAAGCCAATAACGGACAAGCTGGTTGGGATGCTGCAGTAACTCAAGCTTCTGAGATTTATAGAAAGAGAATGGTAATTTTTTAACATTGCTAGAAATGTTATTAAAACTTGTTATTATTTTATAATTAAAATTGATATGTTATTGTCAGATAGATAACAACAAATAGTATTAAAAACACGTTTGTACTTATTTTTCAGCATATCATATTTTATGACAACTGCCACTCTCATGTAGCAACAGCTCTCAACATCATGAGCTATGGTGGCAGCAAAAACTGGAACATGGTCAAACTGGTCTTTTATATGATACCATACTCCAAATATGTCAGGTAAATTTATTTATATAA
Organism: Plodia interpunctella; assembly: GCF_027563975.2. Classification (NCBI taxonomy): domain Eukaryota; kingdom Metazoa; phylum Arthropoda; class Insecta; order Lepidoptera; family Pyralidae; genus Plodia; species Plodia interpunctella. The sequence goes on along the minus strand of NC_071306.1, from coordinate 9,923,195 downwards.
ATTATTAATATCCCTCAATAATCTATACATTGCATAAATAATTATTTTGTAGCCAACATCTGGGCTGTAGGTGATGTGTTTATCACTTTTGTAAATGTAACACATTTTATGATAATAAATATAATTGACTGATTGCATGTGTGTCTTGAAGTATGAGATTGGTTCTATCTAATTTGTTTTTAAAACTGTTTGTCAAACATCATCAGCTTTTTTAATGTCCACATTGCTGGAACACTGGCTATACTTACAATTGGATAATGTGATTTTGAAGAATATAAATTTGAATTTATAGATTGCAGCAGTTTGGTGTAGTATAATGATGAAATACACTTGTATTAAGCAGCTTGTCATATTTCATATTCATTTATTTGCCAACTAAGTATAAAATGGTGGTTTTAAAATTATTACATAGTTACTTATAACTTAGTTACCTTCTACAGGTATTGCAAATATTGCCATCCAAAGCATGACATCACAGCCATTATTGCAGATTGTCACACAAATCCAAGCTGTGTGAGTGTGTAATCCAGCAATGCTTATACTCTTTTTTAAGTTGAATCTATACTAATATTATAAATGTGAAAGTGATTGTCTTTCTTTCTTATCAAATTGGAGCATTGGATTGAGGCGACTTTTCATGTGGACATGAGACTACCTTTTCCTGCCAATTATTGTTTCAAATTTATGTAATTAAGGGAAAACCTTTGCCCATTTGCATTGGGACACTCATAGGATTATTGTTATTTTTTTGTTTCAGCTTTAGTGCTTTCCTCAAAACTTGGCTGCCGTTTTTCATCATAATAGCATTAATATGCGGGTTAGCAGCAATCATATAATGACCCTGTTAACTAACTGTAATGGTACATTTTGTTTTCTGAAAGTATTTTGTGTATGGATTGAAAGAGTTTGTGAAGCTGGGCTTGTTAATATAGTTTTGGACTCAATGGTATTAGAATTGTAGTTAGCAATTCACACAATGCACAAACACTTAGTTTGACTCACAATGGTCTGTGTCTTGAAACAGCAACATATCAATTTCAATTCTAAATACACTTTCTGCCAAACTGAGTTGGGCACTAAAAGGGAAAGTGCTCCTAGTACAACCTGTTTTAAATAATTACATCTTTTTTGAATTCTTACTTGCCTTGCCTCTCCCCTCAACTAAGGGAAGGTTGAACTCGACATATTTTGTCCATGTTACTACTAAGTACGTATTTAGACACCAGAGGAAGCTGAGAAGCTAACAAGAAGGAAGGACAACAAATCATTGCTCACATACAAAGCTCACAAAATGTTTTGATGCAACAATGGCTGAAAGAATTTGATGTTTCACAGTTGCGTGGTTGGAGGTCTAGCCTTAAATAGTAAGGCCCTGAATATAGCACATCTGAATAATAATATTCAATTCAGATAGATAGGATATATGTGAAGGATCATTGGTGCCATTTTCGAAGATATTTGTTTGTCTGAAGGTCTCCATTTTTTATATACTATGTAAGTAAATAAGGTTCATTTTTAATTGTATGAATCCCAGCCATTTTCGAAGATATTTGTTGGTCTGAAGGTATCCGTTTTTTATATACTATGTAAGTAAATAAGGTTCATTTTTAATTGTGTGAATCCCTGTTGTACACACGTAAGCAGTAGTTTAAGGACACAATATCCAGTATCCACAGTTGTTTATAATAATGTTACTGTCTTTTTTCAGATGTCCTTTCTGTTCAGTTAAAATAGGCGCTTAGTTAAGTTGGGCCGCCTGGTAAATCTAAATTGATAAGTGTCTATTACAAATTCAATAAATATCCATGCAGAGTAACCTATCAATCCTGTCATGCGATTGACTGCACATACATATACATATAACAAATATTATCAAAACTTTTAAAATTTTGTAAGTGTTTATTGTCATGGAATGATTGGATGAATTCAAAATGCGAAGGGGTGATTTGTCCTATTTAAATAAAAAATATATAGTTATTGTACTATATATTATATATAAATTACTACACAAATAGTTGATGTACATTTTGGTTTTAAGTTTATTTTACCAATTTTCTTTTTAATAATAAAAACAAAATAAATTAATAAAAGATTCGGAAATTTTATTGAAAATTAGACTGAATTTTTTTGTATAATAACTTTTTTTTTCACTTTTACACAAGTGACAAGAGTCAAGAAGGATGTGTTATATTATTATGGTCTGTGTATGTTACCCAAAAATACCTGGAATAATAATAAATAAAGTTTAGAAAAATAAAAAGAAGCTTATTTCTATGTTTTCCATTTTATTTACATCATTAATTCTGGAATAGTATACATACATTTTCTTTATTTTAAATTTACTTATTTTATATAATGTACATATTATTTTAGTCATGAAAATTCATCTATGCATTTTTCCTGTTCAGACTGACCTTCCCAACTTTTTATTTAAAAAATAATTTAGAAAATTAATATGAAAATAAGGCCAATACATCCATGTTTCATTGTTATTGTAACATTTCAATCATACATAATTTGGACAAGGATAAGACAAATAAATGCTGCATTGTGGAATTTGAAAATGAATTAACACTAGATTAAAGTTAATCTTCCATATTCTGTTACTCTATTCTAAAGTCAGCCTGAACACATGCTCGAGACATTTGTGATAAATTAGCTTATTTTTATTAACAGCATTTTTCTAATTATCACCAAACCATCATGTATATATCTCTAAATGTAATGTAAATTTTAACACACTCTAAGATGACACCTCTTGAAGCACACTTTTCTCCAGCTTGAACTCATAATCATAAGTGTTCACATTAAACTTTCTAGTCAAGAATGCCAAATGATCAGTTACCTCAGCTGTTAAGGCATCCTTGTTTGACGCCATCTTCAGCTCACGACATAATGTAAAAGGAACTCCTTGCAGGTAATGAAATGTTTGATCGACTCTGCCAGCCCTTGGTGTTGGAGGAGCCGGCCTTTGTGGCATCGCGGGGAGGGATCCGCCTCCACCCACGTTAGGATACAACCCTCTACCAGGCAATGAGGGGTCAACTACGACAAAACCATCCTCTGGTTTGGGCCCAGGAATCGGTGGAGTATCATCTTCTACGGGAGACCTTCTTTTTCCGAATATTGACGAAAACATGATTATGGTAATATTTTAACTATAGGTGGATACACTGCATTGAATAGTAATAATGAGATTTATTACGTTATGCATTAATTTTTATAAAATATGAATCATCACATCACAAAGAAAATTTGTTTTCAATTTCATGTGACATTTGACTTGACAGATACGGATGACATAAAAAAACATTCAGATTGACAGCATAGAGAGAGAGAGAGACTGTAGGTAGGTATCCTACCTACTCCATACGTGAACCATGGATTTGTAGATAGATAGGTTATTAGAGTAGGTAGATATTGTAGATAGGTAGGTACCTAGGTACTAATGCTTCGTTAAACCTTAAACGGATTGATCTTGTGTGTGTCAGTTTCATCAAAGATTTAGAAAGGGCCCCGCATGGAATTGGTAGCTTTACTCGTTGTGCGGAGTACCTACTAAATTCCATGGGGCCTACCGGACTACCAGTGCATTGGTAATTTATTTGCCGCTTGGGATGACATGGCATGGCAATACCGGGTGGTTTCAGTGAAGCAAGTGGTTGGATGTCAAAGTTGTCAACTAAAATTCATCATCGACATCGACGTCAAAACATTTCTTGTTTTGAAGAAAATAATGTGGAAACTATTGTAAATACTCCTAATCATTTCTCATGGGTATATAATTCCTTATTAAAAATGATTTATCTTTTTCTTTAAAGTTTTACTTCCGTGGATGCTTGCAAGTGTGATTTATTTTTTTAAGTGGGATTTTGGAAATCCAGCTGGTCAAAGCAAGGTTCGTACCTACTTCGAGCGTTAAATTATATCAAAATTATATGCAAACAGCAATTTAAAACATACCTATAAATATACTTTTCTTTCTTTTGTACTGTTAAAACGGTTTCCCCCTAAAATAGGGTTTTGTTATTTGTCAAAGTTCTGTAGTAGTCTTTATGTTTACTACTTCTAACCTTGTTTACAGCGTTCATTGTAACAATTCCTATTTACAATTAACATTTGTCTCGCTGCGGTGTATTTGTAATAGTTACTATATTAATAACCTAACTTATAACATTTTCAATCACTTAACTGGTGGGTAGTTGAAACGTTAAAATCACAGGTATACTTAAAGTGTACAGGAATACCCTTTTAGTATACCAAGGATGGGATATGAATCCCGGTCCTAATATCAAACTTCATTATTCAAACTCCAACTATTATTATAAACATGAATATTTGTTACCTTTTTAAGCATTTATCTATTCAATCAGACTTATTGAAATTTTGCATACATATACATAGTTAGGACTCGTAACAATGTATATGTATGCAAAACTTAGGAGTACAGAGTAGAATATAGGCTACCTTACATTGCGTACTAGAAAAAGTAGCAAAGCAGGCAAAACTGCAGTACAGCAATACCTCAATTTTGGGTGTTTCTGTTTTTATTGATTATTTTATTATATGTATTTCTTAAGTTATTAGTTCATACTAATATTCCAAGAGAAAACTGTATTTTTGGTCAAAATTAATAAACTCGAAATCTATACCGATTTTGATGAAATTTGGCACATATATCGATGAAATGTTTGAAATTGACTTAGATTATCACTTACAGATGGTTATCATTGATAATAGTATGTTCAATTGATTTTCACTGATGTCACTCCCAGTAATAATATCCCTCCAATATACGCCAGGACCACTGTACCCTAAAATTAACTTTCGAGTTTTCATTTCATTTTAGAAAAAGCCTTTGTGGACTTCTTTCGCCGATTCTATATCAATTTTTCAATCTTAAATTTTGTTTTTCAGGCAAGAGAAACATGGCTGACGATCCTGGACCATCTTCACGATCAGGTATATATAATAATATGTATTTATTTGTAATGTGATATCTGCCCCCTGGCTTACTGTGCAGAACTTTAGATCTACTTTCATGTCACGTCAGTTTCCTTTAGGCGAATCAAATAAAAAGCCTCACACCGTTCTACAGAGTGTTTTCCTAATTTATATGTTGCAACGTGAAAAAAGTATTATTATCTGACACCACAGAGGTTGTATTCACTTTATTCTCTGAATAGAAAAGTATACATTATTTTGAATAGATCAGCAGGCAACTTAGGCAACTAGTGACGTCACTCTTGTGAAACCAAAAACAAAAGTTCGTAACGAACTGTGTTGAAAACTGGTTTCAGAATGGCAATTAAATTTTTTTTTTGGTTATTCTATGGGTTTGTACTTTATTCGTCGGCTTGTACTTTTATTTTATTGTATTTTACTGCTTACCATGCAAGTATCTGTCTTCGTCGACTGCCCTATCTAATTGATTCTATATCTGTTATTCATAAAACAGTGATAAAACATAATTAAAATATGCTAGTATATTTTAATTTATAAAGTGCGATAGTGACTCTGTATCATCATTCGGGGCTGCGGGACGTTGGGAAGCTGAGAGCGGAAAAATAAACCGTAAAATTTGTAATATTTTGTGGTTTTACACCCACCACATTTGCTCATTGGCAATGCTTTTGTTGCCTATTAGCTGCCAAGGCTATGTTTCCTTTAGTCGCCATCGTACGACAACCGTACGACAACCACCTTATATGGAGGAGGACACACAGTATATGTTAGGTATAGCATAGCATATGATGGTATTTTACTTACACTCAAATATGTCTAGCTCTGAATAAACCAGAACCAAACATAATAGAAAACATTCTCAAAAAGTATCTTGTATGTGTTTCAAATTTTGCTCTCCATAGCTGCCATAAAGAAAATATACTTGATATTTAAAAAAAAAATTGTTCTCGAGCTATATCTATGTGGAATTTCATCAAAATCGCTCTACTGGTTTAACTGCGAAAGCATAACGGACATACAGACTTTTGAATCTAAATATTTAAAATATATTCGCCCCTGGCACATAGATTACCCCAATCTCCCTTTTTTGTAATTACAGATCATTAGCCCTGCCTTCAGAATTTACCCTGAAAACATTAACCCCCATTTTGTAACAATACTGGTAATGACAATGGCGTGTCGCTTCTACGGATTATTAAAAATTTGTGTTTTTCAAAGTAGAATGTAGCAAGTGGATCAATAAACATCAAATGTCTCATTTCAATTCACTTTTTACGTCATTTTGTATTTATTTATTTTTGAACAGCTTTCGCACAAAGATTTTTGTACTCACAAGCTGTGTCCACATCAAATTTAAGTTATTCTGTTATCCTGCAAGCATGGTAAAGTTTATTTGGTTAAATTATTCTTTAATTTCCGTGACCTCTCCCATTTCCCGCAACATAGGTTCGTCTTGATTTACACGTGTCCCGTCCCGTTTTCCGCCAAAAATACGATAGTCTTCAAAAACAAAAATTTAAATGAATAACATCATCATCCACACCCATGAAACCATCATCCACCTCGTGGATGATTCATTCAAAGTTATATAGTTGTTGTATTTTAAACCGTAAAATTACCCTATATGAGTTTAATTTTGGCGGTGGTTAACTTTAAAAAAACATCCGAACATGGCAACCCTTCTGCGGAATAAACCTTCAATATCCATCTATTAAAAAGCAATCTTCTCTCCCCGTTGTTAACTAGATGTTGCCCGGGGCTTCACTCCCGTGGGAATTTTGAGATCAAATATAACCTATAGCATTCTTCCTCAAACATACACACTCACAAACGCTTACCTCTTTATAATAATATTATTGATGTATATAATTTATAGAAAAAAATCACGTTGAATAGATCACGTTGAGGATATATTTTTCTTTGTCTATACAAAATCCCATCACAAAATTATGTATTTAGAAAAATATCTTTTTTTTCAATATAGAGTTTGAAATACACCAATTGATAAATTCAAAGTAGTCTGCAAAACTTCGCGCTTTATTACAAAACTAGTATAAACGGAAAGACGGGAATCTCGTAGAAAAAAAAAACCTTTTCACGGGATCTTTAAACGTGTTTACCTACCAAAGCTTGCGGAAAAACGCGGGAATTATGGAGCTTTGCGAGCTCCACTGAAGCTTACCTACTTAAAAACGATTTACCAAAACATTCTTAAGGCAGATTTTGAAATATCATTTTTTTTCGTTTTGTGTTAATCCTCGTGTAATAAATCAAATGTGATATGTGATATTAAATACTGTTTAAGGATGTTGGAGATTTAAAACACTGTTTGAAAGATGAAACTGAAACGATGCCTTTCCCGTGGCCGATTACTGCGCGGGTCCAAGTGAGCGACAACTGCGCGACAGTTACTAATTGTTTCTAAAGTTATTATATTATCTGTTACGCACAAACTTTACCAAAATCTCTCCAGCTTCATTATATTAGTACAAATAACAAGGTAACAGGGCCCCGGGATCCTCGTCGGGGGCGTCGGGGGCTCGTCCCTCACGCCCGTCAGTTGCGATCGATGCGCCCAAGGCCACGGCCGCGCACCTATCGATTTTATATAAATAGCTCCAGCCCTCCCCCTTCCCCCCCGCCTGCCCCCGTCCCGCGAATCAGGATAGGTGAGACCGAGAGTTGGGAGTTAGTCCTTATTACTATGTATTGCTGCAAAAATTGAGAAAATACAGAATGTGTCAGCCGCTTTATCCCCACAAATACCTACCTTAAATTGAATTGAAACTACCTTCGCATTGTCACGCGTGTCCTCCTTGACGACATCAAGCCAAGACCAGACGAAACCAGAATAGCAAGACATTTGTTCCCTGAGTTTTGACTTAAGTAGGTATACAATAAGCGACGGGCTAGCATATTTCAGAATCACAATTTGTCGCTATCCTTGCAGCATTCGAATTCCTCGTGTGTATTCTTCCGTAAATAAGCGCCCAATGTTAAGAAACTAAATGACATGGCTAGTCCTCGAGACTATCACCACCCGCCACTCTGGTGCGAGCCACCCCACCAGTCGCAGGTATCAGGATCCGCCGATATATATTATAACGTCACGACCTCTATACACCCCTTGTTGAGAACAATTTGTGATGTTACCCACAGACTGTTTTTAGTTTACAAATTGTATTTTTGTGCAATAAAGCTTAAAATAAAATTATCAGAATTTTAGACCTGGGTCATACATTCAAAACACGTCCACCTTCAACTCGGGAGTGACATATTTGAATTGACCAATACGAAGCCGTTAGAAGAGACTTAGAGACCGTTAGAGAGCACCATCACTCGGTAACATGGACACCTATGGTAGATCACCAGGTCCTCATCCATCCTGGTTCTGAACAAAAATACATATTATAATCTAAATAATGACTTTTCCATTCAACCTTACGACAAGGATCAATGGGAAAACTTTTACAGCAGCAGTAACTCATTGCTTTGTGTTAGCGTGAGCTTTGTGTCAACGCGAAGAAGACTAAGCAATGTATGTCGATTGGCTACGATCATGAACGATGTGTAGCCATTACGTTTGGGCCAGTTCGATGCCCGACCTTGGCTGGAGAGATCCACGTGTAACGATCCCTTTTCTTGGTAAATTATATCCAGTATCGTATCTTGCACTTTTAGCTTTTCTCTAGTTTTGAGTTTTCAACCTTATCGTCAAAGCTTAAGGTTCATTTTGAAAGGCGGAGTTATCAATTTTTGCTATTTGTTTTCGTGGAAGTGTAGCTGGATTAGCTCGATTTGTTTTGTGGGTGTTGTGTTCGTTTCTGTTATTGTATCCATTGATATATAAGCTTAGTGTTTTTGTTTGTGAGCTAATGTAATATTATTATTGTTATTTTCTGAATTTTCGCATAGAAAGATGGATTGAATTTCCAAAAATCCTTTTTAATGTCCTTAGCTCGGCGGAACAGCTCAGCTGCGCTCGCTATCCCGGTCCATTCCCGGATGTTCCGCAGCCAAGATTTTTTCCTTCCTCCAACCTTTCTCTTCCCAGCGACTTTACCCATCATTATTAGTTGTAGGAGGTTGTATTGCTGAGCCTAGTTGATTAACGAATCGATAGAAGTTATGAAATGGAAGAGCCTTTGCCCAATGGTAGAGGATCTTAGTGTTATAGAAAAGGGATGAAAAAGCGATGGCAAGGCGAAAGTTTATGAAAAAAAGGGAAAAGTAGAAGCGATCAAGTTATGCTCAACAACACCCCGTTGGAAACCTATGTCCGAACAAAGTTAGACCGCACTGGTGACCTGAATACATAATTTCCTAGTCCTAACCTATTTCACGGGCCGACTCCTAGCGAGGTCACCTTCGGATCCAGGTCGAATTGTTTTTTAATCGAGATTTTATTTTTTTTTAACCATCGAGCCTGATAATAGTGTGGTATATCAAAACGTATTACATCCGCATGTAAACATTGATATTGTGTTTTGATTGAAAATCGAATTGATTGCCATAGCGCAAGATCGCAATACTCAATCGTTATCGATCTATGATTCAATACAAGTTTTTTACAAAAATGTCATTTTTGACTCAAGCTTTTATTGTCGTCAGAGTGATCTTTACGGCATTTAACACCTGACAAAAAGTCCCATGTCCGTGCTGTAAACGGTTGAGGAGTTCCCTCGTTTGGAGCCGATCCGGGCTGCACCATCGGGTCATGCTTATCATCATATGCATTGTCATGGAAACTGAAGCGACGTGAGATATTTCAACTCTGTAGGTCAACTGGGAGTAGGAGAAATCCAACTTGCAAGAGTTATTTACAGACAACTGGACAAACGAAACTAAATAAAAGCTTGTATTAATAATCTGTTCATCATCATTTATTCATTTATTTAAGTTGTACAAAAATATGTAAAAGGCGGACTGATAAAAAAGCTTTAGGCTTTTTTATCACTTGGTTTATATTACTAGCGGCCCGTCACGGCTTCGCTCGGGTAACAACATAATAAATTATACCCTAAACTTTCATCACGAATCACTATATTTATTAGTGAAAACCACACGAAAATCCGTGCAATAGGTTTTGATTTTATCGTGAACAGACAGACAGACGCGGTATAGAGGACTTTATTTTATAATATGCAAGAATAAGGATTTTCCTAGTTGTGATCGAGAATGTTTATCAAAAGGCGAGTCTTAATATTTTTAAAGATTTACTGGAAAGGATTTACTGGAACAAGATTCACAGAACTTGCGGATGATCATTTCTGCGAATTCTAATAAAGCTTCTAAAAGTTTATTTTATCTCTTGATCCTTTCAAATTCAAATTTCTTTATTCAATTTAGGATGATATACATCACTTATTGACGTCAAAAATTAATTAAACTAAGTCTACTGCCGGCTTCCAAAGCGCAGGTGAAGAAGAAGCGGCGCAACAAACTTCACCGCAGCCTTTTCTCCAAGGACGTCAATTAACAAACCTTAATTTTTTGATCTGAGAAATGATAAACCCAGGAATTAAATCCAAACAACACCTAATAGGCTTTATAATGAGTAGGTAATCAAACGTCACATTATCATAGAATATTGTTAAAATGCGGTTGGTTCCAATGCTGATCTGTGGGAAACGTATCTGTTTTTCCATACCCGTAATAATATATTTCTCTTCGGCGACACTCTGTCGCAATTACTTACAACGACTGTAAATATTTGGAAGACGTTAAACGCAGGAGCAAAATCAATCGAGGCGGGCGCTCGAACGAAAGGAAAACAAATTATACACCAAGTGTGTCTACTTGTTGTGGCTGCGGTTGTTTGGATACGGAAGGTCAAGGACGCTTTTGAGGGGTGGAGGATTGCCTGGGCCGAGGGGGGATGGGCGGGGCTTCGCTCGAAATAGACTCAGCAACATCGTTTGTCAACACACGCCTACGCAGCGGCTCCGGGACAAGGGTGGAGGGAATGAGGGTGGGTCCCAATGGCCACCCTTTCTAGCCAACGCCGGGTTTCGCTGCGCCAACCTCAGCTTCAGTCCAGGTTTAGGAACGAAGTTCTCGAAGGATCATTTTGACATTAATTTAGGTTATGTTTCATAAAGCGAGGCCCAGTCGTTGAACTTTTGTCCCTAGGACATAAAATTCTTACCTAAAATGTCTGTAGTTTGTTCTTAGGAAGTCTAGAAGGGGGAACTGTGTGAGAAAATATTCCCACATTGCTTACGGTCCATTGTGTTAATAATTTACTTCATTATTCGGAAAGTCCCTATCTATATGTGTAATATTTCCATATTGTGTTATATTTCCTTCTATTTTAGGATTTCGTTCTTTGCTTGGGCCATGCGATTGTCGGTTAAAGTTATCCATGGATTATCCCTTCTCAACTATTGTCTCGTAATGATCGTAATATCCAACCTATTGTTTTAATTTTAATCGGAAATGTGAAAGGTAATGATTAAGAATCAGTTTCTCCCACATTTCCGCAAATAAAAATTCAGCCTATATTTAAATATCAAATGGTCGAAGTTCAAGGTTTGGTCTAAAATTACATTTCTGAAAAACAACGGGGCACAACCACCTCCTCATAGTGTTCTGTACCTGATTGTTTACAACTTTCGCAGCTAGTTGGAAAATGAATCTACAAATATTGTGAATTTTCTGTATAAAAACTCCAAACAGTCTGGTACTTCGCATCGCTCGCGGCGAGGGCATGATAAAGTATCAGCAAAGTAATTACCATGTTGCTAAAATTAGATCGAGAGTCCCTAGTATATTATAATTGTCGAGCGAAGCTGAACTAAATAGATAAAGAAGAAAATGTACAGACGTCTAGATATTTGATCGCTTAGTTAATTTTTATCATACTACTAGCTGATGCCCGCGATTTCGTTCGCGTGGCCGAACAATTTTTGGTAAGGAGTCAAAATTATTAGAGAAATTTAACTGTACAGATAAAACGTAACAATACCTATACAGAAGATGCTCATACGACTAAACTATATAATTCCTGTAGATTAGCTGGACTGGTGTTCTAGATCTTCATTTTTTATACCTCAACAGAAAATGCTCATCAGACTGAACAACTTTTATTAGCGCGTCATTTCTATATGTCCGTAGTAGTTTAGCTGTGCCACCTTGGGCCTGCATAAGGTATTCCAGATCTTCGATTTTTTTACCTCAACAGAAAATGCTCATCAGGCTGAACAACTTTTGTTAAGTCGTTATTTCTATATTTCCTATAGTTTAGCTGTACCATCATGGGTCTACATCAGGTGTACCAGATCTTCGATTTTTTTACCTCAACAGAAAATGCTCATCAGGCTGAACAACTTTTGTTAAGTCGTTATTTCTATATTTCCTATAGTTTAGCTGTACCATCATTGGTCTACATCAGGTGTACCAGATCTTCGATTTTTATATCTCTACAGAAAATGCTCATCAGGCTGAACAACTTTTGTTAAGGCGTAATTTCTATATTTCCTATAGTTTAGCTGTACCATCATTGTTCTCCTTCAGGTGTTCCTGTTTCCAAAATCATTTATACCCTATAATATGTCTAGGCTTAATAGCTATATAACAAAAAAAGTTTCATTCAAATCCGTCCAGTAGTTGCGAAGATTAGCGTGTTTAAACTGACAGACGTTTGTCTGTCAGTTTGTACAGAGTTTATTTTTTTCAAATTCTTTCTCTGTCACTATTATGACTCTATCGCCCAATTTTCTTTTATTATATTCAATGTACAGGAATTTTTTTTCTACTGTTTTATTAAATATATTGATTAGATGGCCTGATTTCAAAGGATATATAGATAACTTCTACCCCGTACTAGAGAATTTGTCAAGATCAATCAAATGAGCTCTAAATCAATAGCGTTGTGTCAATTAGAGATCATAATGTAGAATACAATCATACAATCGTAAATGGCGTCATTGACTCAATCCCTCTCTACTGCTCACTTAGTACGTACAGGTACACCCTCAAAATTGTTTCTCATCTTTGGTCCAACGGGCTAAATTGAAATTAGTATCTAAGTATAAAGTGACAAGTAAAGAAGTGTAAAGTTATTTTAATACCTAGATCTAGATATCGATCTGTTCTAATTTGTTGTCTTGTAATATTGGTTTTTAACTTGCAAGATTTTTATAACAAAGTCTTCTCATCTTGATCAAACTTCTTATTTTCTTAAAAATATTGTCGATTTTCGTAGCATCAGTGTTCTGGTCTAAGTCATTATCTAACTTTAGTACCTATTTGAAATTAAAAACAAAATATAATTACGAAAACTAAAAACGACTAAGTAATATTAGAATGCTTACATAACTGGCAATTTAGCAAATATCTTCAAATTGGGAATCAAGCTCTCCTTTAACAAATACTTCACTACAAAGACGATGTTGTGTACTTGTTTAGGTTGAGAAGATCTAAAAATAAATTAACTTTCTTCCAATTCGTGTTTATAGATCTTGGGAGTTAATTACTTTCTATTATGTTCGAAAGTACGCAATCGAAGTTACACAAGATTCCTTATCGTAAACAATCGAGTTAGGAACTTCCAACGTCCCTGCCAATTTGTTAAGTACATCCAACAGCACATCAACCTGTTCAATTATATTCGCCGGTATTACCTCCGCGTTGATGTCTGGTAACTTGATTGCAGTCGACTGTACTTCTTGAATAGCAATTACAGTTCTATCTAGTTTGGATATGGAATCAGACCTGCCATTGAAAGTTTGGAGTTGGCGATTCCCACAATATCTTTACCTACGGAGGAAGTGCAAAAGTATCTAGTTACGCCTTGCATACAACGAATGTATGATCTTATTATTTATTAGGTTCGTTCTTTGATTGATAATACTTGTAAAAGCTTTTCGTGTTTCTGGATTTCAAAAGAAACAAAGGCGCGATCAATTTTCGTGTTTCTGGATTTCAAAAATAACGGATCGCGTTAAATTTATATCGTGTAAAAATTGTAATCGTAACTGTTGCATAAATATTTTTTTGTTAAGAAATGTTGGAGTGCGAATCTACACTGTCGGTTTCAATTTTTAGGTATCTGATTCTGTAATGCAATCCCACAAAACGAATCGTATTATACTCTTACCGATGAGCATTTATACCATGAGATAAGTAGAGCTCCATCGAGTATCCGTTCACCTACAAGTTCCCTTACAAGGTCTCTAAATTTATGAGGGATTTCAAAAATTATATTTTCTTCACGACTTTATTATTTTAAATAGTAATTATATAATTGTCTTTTTGTTACTTTGATTATTATTAACTAGAGTTTAATTCTCAAAATTACTTCAATTTATTTATATTCCATGTAACCTACTAATTATTTGTTAATTCACGCTTTCTTTGTACTACACGGGATAATGAGAACCTTATAAACCACAAATACATTTGTGAGTTTGGCATATTTCGCATGCGTCTGTTGTGCTGCATGTCTTCAGCAATGTAAAACAATTTATGAACTAGTTTGTGATGAAATGGATGCTTTGAAGGGGTGGAGGGGGACGCCACCCTATGCGGCAGGCGGCCATGTACAAACAATTATGGTTGCTTTATTGGAACAATTTATTGAAGACTCTTTTTATAATCAATTCAAGAAACTTTTTTATAAAATTTCATTAGTGCTTAGAGCCCTTCGCAGAGTAATGCAATTTTACTGTCAAATCATACAATACTTAAATATAAATGATTTAGACACTGCTTTGCATTCAGTTTTAATTAATATACAATAATCTGTAGATCTTGACTGTTCAATAGAATTGGCGACACATCTGTTAATTACCCAACTTGCAAACCGAGAAGCGCCATCAAACCGCGATCTAGTTCAAACGGCTCCCATAACATTATTCTACAAATAGGCACATTAAACTTGTTACTTGCGAAACAGTATTAAAGTTCCACAAATAGAATCCTTGCAAATACAGAACGACTCCCACTGCAGCTTACGATCGCTATTTATACAGTCGATAACACAATACGGCATGCAACCAGCGAACCGGTTACGTGTATGCGCCTTAACGCTAAAAATAGCAACAACCCTCTTACTTACATAATTGTTATTGGTTGGAGGCTGTGCTTCCTGGCCTCCCCACCACCCCACGCCGGGCGACTAGCTCCAGTCGCAGTTGGGACGTCGTCGAGGGTGCACGTCCTGTCAGCACCTCCAATGTTGATGACGATCCCATAGCGAACAAATGGACTAAACTCGCGATCGTTGCTGAAGTCCTAGTTTTTGTTGAAGACACTGATGTAATCCATGATATTAATAAGTGCGTCCCACATTTTGCTGTGCAATAAATTTTCGCTATGTTGCAAAACCAGTAAAACTGTTCTAATATTGTAATATTCTGCAAAGACAGAGTTGGTTATTTTAGTCGTGTAGTGTAATTAGCGTGTATTAAGGACACTAAAGTGTGTACAGTAACAGGATCCGGTGAAAATGTCAGTAAATCCGCCGACGGTGGCTGCTAAAGGTAAACTATAATTTTATTCCGTAGCGTTTATTTGTTTATAATGTCTTATATTTTCAAGGTTCCGTGCGCCAATAGCATCAACAAAACTTTTATCACTGCGTATAACACTTCTTTTCACTACTTCTGTTTCCTTAACGAATACTATTACGATATTCTTTTCTATGTCTTTCACTTGTATGAAGTCATTAATGAGATTGAAAAAATATAAAAGAAGTTATAGGACACTCGTCCTGAGCTCCCATAATTGCGTAGTATCGGCGTCCTCCTGAATAATACATCGTTGACAGTTCGCATTGAATATTCTGATTGTATTGAGTATTTGCATTTTAATTTGCGAACTGAGTGGTTTTTTATCACATGCTTCTAATATATTTTAAGTATAATGAGAGAACTAATTAAACTGGTAGTTTCATGATTTGAGCATGTTACTATAAATCTGACACGCAAAAGTGTCTGTAAATGACGATCTTGGAAACAAGAGGAGAAAGTATGAAGTAATGAGACCTCTAAATTGCAAGACAATCTGGTGCCTTCCTAAATAAGAGGAAAATCCATGTTTTGATTCTTACTTTGACAAAAAGATATTGTATGTTCTTGTGTAGTAACAATCACATGCTTTTTAACAAAACGCTTTATATAAAATGATTTCTCGTAACTAAAAAAAGATAGTTATCTTTGATATTTGATCGTAAAAGATAGTTATCTTTGATATTAAAACTAACTAAAGCTCACGACAACGTACACGAAATGAACTTGCAAGCTCGATCAATCTCATTAATCTCGCAGTTGTGAAGTAAAGTCAGTGATGAATTGGACCAGTTTTTTGTACAGTTAACATCACATTTACCTTCCCAAAGTCTGCCGATATTGTGGCGCCATAGAATTAGATACAAGGTGTAACATGATGGTAACTGTATGTCAAGTATAATATCAAGTTACATCAAGTTTTTTACAGAATCGCATTTATGGGTCACGCACTGTGTATCGTGAGACACTGACACGTTAATCATTGAATTACTAGCATTTTGTGGGTCCAAGTTTGTAAGCAGCCAACACATTCTTCGTCGCGTTACGTGAACCTCACCATTTCCCTTCATTTAGGATCGGCGCTATGTGTCTTTTCTTTCCATAAGTCTCTCGTTCCTGTCATAATCGCGTCCACTCCTAACTCTGTAATGTTAGACTATGTTGTATATAAAAGCTTTGAACGCAATTTCTATAACCTGGTCTTTGATGCGGTTTCCATCAAATAAACTAGTGATTTACAGTGAAGGTTGAACACAAGCGCGCGAAGCGATTTCACGCTAATTTCTTTATAATTCCAGCGTATAAGTGTTGTATTGAGAAATCATTGCGTGTTCTAGTGTTTCCATAAGGTTAGAGCAGTCATGGTTAAGCAGAATTCTCTAATAAGTCATTCGGTGACGTCACACTGCGTCAATGACGTGGCAGGAGTGATCGCGTGAGCCAGCGTGTTTCACCTGACTCCTTGGTTGCGTGCCCCTCTATGTAGCGTCAACAGCATAAATTACCCACAATCATTGCAATATCGCCTCTATTACTTCTGGTAATACAGGTATCTAATTATGGACCTAAAGGAGACAACAGGAACACACTAGCTGATAATGATAATCATCTATTAGGTGGCGGTACGATTACCGTGTATCACCGATACACGGTAATCGGTGTACCGTTCGTGTTCCACTAAGCTCCCCTAGGACATGTAAACGCATGTTAGATTAAATGATGTAGTATTTAAACACACTATATTAGAAGAATCAGAGGGCCGTGCAGGAAAATTTAAAAACTGTTGTGTTGACTGTATACATCAACATCAATTTTCCCAAATCCTCTGCAAAACCGTCCATATCACGGCGTCATAAAGACCCACGCAGAGTAACTTTGTTGGCTGTCGAGTCTACAGCTAACCGCGTGTCAAAATGACCCTGGAAGGAACTACGTCATGTGAATAGCGTCCTATTGGTTATGGACAGCGTGCTGTTGACTGTACACGTAACCTGAAATTTCTGAACACCCACACTATGACTTTTAGAAAAGGAACCCGAACTCTGACCTTTAAATCCGAGAAGGCGTAGAAAAATAGTACGTTTGTTGTTGAAAATTGTTGTTGAAAATTACAGGATCCGTGTTATGAGACAGTTCTAGGAAAATATATTTCGCTGCCCTTTGATAATAATTTTCATTATTTGTAATAGGATTTTCAACAATGCGAAAAATGAAATTTTATTATTTCTTTGTTTTTATGAAATGAAGTTTACCTTTAAAATCTTAGTAATGTATTTCTGACATTAGAGTTTTAGCAATTCACACCATTCGATCGAAAATAAAGTTATGTATAGTCCCACTGCGTCCCACTGCTGGGCAAAGTTTCCCTACTCTCCTTTCATAAATTTCTGTCCTTGTTATTTTCCATCCACCTCTTGTCATATGCGTTGATGAAAATATCTGAATGACTATTTCTCATAATTCTCATCTACTGCAACTGTCTTCATAGTTGTCTGGTTAACATATTTACCATAATCCCATTGTCTCTAAACAGTCTATATTTATTATCCTACCTTTGGTGAATTTGTAGTCTAACATTTCAGCTTCCTTTCGCCCCCTGTTGAGCATCTCTTTTCATACGCCATCCTTTTCTATCCTGTGATTCGTCAACAAAATTTTGAATATATATAGCAAACAATATTTTTTAAAGCCCACCATTAATATAATTTGAGATTGATAAGTAATTTTTTTTTTCTTCACGCTCTCCACTTTTTTCAAAGCGTAGACTTGTTGTATCGTCTGCCCATCTCATTCCAGGTCATCTGACAGTCATTTCTCCTGCACGTACTATTAAATTAATACCTTATCCCACCACACGGAGTTTGGAGCTAGATCGCGTACCAAACACCTTAATTCGTAGGTTAACAACTAAACACTTTTTCTGTAAAAATCTGGGCTCTATCTTGTTCTGGTTTAAAAACGTTACCAAGTAATAGCTCTATCCGGACGGAACACTTGCAAGCGTTAACGCCTCTAAGATTAACATGAATGATTCCAACACAAACATGACAAGGACCGCGTTATGTTTTCTCTCTTTCTTACACTTTTGTATAGGGTCATAATAACACAAATCTAATAGATAGTGAACACGAATGACTAAATAGTTGACACGGGTAAGTAGTCCAAACACTGAATATATTTAGGCCGTATTGACGCACGGGCGAGGTGACCATTGACATTTGGCTGGTAGTTCCCAGTACTTCCCAGAGTGACAATATGACTCATGCGCAAGCGCAAGAGACAGTTGTTCATTCATATTGGTTTAAAAACTAATTCAACTCAACAATCTCAACTCTTCGACATGAAATCTAAAATGTTGTTTGTTCATTCATATCGGTGTATAAACTAATGGCGCTAATTCAATTGGATATATTCTATTCGACGTGAAAACTTTCAGACTTTGTCTGGGGCTCCAGTGGAAACTTTTCGTTAAAGGACCACTGGTTCTCTGTACCTTGAGCAGGACGGCGTCATCTATAGCCGCGATAAAATAAAATAAGCATAGGACATGTAACCTTAACATAATGTAGCATGTTGGACCTATAATATGACCTTTCATATTTGTCGCTCATCTCAAACATATCTGAAAGCAAGAGATAGGCGCTTGACTGCTATGGCAAACTTATCGAAGGAAGTCATAAAAATATGAATAAAAAGTTATAATCAAAGGAACTTGTGGACTTAGTTCTCGAAGTTAATTAGTGTGGAGGCTCCCACAAGTTTTATACAAAACTGCAGCAAGCAATGTTACTTAATACTGCTAGATTGAACGCAGAAAGTAGTTTATTTTGAAAAATGGTGTCTTCGAACATAATTGCCATATAGGTATTTATTGAAATTCTAAACAACATATCAATTTTAGATTATTGAACGTTTTGATTAATTTAGATACAACAATCAAACTGACACCGATGTCAACAAAGTAAAGAGCGAAAGTTAGGTCACTGCGCCATTTTCCTTGAAGTTCAGCTTGCGATTCTATATTGGGATCTGCGATAAACGCTGAGCAAAAATACATATGATACCTTGTCGAAATATAATCTCAATGGGTCGATGTACTGATATGTTCGCAAATCCATACTACTTGGTTTCTTCTTTCTCGAATCTCAATTTATGATATTGATTCCGAATTAATTTAAATGTAATTGATATATCATCAAGACCAACTATCCCGTATCGTACAGACTTCACCTATTGTTATATTATATTTACATTTCTATTGTTTTTCTATTGCTTTAATTTTTGTGTAATATACACATAAAAGTATTGCTGCAATAAAGTGTTAGCAGCAATGCATACCCATACCTTGCCCATTCCTCTTCCTCTCATTATCTCTTAGCCCCTTTTCAACGGCTTAGTTTATGAGCTGTACAAGTTAATTTTATCTTTCCTAAAGCAATCATTATTAAGTGTTGATGTGTATTTTAGAGCCATCCCGAATGGCTGGCGACGCAACATCAGCCAACACAAAGGCTAGTGGTAAACTAAATGTCGTATATTTTAACGACAAAACAGCCATATTCCGGGCCATCAGTCGTCAAATTAGTGGATTACTGTCGTAATAATATTTGCGACGTGAGGCGCCACACCGTCAGACTGTATTGTTTATGTTTGTCAAGTACACTGACTAAGTCGTGCGTACGATCATCGGTTAAATTTATCTGATGAACTGTTACTGTGATGACACCTACACCCGATTACACAACACTATTTATAAACAACTAGTTTTGACCCGCCACTTCACCTCAGCAAAAGCGGAACAGAAATTATTACTAAATTATTACCCATATTTTAAATTAGGGGTTAATTTTTGAAGAAAAATGTAGCATATTTTTGAACGGGATTTTCAACTATATGCATACCAAATCATCATCATCATCATCAACATTAATTAATGGATGATCATGTTTTGAAACGTCTGGAACTGATCACGGTGATCGTGCTGCTCACGTGATCTAAGCAATTGAAAAACGTTTATGAGATGGACTTTACAATACACTACCAGAAGTATCTGGGTTCAAATGTCGCCGACACGTGACCGAACTTGAGTTGATGTTATAAGTTACCTGAAGTTGATGATGCTTATTTAATCAATTAGAGATATTATTTTTTTGTCAGGCAATAGCTTAGCAAATGGATATATCTATCTGGTTGTGATAAATCTACTCATCATTTTTATGATTATCTGGGGTCTCTCTTCTCTTACCTAGCCTACCTTGTTGATTCGCCATGCACTTCTGTTTTAGTTGTCCTAACACACAAAAAATGTGGCGCAATATGGCCCGGGATGGAAGGGATTTCTAGAGAAAGGCCCAAATCGATGTCTATAATTAAAAATTGTTCGAGTATCACTGTCGATCTTTTTATACTAACCAGTATTCAAACAGGCATGCGACCCATCTTGGTCACCACAGCCTATCAACGCCTGCAACACCAGATAACTTGTGACAAATTGATAAGAATTTTCAGTTGTAACTTTATCAAGAGCATTTATCGATTTACCTTCGCCGTTCATTCTGTTCGTATTACGACATTTAACATTATCAACACTGGTATCTAGTGATAAAGACTAAATGATAGCTTTTATCTGTAATTCATTGTTAAAGTTTGTCGCGCTGTTTTTCTCCATTCACGTCTCGAAGCGACAGTATACTTGGTCGTAGGTAGCTTTTAACGTTAGATGTATCATTCTGTATTCGATTTAAAGCACAAGCTTTTATTGCCGTATATAGATCTTGGTGCATAAATGGTATTAATTGCATTACAAAAATGTGATGTCCGTGCAGCTAACAGATGAAGAGTTTCATTGGAAGAATTAATCATGAGGTGATTCAAACTGGTGAAACATATCCTTATCTTATGGTTCACATGATCATGAATGCATCGATTGTATACAAAAAAATTGACCAATGGCAAACGCAAGAATTCAGCCTGCAAGATTTTATCCGAATATTTTATTACAAATGTAAAATCTTGTAAAAAGATTTTGAATTCGTAAGAAACGATGTCCTATTTATGTTATGAGTAATACACCATCAAGTATATCTTGTATTCGCACAGTGTCGTTGGTAAGGAAGATGTTGAAGATAAATAGAAATAGAATAAATATTAACGAGCGCTTACTCAGACGGTGACAGTGCTGGCGCCATTTCCCCAGCTCTTCCGTCATTGCCGAGGTTGTCCGTATTTTTGTTTTTATTGTAGAAATCGTAGTTTAGCTTCGTGACATCATGTTTATTAATATCTATATCTTTAGTCTCATTTAATTATCTAATCAATATTCTTTGTTGCAGGTAAAAATACTTTTTATTGTCATCGGTGATGCATTCGGTGAGTGGTGATATGTTTTGGATGAACTGCGGTTTTATGACGATTTAGATCACTATTTATGAAGCGGTGGTGGTCTATGGATCGTAAGGTCTCAGTTTCGAATCCTACTCGTGCCACGTGAGTATCAATACCAATCTGACTCACGTATAGTAGCTTTCATAAACCACAACCAGCTTCTGTGGAAACCTACATACTGGTTGATTTTGTGAAACGATCATGTAAAGTAATACGAAGTCGTATTACTCCTGGCTGAGGTTTCTTCATTCTTCTTCTTCTTCATAGTCCTATGAAGAAGAAGATGCACCGTTATTACATACTGCGTAATAAGAAGATTACGCCTACTTTCATACGCTGCCGCAGTCGGATCCAGATTCATTTGAAGAGCATAGAAGATATAGATAGTGTATTTAGCTGTTTGCAGCTTTAAGAAATCCTACCATATCAAAAAAGTACCTTTGTATGAAAGCTCAAAAACTACCGGACGGATTTTTCTACGGTTTTCACCAATATATAGTTTGATTCCTGAAGAGGGTTTAGGTGCATACGTGATTATGGTTTTACCTGAGAGAAGCCGGTACAGCCTGCTCGTATTATATAATTTTAAAATTTAATGCGGAAAAACGCCTGAAAAGGTCTAATTTCTGAATAATGCTTTGATTGTGTGTGATCGCATGTCTCGGAAAAAGTACCCAAGTGAAAACGCACAGTAAGGAGTCATCACTTAAAATAATCATATTATATCACATCGTCTAGACTGGCCACAATTTCGTTTCAATCTTTATAAAAAAAAATTCGCGGAAAGAAATCTGTCCGGCCAGTGTTTCTGTAACAAAATTAACTGTTATTAGTAAGATTTGGCAAGTCAAAGCCCAGGTCGCTGGATGTGTCATGGGCGTGACGTCCTCTGCGCCGCACGGTTAAAAATGACCGGGTGAATCAGTGATACAGACCTACCATCATTATGTGATATTTGAGATTATTCTTAACTATCTGATCAACTTCTTTTGTAATATCGATCACGTAATCTGTTAAATTCTTGTTTGCGTATTGATGGCAAAACGGAATACGCTAAGCCAATGGCTACTAAATCTTGAAAGCTATTGTACATATGATTCCCATTTCAGGTTTTACTCTGTAATATTTCATTCGCATATTATTTATTCAAATATTTTTATGACACGTAAAATGCCTTTTTGGTATTTTGTTACGTAATCAACTATTTTTATTGGCCTGTTCTTGGTTCTAGGTGGAGGCTTTTAAAAAAGTCTTTTTTTATCATGTTATCGAAGAATATGAAGTATATTTGAGATATTTGTATCTTATTTGTGTTACGTTGTTTGAAATCTGTCGATTTCATTCGTTTAGGCTCTAGGTTTGCTATAGACAAATTTAAAAAAAAAACTAAATTAGTAAACTTAGTTGTGTCTATTTGTTTTCTATTGTTGGTTTTGTATTTTGTTTATTTAGATAGTTAGATAACAACGTAATCCTTACCTATTTACAATTATCATACTTTATCGCATTTGGCTCATGTACGTGTCATGTAGTGTTTGCCATTATCCCCTAAGTATCTAAAAAATCTATTGATACCTAGAATACTGTAGACACTTAGAAATCAATACACAACCATCGTGTATGTGCTTGGCGATGTCGACAACAGTTGTCATGTTGTGTGTGCACGTTTTGGGATTCCAGTCTGGCAAATTTAGGTACTTTGATTACTGATGTTTTAGTTTGTAACCTGTTGTGTATGCCTAAATAAATAAGTAAACAATATTTTTATTAGAAAAAATAAGTCTACCAAAACATTTTTTAAACCAGATAGAAACAGACAAATTTTAAACCAGAACATTATTTTATATTAATTTTAGCTAATATAAGAACTATTCATAAAATGCGTATACGCAGCAGGTGAGAATTTTCACAAGTTTGCTTATAAAATCTAAATTGTAGTCTCGGTTATTACTGACCATCTATTCACTACATTGACAACTATATTTTGCAATGCAGTTAATCATTGCGTTGACTTCATGATAAACTATTTTATAATGATGATATATATCGAATTACTGTTTTATTAGGTTTGCGACGTTTCATAAATACATTTAATAATAATTGCTACTGTAGATTATGTCCGTTATGTCTTGAGCTTGGTATATTTTTTAGTACAGAATAGGATTTAAAGCTAAATACTTATTTCAAAGTATTGTGATTGGTTTTAATAAAGAAATTTGATAAATATGTGTTAGGTATTCTAGATACCACTAATAGTTGTGTAATGGTTCGGTTGATAAGCAAAATCCAGTATGATGCTACAAGTTCCAATTGTATATTTTTAAGGCTCCTAAGAATAATTCGAATCAATTATTATTGTATTTTATAGTCTTATCGTCTCCGTGTGTCTTATGAAACTGGTCAATAATTACAATATTGTAACACCTTTTTAGATATAAATAACTCAAGACTTGGTCGTTTGCAGACAAGTTTTTCCTCCAAAGACCCAACTACGTGTATTTTGTAACGTGTTGAGATGTCCGCTTCGGCACGTGATCACAGGTGTAGTCACAACGTGTAGCTCACAATGATTTACTTCAGTTATATTATTTTCAAACACAACACATATTTACAAAAAATCTGCTATATAGTTGCTGATATTGTGATGGTCAGGAATTTTTAAATTCAGTACTCTCTCTAGCGTTTCGTGTTAAAATCTGCATTTGGGTCGGCTCCTATTCTGTTCTGGGTTTTGTCTCCTATCCTGTTCTGGTCTGGGAACTCATGTAAAATATTAAAAGAAGCGCTAAAGCATTTAAGTGTTTTATCATCGTCTCTCATGTTGTTTCCTATTAAAATACTAGTAGCTCTTCATGTCTTAAAGAAACTGCTTTTAATTCGATATTTTGTGTTTGAAAATTGTAAACGTTAAATAATTTTCACAACTCTTCATTTCAGATCTTTATGTACAATGCCAATTTCCCGGTTCTTGGAAGATTGCATTTTCAAGAAATCCTTTGGATAATATCTTTGTTCTGTGCCAAGTTTGACGTAGATTTAGCGAAACTGCGAACTGCCCTATGCGTCAGAGTTTAATGAGTTTATGTTCAAAAATCTGTTTGTTGGACAGTTTACCGATTTACGTTTTAAATCAGTGAATTGTCCAGCAGACTTGAAAACATAAGTTAGGCGGTCAAATCAAAATAACAATTGGTTTTGTTTTCAATAACTGAGCGGTTGATTTAGGTGCCGTTGATTCAGTTTTGTGAATTCTTATGGTCAGAAACTAGTTCGCCGCTATCAAAATGTCCAAGCACTAGTTCAGTTGGTGTTGTAATATCTGTTTTACGAGAGAAGTGTAATTGTGTTGTATTGTGAGACACTATTGTATCAGTGTATGAACAGATTGGCGAAGAAGCAGCGCCCGCGCCCTCCTCCTCCGCTGATATCGCCCGCGCGCCTCAGTCAGTGTCCAACCGCGATCCACGACACCTGTCGCGTTCAGCGTCACGCCCGACGTTCTCGCGCTGTACTGCGCTGCGGCAGTGCCAGTGTTCTCATAAGATGTTTGCGTTCAACGCAGTGTATCCTGTTTGTGTTTCTATTGTAATCAGTGCCTAAAAGTGGATTCCAGTGGACTATACCGGCCCGTGGAGCACGCGCAGAGGCTCGAACGCTCCCAGGCCATGTATGTCATAAATTTAGGTGAGTCCGCAATTCTTGAGATGTCCGCCGATGTTGGTCCACATTTGCACGGTCTTCTGTGACGCTCAATTGGAACAAGATGGAACCGGTATCAGCTCGCGAAGGTTTGCTTCACCGACACAATATTGCTGCCAGGCGCAAGCCTAGTTTTTTATTGCAATGTATGCAAATTGCCACGAGGTCGGTTTTCGAAATCTGCTTTCACTTCATCGCTACAATGGAATTTTGGATTTACCTTGCCCTCTTTCCTGAAGATACTCCACTACTATCACGGACTTTTCTGTTCAGAACGTTTGCTTTTCGTTCGATTGGCTCTTATACCATCACATTATTATGCATTTAATTCTCGCGATGAGTTGGGAACTGGGATAGTATACAGGGAATGAGTTCCATTAGCATTTACGTTTGCCCCGTTTCTCCTGAACTCGGCTCCGCAAACATCTTGTGCTATTTCATTTCAATTTGTGTTGTGTCTTATTCATAGCGCAGTTCGTATGTCTATGTGTTTTATTACAGTTCATGTACAATGTGTGGGCGTGTGTTGGTGTGTTTGCGCTATCGCTGTTGCTATTTTTGTCTCGCGTCTGTGTGCGCGGTCGCTCTCGTCTTTTGCTTTTGTGTGCTGTGCTGGCTGTATCCGCATTCAATCTCTTATCATTTTATTAGCACATCGTTGTCGCAAATTTTTGAACGTCATAATTTCATGGTTAACTTGATTATGTCCAAGTAGGTCGACAACATTATCCTATATTATCAAATATAAACTTAATTTTCTTCATTTTCGGGTTGTAGTCGTCTAATTATTTATTCACAGTTTATTGTTTCATAATTCATTTAGGTAAATAGGTACTCACCGAACATGAAACAATGTTTGCGTCAGTACTTGTTGCTTTGTTCATTTTTCAATGACTATGTATATGTTAACAATACTTGTTCTGCGTTATAATTTTATAAACCAAAAGCGACCTCGTTCTATATAATCACATTTATCCTCATTATCACGGTTACTGTTAGAATGTGACAATTTGTACTAGAAAATTCTTCATTATCACGGCCATTCTTATTTATAATAAGTTGTATCTCTGTCTTATTCATGAGGATTGTAAGCATTAGTAGCCGGCAAAGGTCGCTTCTAGGGTCACTGTCTCGCTATAGCTATTTATTTACATCTATGATGAAATCACGCCATTCACGACCGGATCTATTTGCATTCGACCGCTAATCGACGTTCCGCGTCTGTGTTCGTGACACCTTCGCTTGGACTTCGCTGACAATTGCGATGGACCAGCAGAAAACATAACATACATTATGTTTTCTGCCGGTCATCGCATTGTTGTGGATGCACCTCTATGTAACGGTAATACGGGCGAATACGCAATAATTTTTGTAAGTTTTGTGTACTAATATGCTACCATTGCTTTGATATATAAACTCCTTAAACATAATTATTATTTGTACTGTCTTTGATCTATTAAATTATTAATTCTTTACTTGATAAATTACTTTGTTATAAGAAAGAATTTGGCAAAATTTTATGTCCAAATTTTTTCAAAGTTTCAATTTTTTTTCAGTAAAGTTACGTACTTTAGCAATAATAATATTACATTTTGAATTGATTGTGTCTACCAATCTCACTTATTAGCATCCATGTTAAAATGCCAAGTATATTATCGTCGACTGACACTGTTATGGTAATTGTCTGCCTCGCTGGCGTACGATATTTACAATGTCTGGTTGGTAACCAAACAAACAACTTATTTTTGATAGTCTTTAGTGTAGATATTGTTTAATATTTAGGTATATGTATTATTGAATTTTTCTTTCCTTATACAGACCTTGGAATTTTTAATCTGCTTATAGTTCTCCTCATTCTGAATTACCAATACACCAAATATAAATGTTTTAGAATCATTAGTGCAGTACATTACGTAGGTACTTATCTTTCCTTGAGACGTTAACAATTTCGGAATATATTCAGATAAAAGTATACATATGCTTAGTCAGCGAAGCGATAATCAAATTATTCCCAACAGTAAACCACGAAGATAGCTACAAAATGTGTGAATCCCCTTGATTGATGCGTACTCATCGATACGGAACCACTTAACGGCATAGTCACACATCCAAACGGCGCTGTGAACAGAGGAGACGCAGCGGCGCGTTCGGCCAGTGACCCGACGGGATCCCTAAAAGCCCTATACACATACATACAGTTGTTCCAACAAGAAAGGCCACCTGTTCATGTTTAACTTGATCAAGTGTCATTTATTGGACATGCTTTCTTTTGTTTGAGGGAAAATATAGTTTAGGAAGGAATTTAATTCGTGTCGGTTGGAGTGCTACTTGTGATTAAAGTAGGAATGGAAACTCTCTTGTTTGTTCCAGTAATAATCCATTATAGGTAAATACAAACCTTTTAGTAGAATTTTTATATGGGGTTGGTGGACACGATTATCTTTTAGATTAAAATCAAAATAGTGAACGACTTGGGCGTTCATCGCTTTTTTGATTTCATTACTTTAATACACACTTTACATTACTGTGTTAATACACACTTTAATGAAATCTATCTATTGTTTTTCACTTTTTCTTATCTAAGTAATAGGTTACTGGATCATGTCATGTCGATATGACATTACGACGACCACAGCCATCGTATCTAGATTTCCCTGTTTGTGAAATGTTTGTTTCCACGAGTATAAAGTAATGTTTATGAAGTAAACAACCTCTGTTTTTCCTCCGTCCCTTCCATCCATACAATTCTAACAAAATTATTTTTTTTGTCATTCTTATGGTGGTACTACTAACACAAATGACACCAATTGATCGCGAATTAGTTACACAACGGGCACAGAGGTCACCGCGACCATATAAAAATAGACGAATGACGCGAGTGCTCGTTGATAAGGTGGAGTGTAAACATCGATGTGTGATCTTCGCTTTGCTCACAATAGGTTGACATCAATACAAACGAGGGACGTGGCTGGATTTCATAGAGATCGTGAATCATGACTTGTTTGGTTTGGAGAAATGGATTAATTGAACAAAAGAAAATTGTGTGGATATCAACACAACGAAACTCTATTTTACATTGGATGCAAATAATGATGAACATGTTAGACTAAAGTCAATCAGGGTATTTTATCCAGGATGGCGTGTTAACTATCACACCATGGAGATAGAAGGTATAATGTAAATTCTAATTTTGTTCTTGCCCTCGAATTTATATTAGACAACTTTATGTAATTGAAATACTAACCATGCTAGTAACCGATGTATGGTACGTATGTTGTTGCTAACGCCCATTCACTAGTGATGTGTTCTTAAATCATAATCATCTATGTGAGATTTCTTTTTCCTGTTTCATTGGTTTATTACTGTCTTGGAAATGTTAAATCTTCATATCGCATTTACATTAACTGATAAAGCAATATGACTAAATGTTTATAAATGAAAATATTAGTTTGAAACTGTTGTATTAACGATTATAAAACTTGAGTTAACTTTATGAGTCTTTTTATTTGTATTATTCTTTGACAAAAATATGATTTTTTTTTCAATATTCCTGCGTTACCCAGCTGGAACCTCACTGAGCAGGTGGACAGCGAACCCAACGATAGATGCGTTATTTTTCCGCGTCATTACGTCAAACTCGAATGACGCACGCGCATTTAAGTTTGGCGACAGAAATAATTACCAGAGATCGTCCAGACGGCGTTCAATTCTTCCATAGAGCCATTCTTTTGTTTCATAGAGTTAACGCTCTTTAGTTTTCAGTGTTAAATTGACAATGTATTGACTCAGGAATGCTCCAAATTAAATATTGTTTGGGAAATACCAGAAACTATAGCTGACTGAAGAAGAGACAGTCTTCGCATTTCAAACACACACTTAATATTTACTTGATACTATATTAATGAAAAGCACGAGCCTATTAAGAAGATGTAGATGCAATGCGAGCATTCAGTCTAGCTAGATTATGACCAGATGTAGTTTGAAATAAGCTGTACTTTTTATCTTAAAACTACTACTACTACTGTTATTGGTGGTCTACATTAAATGGCCAATAACACTGTCATAAAACATGTGAAGTTCAGTAATAACATTTACATGTCAGTCTTATCGTTACTCCTATATGATCAAAGTGCAAAATGTATCAATATCCCTAGCTAGCTGCTGATCTTTCGCACACATACTTCTCTCTTGCACGTTCTTGTTAATGTAACTTAAATTATAATATGTAATTAATTAAATATAGGTATTACATGTTAACATAAAGTTATCACTATAAAATAGACCTTTATGTGTGATTAAAGTGATTACTAGATTATTCGCATGGCGAAGATATTATCTCAAAAAACAATCTTATTTGTCGAGCAATGAAAGTATGTCAACTTATCAAACATGTTTCGTTTTAGATGCTTGTCTAATAAAAACAGCGACTAAGATAAACTATTAGATATGTCAGTTTCATCTCAATTCTTTCTCCTTTATACTGTGAAACTAGAGGTTAGGTAGGTGTCATTTTTTAAAGATCATCACCATCATCGTACATGTAAAATAGGTTTGTATGAGGCTCGTTATACTGCTTCTTGTCATCAAAACCCCAAGGTCAAATCCCCAAAGCGTTTATTCAAGTTTGTTTTAAGACATCTTAAATGCATTGACGTACTTCATTACAGGAAGGAAACTTGCGAAGTAGGTGTGTTGATTTTAGAAATATCCCAACCGCAAAACAATAGGTGTGTTGCATTGATTCACCGGCACGTGAATCCCCACCGGGTTTCATTCATACGTTTTATCCTTTCAATGAGTGTTATGAGTAGTAACACGCACCCTTTCTTGAAATTTCTTAAACATTTCATGCTTGCATTTACCGCGATAGGCTTAGTGAGTAATATGAGCACACTCAACGAAGTCTATTTATTTATGTATCTAATCATATTCAGGATTATTTCCTCCATTCCTATGAGAACCTCGAACCTCGAGGCGCGGCAGGGAGAAATCAAGTCATCAAGTAATCGTATTTACAACTTCTGCTTGATAACTATTGTTTACTTATGATGGAAATCATAAGAAAACATTGTTGTTTAAAAACTGAGATACCATCGGTATACTAAAGAACTTATAATCTTGAGAAGATTTAAAATTAGATAGGCATTAATAATGTTCTCCACGTAGTGTGACGACGAATAATAACAAAAAGTACGTAGATGTTTATTTACTCTATGGATTGTTTCCGGCATTCGTAAAAAATGTAGCAAAAGATATCTGGTCTTTGATGCAGAACTTCCGTATCAGACGTTCAATTGAGACATAAAGAACGATGATCAGCTAATAGAGTTTTTTCTAGTACCAAGAAGGCAATTTTAATGCGTGTTTGAAAGTTTTCTTTTCCAATTTGTTTATTACATACTATTGGCTGTTAGCATCAAATAATTGTTTCCTAAAATATAGTTTAAAAGGACTTTGGGAATAAAAACACCAACGAACAATGAAGAATTGAATTTTGAATATTGAAAGTAGCCAAGAAAAAATGAATATAAAGAAGAAGAAAGATTTTGTGCAAATTTATTATTAAATGAAAAAAGTAACTTGCGAGAAACTTCCGAAAACATCAGTCAGCGTTTGTGGTTTAGTTACTTACTGTCGTCTTTCGAAGGCAACTGGAACTGGTGATGGATTCGGTCGACCGTGAAATAGGATTTTAAGTTGAGATTGATCCGTGAACTGTACGGAAGGGGAAGGAGTGTTTTTTTTTTGTTTAAACGAGACGAGACATTACTGATAGAATTTGATTTTTGAATTTTACCTTCATCAGTAGTTGCAAACAGCGGCAAATAATTGTGATCTTAAAAGATGATCTATGCTAATTTATATGCTGAACGGTGACTGCGCGTAGTTCTCCTACATCGGCAAAAGTTTCCCATTCATTACGTGGTTTGGTTATTATAATTGGGCGTTGCTGCAGACAAGTGGAAGAAAGGTCATTGCTAAATTCCCCTGTGTTGTGTGGGCAGTAGGCGCTGACATTCCCTGACCTTTATGTAGGTCGTGTTTACTTGTATCGAAGCGACCCAAATCACTAGTATTGATTGGCTTATAACACTTTGGTGTTTCATTGATTTAGTTCCTTAGGGAATTGATAAGCCCAACCGACAATAAAGCTACTTTTTGTTCGAGTTTTACGTAATTCTAAATTGTATTCTAAATTTGTTTTAACTAGAACAATATGAAAAAGAGTACTTAAAATTCCTTAGTACTCAGTATCAACCTCATCCAGTGAGAGGGCGTTCGTCTTGCTACTGCTGTTCAAATGAGCATCCCCATGTGTTTACTATTACTTGTACTTTGTCTAATTTAAAAACATACATGACATCACTTTCTATTAAAGCTGTGGCTGTTTTTACTTGTAATATCTTGGTCCACTTTGAATACAATAGCGTCGCACGCACGACGTTTATGTTACTCGTACACGTGCTGTCTATTGTTTAATGCCCGTGTTTGACCTTCATCAGTTTATGACTTTCTCAACTATCTTCAATCAGTATCAAATCTTGAGGTGGTGTTAATTACAGCTTTTGATGTTGCCTATATAGTATATTTGAATAAAATACGACATCAGTTTTATTTGAAAGCGAACTATAAGAAAGAAAGAAAATATAATCAAGCTCCTTTAATTCGTCTGTGCTCTGTTGACTACAACACTCCATATATCTCAACTGTCGACTAGGCCTTTTCCTCGCATAAATTTCCCAACCCTCGACACGTGGATCGTTAATAGGTTTACTGGTCTGGCAATAGTGGCAATAACAGCGTTGTCTGCTAACATTGGCGTTGCGACACGTCGTCTGTGTCTGTTGTGTGCAATGGAAATGTTCTGGGCCCGTCACACGTGTTCGGGTCTGCATCAGTAGGCACCAAAGATTGAGATTAGTAGTGGGCTTTGATTAGGTGAACTGTATTTACTTTTCAAATGTCTCTCCTTCATCCTACTAATTTTAACTATGAGGATATTTCTTATTAATTCACGCATTTTACTGTAAGAATTTCGAGGAAATGTTTTTTTTTTCTTAAAATAAAAAAAATAATTAACTTATAAATTACACAATGCAATAAAACAGGGCAGCTTGAAGTTGCTAGATTATTTTCTTCTTTGCGATGCTTACCTAAAATTAACAGTACCCAAGTACTTATAGCTTCGTTTGTCCATATTCCTACGCAATCTTATCACGTTAAAGATAATATTCGTGAATATAGAAAATAACTGAATACTGCTCTTACTATTATGTTAAGAAACTAGAAATTTTCTTGCAAACAGGTAGCGTTAATAAAGGGATCTAATATATCATCAAATTATAAACCATTTGGTAACTTTCACTAAAATTAAGGGATAGAAGATACCGATCAGACAAGGACAAAGCTTTCGCGGAAATTTTATCATCCGCTGATTGTAGGCCAACGGCCCTGCGCCCTTCCACCGGTGACATCACGCCTAAATCGGGCCGCGATAACGGTACTGTATATCGATTCGTTACAGCTTGCAGGTAATGGCTTCCAGTGGAACAAAAAACGGGGAACATTCTCATTATTTCCTCTTTTACTGATGAGAATTTTAATTTAGTTTTATTAGATCGCTTTTTGTCAGTATCTTCACTCGCGTCAAATATCGTTTTTCATTGTTGTCACAGTGCTCACTCACGCTGTAGAAAGAACCTCTACTAAAATTACGTTCAGTATAGTCTGCGTACAATTTAGAATATATAGGTATATGCTTTGTTTGGCATAGGAATAGGCATCATAATTCAATACTAGAGATTTATTTATTTATTTAGCTAAATACAACGGTACACAATATGTATCCTTTTAAAGTATTTAGTAAGAAAAAATAGGCACTTACAAAAATTTCTTAGAGAAACACAATATCATCATCCTAAACACGTTGACTCGCATTCGTTAATCTCACAAAACTGCAAACAATTCCTGACAAGCGTCTTCCATCCATCCACGAACACACCACACTCAGGTTCCTGGTTCAGGAACGCGTTGAGATCCGCTAGCTAGATATACTTGCGTTTGTTATTACCGTTGATATTTAATCATATATAATTGTAAAATAAAAGGCTTTTGAATTATCTTCAATCATCAATTAACCTTACGCGTGAAATGATACATTTATTGATCTCGTTCGGTTGTTGTGTTATAACAAAGTTTATAATTAATTTATTTTGATGACTCTGAATCTTGGCTTCCGATATTTTCAATAACAACTACAAAAATAAAAAGTCTGTCTCTAATTGTTATCATGTAATCCTTGGATTATTCTATGCCAAGATCTAATACAACACTACAATTTTATTGTAGTCGGAGTGTGGGCAGGATGCGGTAATAACTCGTGTCAATAGTTCAAATACCGAAAGCGAGCAGTTCGCGCCACCTGCCGCTGACACTCTCCAGATTTGGTCAAACATTTGTTTCAATTGGTCGTTGGTCCTCTACTCTTACAAATTTATTGCCCTATGGCCCTCTGCTATTAATTGTTCTGCATCAGATTTGATCAAAGGTAATGCAATACTTGGTTATGACAGAGTAGAGCAGAGTAAGGAGATGGCACAAAGTTTGAAGTTTGCGCAACCTTGCCTTGTTCTACTCTGGTTTTGAGGAGTATTTGCTGTGTTGCTATTGGTCATTCGCCCACTCGCCCGGAAGATTTGATCAAACATTTGCTCCACTTCCCTCCGATTTATTCACACCAGCTCCGCTGAATGTGTTACAAATGTTTGGTATTTGCCTATTCCAGAGTTTACTAGAGGTTACCGGTGGACCTTCATTGAATAATGACGCTTGTGTAACGGTTATTGTTCCCAGCTATATTTATATTAGCTTCATTCATGCTGGTCGGTATGTAGTGGGTATGTTAGGGTCATCGTAATATTTACTAACGGGACCATGAAAAAGTAATATTTTATAACACTGAATATGAATTTAAAATACCTTTCGGAATGAGTCAGTACATCAGCACCTACTGCACGCGCACATAGCTGTATTATGTGTATTTTCATGTTAGTTTAATGTTCATTGGATGTGTTTGCAATTAAGATTATTCTGTTCTATCCAGATAAACAATCTATCTTGGTCGTATTACTGTTCTGATTTTACTTAGTTCAGGTTATACAGCATTTCTTACCGACGATACCATTAGCATTGGTCCCAAAGTAAGTCCTTGAGTAACCACTGATGCAAGAGTCATCAAATTGAAGCAATAAATAGTAATCAATGGGTATATCGATGTTTATGAGTAATCGCATATGGTTAGCGCTGTAACGAATCGACGCGGAATATTCCAGGGACTGGCATGTGAATTTAATCTAGCGATCAACGCAATCGGACGCATCGCATACATGAGTGAAGCGATCGTGCATGATGACTAAGGTATAAGTTTGTTTTGTAATAAGTTTTAAATCGAACAATCTTCGAATGGGACGACCGGTCGCTCGTCCGGCGGCCACTGGACAATAATTATAATAACGAGGTTTAATTTGTAGCATTATTAGATGTACGTCTGAGAACATAGCAACACAGAAATCTCCATGCGAGAGTTGTTGTTACTATATTATTTATCAAAGCGGCTGAAATTATTTCTAATCTTATCATTTCGTGTTTTGGCTACTTATATTCTGTATAATATATTAAGATATTTCAATGTTCGCAAACCTTTAACGCTAAGTGCTGTTAGATACATAACTCAACGTAATTGTATATTTGTTATAATAACTTCTAATTGATTTGGTTATCAAGAATCCGATAATGGCATTAATCGAAAGATGACATGGGTATAGTCGTTTTGCTAACATCAAATTAACAATTTAAAAAATTAAGACTGACCGATTGTCCTTGTGTATGCAAAAACACTCTCATCAGTATGCCTTACAGAAATAAGAACATTATATATAATCATCACTGAATAAACAAGAGTCTCTTTACGGTTTCTTATCAGTTTGATAGGTTATTAAACATAATGTATCTCCGAAACGCAAGCTAGTGGATGTAACGTTGTGATAGGTCGGCGGAGACCATTTCCGCTAGTGGTTTGGCGCTTTGGTGACGTTGTAGTATATCTGGTCCCTGGCTCCCGTGAGTATTTTGGAATTCTGGACAGCTTGTAGCATTCCACGTGAACAGTATATAACTTGAATATTCAGCAATTCCATCGCCATTATTACCGTCCAGCAAAATAAAGAACCTTTCTAAAATTCTAAAAACTAACGTTATACAATATCAGTAACAGTACAGATTCTTATTTATAAATTGGGACAGTAAAATTATTCTTGTCTTTATTTAACTTCGAAGGACGGTATGCTAGCAATGCTTGAAAATTATATTAAATTTATACAACTATTGCTGCGGCATAGTCAAAATGGATATTGGCTTCCGTCTCTATTTTTAACCCCCGACGCTAAAAGTGGGGTGCAGTGCTATAAGTTCAACGTGTCATCAGCCATGTTTCATGAAAATCGGTTCAGCCTTTCAAAAGTTGTAGCGAAATTAATATTGAAGGTCGGTTTTTTTTTAATTTGTCTAATAAATAAACTTATTTTTACCCTTGACCTCTCCTTTGCAACCCATCAGGTTAAATTATTGATTAAAAAAAACTAGTCACTAGACCACTAGTCGCACAGACTAGTTCAAAACTTCAAACAATTAACTTGTGTCTAATTATCATAATAAATAAATAAATAAATCGGAATGTGTCGATCGAATGTTACTAAATCGTGTTGTGTGTTGCGTAGCCTGACCTGGGGCTCGGCCGCCCACGCCGGCGGACTCGGAAGGTCTGGGTTACGATGACGTGGAACTGACATCAACAGGTGGCTACGAGTGATACACGACTGGGGCTTGTTCAATGGTATTGAAGCCTACTTCAGACTTCAACTGCTGAGGAACAACGAGAAAATTTCTGAGAGAAAATGTGCATTAAATAGTTATGGTCGATTCGTACATGGGCCTTGAAAACATTATGCTTCTTCTTTATTTAACCGCGTAGGCCAAGTCGGATCTATTTATTAAAAACCTAAAAGATTTTTAATATTGATATGATAATAACTTGCGTAATAACTTAAGACAGAAGGTCCCTTAAGTAGGGACTAAATAATCGACTTGGTATTACATGGATCTCAAAACTTTTCACGGTAGAACAACTGAGCTGCGAGACTTGGGTTTTTTACAGCATGTGTTTGATGGCATTTCCCTTTTCCTGATTTAAGTTTGATCCGATTTACAAATAGATGAAAAAGTTGACCCTATTCGTGTTTTCAAATGTTTGCGTGTTGTATAAATAAAGTTTAATTACGACTTCCGCTCAATTACACTGGGCGGGGCGGATATCCAGAAGGGCGGGCGGATGCTCAACAATGAGGGGCGGAAACGCGGGCGCATGCCGAGAGACTATTTTGGCGTGTTGTTTGGAGTATTTAAAAGTACTTATACAAATGTTCGCTTTTTAAACTTTCGCGATTTGAACACGTCACTTCATAGTATAAAATAAAGTAGCTTTCCGCTGTCTATCTGTTTGTCCCTATGTATGCTTTGTTCATTAAAACTATGTAACGGATTTAGATGCGTGTTTTATTAACATGTGTTATTCAAGAGGTCGGTTTAGGTAAATATAAAAATTGGTATTTAGCTATTTTACCAGCCAGTAACATTGACTAGAAATATCTAGTTTTACACAAACAATACAGGTATGCAATGACAAGTATTTTTTTTAGTTTGTCTCGAATTTCCAATTTTGAATAAACAATGTACTTACGTGCGTGTCAAATAGTCTGTTCTATACTTTTCTAGATTTTTAAGTGAAAAACAATATTTTTGTAAAAGCACGTTCACGTATAGTTTCAAATTCATTTATTTCTTTAACAAAATGGTACGGTGTTTTCCGTTGATATCACGCCCACGTGACCCGTATTTTCATTAACAATGTCTATTCGTCACGTTAGTTTTAATCAAATTACAAAAAAAATATAAGTATATGTAAGTTCAAAAAAATCTTAGTTTCTCGCGTAGTTGGAATTGTAGATGAGTAACATAAACAAACATATGTTATTTTACTGGAAAACTTACTAGTTCATTCATTGAAACATTTAAAACAGTACAGTTAATACTTTTAAATCTGTAAACATCTAAGTACGAATGGACGCAAAGGTTTGAACAAAATTTTACATTCATGCTTTTAATGTTGTATTAAATGAAACGCGCAAATGCGAGCAAATGCGCGATCACACGCTAGTTTCAACTATAAATGGAATCTAATAAAATTAAAAAGCTATATTCCATTTATGGCGCTATCCGGAGCGTCTAAATCGGTAACGTTTGTATGGCCGTCTGTCTATAAACGCGAGCTATTCTGGTCGGGCTATATGCGGAGCGGCTCCCGGCTCGGTATAATTAGAGGCAAACGATCCTGAATGTATGGTGTTCGCACCTGATTGGATGCGCGCCAGAGCAACCTGGACCGGTCAAGTGCGAACCAGGCTTGATGTTTATTAGATTTTGAGGAGATTAGGAGAGCTAGCTGAAAGATCTTGAGAATTTTGGGATCAAAATTACCGTGTGCTAGTACAGGTGTTATACTGCCCATACTTCCATAATTTACTGTTTGCATCAATATTCGGCCGACCCTTTTGGTATGATTGATTTGAGTACTCATGTTTCAGAAGAAGTATGTAGTAGGGGACGTTGAGAGAAGTCAACGCCCCCTTGCTGCAATGAAAATGAATTAAATCAGGCGAAATGATATTAGCGTTATAGCAGAGTTCCTTTCGCAATTTGCCTTGGGCGTTACTCGTCATGGTTGCACTGACTTAGATGCGGCCTTATGATCTAGATGCCTGGTCTACACCAGGCAATTTTTTGTAATTTCTGTTAACATGTACGGTCTTTTTGTTTCAATAAAATATCGGTTCGATGATTTTGATAATGTTTTATGCAAAATAGTTTTGCTATTGGCGGTACGATAGAATATTTGTCTAGCCTATTCAAAACAAATTACGAATGCAAGCATTGCGCAACGACAGTCAATTAGTATTTAACAGCGTAGTGCGAAAATAAATACATGGCCATGCCAAAGAAAATATTTTTCTCGTTACAGGGCTTTCCGATGGAGGCGTGTCTTGCTATCCATTTGTATTCGTTGGCCAACTAACCGCTAGTCCCTTGTATGTATGCTATAGTTACGATTACGATAGTAGAT
Source organism: Plodia interpunctella (assembly GCF_027563975.2). Taxonomy (NCBI): domain Eukaryota; kingdom Metazoa; phylum Arthropoda; class Insecta; order Lepidoptera; family Pyralidae; genus Plodia; species Plodia interpunctella. The sequence goes on along the minus strand of NC_071306.1, from coordinate 9,884,402 downwards.
TTGTTCTTCGTGGACTGGTAAAACAATAGCTAATTCATACGGTCACAGATTGTCGACATCCTTCAGCTTCGTATGATTCAGGACATCTTCAAGTTGCAATGTGAATTATAGAAATGTTCCAGATAAGCTGTTTCAATCGAGTGTTCCTAACAATAATAATTGTTAGGAACAAAGGGTTTCCAACCGAATTTTTATGTCGCCATTCAGTGTCTTTATTGTATTCACGCGTAATGGATGTTTCTATATCATCGATAGCCTTTGCTACGATCATATCATGTTCTGACACACTTCCTTTATCCTCAGACAACTCTGCTGTCCATGCATCCATATGTCTGCAAACGTACACAATTGCCTTTAACTATTCATGGTAAATTTCATCGTGATCCCTGGCTCCGATAGCCTTTGCTGCGATGTTATCGTGGTCTGCGGTTACACTTCCTCTATCGTCAGACAGCTCGGCTCCACATGATTGAAGATCACTAGATATACACAGTCAAAAGCAAATCATCCTATCTACATTTGCTGTTTTTACTAATGTCTAAAGGTCCATATAGATTACTTGACGAGTCAAGTCTACATTTGTATTTAAAAAATGGGTAGTATTATCATGACCCTTGTCATGTTTTGATTTTGATAGACCTTTGCTGCGATATTATCATTCTCTGCTACATTTCCTTTATCGACAGCTCGGCTTCATCGAGTCTAATTATGTCTATGTGGGTAAATCAGTAGATGTACTACAATTGATATTTTTTTGAAAGATTAATTTCTTTATGATATGAGTTTGCGTCTGATTACTAATGACTATTTTTGGTTTCATTTGCATTAAGTGTACCTGTACACTTTAACTGTAACCTAAATCTTTATCTTTTCATCAACGAATATGTATATTGTTCTTCCTAGACAACGCGGCTCCAAAAGTTCGTCTTCATAAAATTCTCCTCCAAAAATTCTCATACACAATGTATATGTAGACAGACGAGAATGTAAACAATCGTATATAGTTCGCTGAAATCTATCCAACGTTCAGCTATTTTAAGATCATTGCTTCCTGAGCAATAAATTGTTGTAATGGGGTTGTCAGTTCACACCCAACTATGACTCTTATTACAAGCGTGTTACCCCACGACTAAAATTCGTTAGAGGCTAATGCGTATGCACAGTTATTTACAAAATAGCTTGACCTATTTGTATGATAATACGTAATGTTATATACAGTTGTATGTATGTACAGGGGTTGCAGTTTATCAGACATGGTTTGTCATAGTAGTAGTTCATCAGGGAATGCTGTTAGCTTACCATTTTAGTTTTTTGTTTTATTTATATATAAATATTTTAAAATACGTATGTAGTAGTTGTTGCTGTAGCTGCTTCAAGACACGTACTCGTATTGGGTCAAAATAGGAAAAAAATTCTCATTCAGCGACATTGTTTACTTTGCTCGAATAAGAAAACTAAAAATATAGCTCTCAGAATATGAGAGATCTGTTTCGTAATATATTTAGGCACAAACACTTTTACTGCTCCTTATTACGCCGAGCTTGGCACACGACAATGGCTGCCTCTGTCGAAGCGCTCGCATCGTTAATTCCGCTATAAACTGTGAAATTGTTATCTTTCTGTTTATCTAGACGCTAAATGCGTACTTTGTCTGATTTACAGCCGACATGGCCGATCAGAAATTCGCTATTTGCAACTCACGTGTTGGTAAACTCTGCAACTCCAGGTAGAGGTTACAACTCTCCAACTTCCGAAGCTTTAGAATAAAAAGTCTTTCCAAGTTTTACTCTACCTGTATCAAATGCATCTAGTAGATCACATCTATCTTCCTTGCTTCAGTAATTCATTCGACCCTACTCTCCTACTTTTAAATACTATACATTGAGTAGTCTAAAATGTCAAGTGTCTGCGCACTGTCTTCTATAAACAAAATAGATTCGTTTGAAATGAGCCAGCCCACCTCACCGTTTGACAAATGCGATGCTAGTTCGAGCATCTATATTTAGAGGTTAGGTGTGAGCTTCGCGAATAATTCAATTTGATAGACCAGCCCATCACTTAGTATCTTCGGAAACGTTCTCAATTGCTAGTTGCACACAAAAATATTATCATTACCTGCACTGTCGATACTAAAGTACCTAAGTTTTTGCTTCTGACTAAATTTTAGTTAAATTTAACGCATTACTTATAGTGTATTAAATATAACTAAAAATTTTAATAGTAATACCGATTAATGAAATGTGCCTAGCTCAATGTTGGTTTCTTTAGAAACTGTACTGTAACGCCACAAGCGAATGAATTATCAACTGTTCTTTATTACTGGTTCGGAAGATTTTTTCTGCAACCATTTAAATGATGTAGTTTAACAATAAATATTTCTTTCTTTATTTTTGTTTGGTCCATAGTTATTTTAGTACCATCAGATGACGTAATCTTGCATCATTCATTGAATCTTATATTTTTATATCAGTCTAATTATTAATATTTGTAACGATTTCCTAAGAACCCATATTTATCTTGACAAAATGTTATAATGGTGATACTTTTAGCTCGTCATCGTTATTAACGTATTGCTTTAACGCATTAAAAAAATCCTTAGACATAGCTAGATTTGTTCGGTCTGTATCCGTAAACATACAATTATAATCAAATATAATTATAATCAATCACCTTAGACCAAAACAGTTTTCGAATATGAATAGTAATCGTTTAAAAATATTGCTTGTCAAATAAATATCGGTTAAGATGTCTTCATTAGCGAGAACTCATAGCAGTTATGGTTAAATAAATTTATATTATTCCAATTTCTTGAAAGGAACTACCTACAAGATTCTAGAATTACTAAGTGTACGAAGCCTTGACCGCGTTGCAGCAGACTGTGAGTCGCCTGCATCAAAATCGCGTCTCATTCGGCCTGTGTCTTGTGAGCGATTATCAATAATTTTTGTGTCTTAGAATATAATCATCGGTACTTGAGCCACGGAAAATATTCAACGCAATTTTAGTTTTTCATGTAGAATTCAAATCATTATAAGATCAAAAAGTAATATGGTTAAAATATATCGATAATAGTATTGTCAACCGCAAATGTTTGTTTTACTTCCAAACTAATATTTTCTCTATCATCTTTCTTTACTTTTCCCATTTTTACATAAAATTACATCATAATGTGTGCTTCTTTCACGGATCTCTATTTACAATCGTCTTTTATTTAATTCAATCCATTGCCTTTTCTCATTTTTCTTTATACAAGGTATATTTGTTCTATTGTCTTTTTTCGCACGGCCTTTCACTCGAAAGCCCGAAACAACAGAACAAGCACTTGAAAACCTATAAATTCCCAGAGATCACGTGGCGTGTTGTAACAGTAACCGCTGAGCAAGGTGATGCACCAGAATAGTGCACGTTGCAACACGACGTGGCCAAGGTCCGGCGATCAAATTAAACTGAACCACACGTTAACTAGCCTCACCCGGCTCGACAGAAGCTTGATTCTGTCAACCATTATCAGCCATATTTAAAAGAACGTTTATTGTTCATTGTCTTTATCCACCTTATACCGTTCTCTGGAGTTGACTGAGTGGCGTCCTGATCACAAAGGCTGCGGTGACCACTTTACATAAAGTGGGCCGTTGTTTACTTGCTCGGTAGTATAAAAAATCTTTCAAATATAAATCGATACGAACTCTTGTATAATACATGTTATGCAATAGACACTGACACGCATGCTTCAAGGTTTTAGATGATTTTGAACGGACATGCACTAACTGTTACATTAGAGGCGCGTCACGTGGTGTAGTTTGATGCTGTGTTGACACGCGAGGTTGCCCTTTAAATATTATTTGAACTTTGGGTAATTTATTTGATATTTTTGGTTATTCATTCAAAATTTAAAAACATTGTTCTACTCGGTGGAGTTCTATCCATCCTCTCTCTATCATCATCAATCAATTAATTTAAGAACTTTGTTCTTGTCGGTGGAGTATTTTCCATCTAATTCCTCTATGTTCAGTCATTATTTTTATTATATTCGTGTTTAATTTGTCTCTCGTGTTTAAATCTCGCTGAAATTGGATAAGTAGACATTGTTTTGTTACAGAGTTTCCTTTGGCAGTACTTGTATCAATGTCCTATGACCAAATTTAGGCTTAAATATTGTATATCAGAATAATATTTGATTGAGAAACCAGCATCGAAACTTTGGTTTCCGTAACGACCGAAGGGTTGATAATATTGCATTATTGCCTTTGTATCCAAATAAATCGGAATTTGAGAAAGTACATGACATTTACAAATAGAAAATATTTTACATTTAGCATTTAAAAATTAAGATAACAACACTTGACGTGACATTTTGCATAAAAATGAGCCAGATGTTAGGTTATTAATGGGGTAATTGGCCTGTTGAAGGTCAGCATTGTCTTGATCTTGACACAATCGATCAGAGAAAGTGTATAATTAACGGCATGTTTGTCGACTAAAGGTCAAGAAGCTACACAAAGCATAACATGCGACGGTACGTACATGCATAGGTACTTAAGATTATAAATATGTTAATAAAACATCTTGATGGCGAGACATGCAGATCCTTACTATTGTGTATAACACCTTTTTTTTACTCTGTTTCATGTAAATAATTTCGTTATCATCACAAAAAGAATAAAGTGTGCAGAAACATATTTTATGAGCTTTCATTTAATTTTAAAAGTTTTGAGTCTATGGAATTTGCAAGTTTTGATTCACTTCTCTCTTACTATTTTGGACTTATTATTTTTTGATTAAAATTATTTTCTTAATTATTATGATTAAACTGAAGATTGACCTTGGTCTGACGAAGAAGACGAAGGTGAAGAGGAAGGATAAGGGATGTACGAAATCTTATTTCATACAAAATTACTCACTGACTGACTTATGACACAACATAAAGTATAATTTTTCTGATCTGTTTTTTTTTTCTGATTATATCAGCTCTATCTTGCAATGTTTGGCGTCTTTTTTTTTTTTTTAAATTAAGCCTTCACAGGCACTTTTTCACGTCATAATCTAAATTAAATGATGTTTACCAAAGCTACAAATTACTAGCATTTCGGAACGACCACTGCTGAGAAGAAATGCCGAAAGAAACTCATTCAAACAGTGTTGGTCCCTATTATGCCAGAAGGGCTTAAATATAAATTTATGTATAATTTTTTATCAGTAATATAACATGTAAGTACATAAGTACATAAGGTCTTATATCGATATGCTGCTCTTTAATACAAATGTTCTCTTTCTCTCCCGCGGTTGCCTCCAAGACGAGCGTTCACTTTTTACGTTTCCTTCTCCATCTACGTCTTCGGCTTCCTTTATCGTCAGACCATCAAACCTGTATGACCGTTGAAAGTCATGCTGCAATTGTAATTAATTAGTATGAGACATACCATATTGACAGTATATTAGATGTCTGATGGGCTGCCAATCAAACATGATGTCGGCGCGGGCGCCAGCTGGCGGTCGAACTGGGACGGGAACCGGGAAGCGGCCCCGTCCCACGGGGTAATTAGGATATAATGCTACTACTATACTATATGTCGAGTATGTTTTCTAAAATTGATCACTCGTCACTGCTACAGAGAGATTGGATTTTGCTACGACATTCCCGTGAACTAAAAGATTTATAAGTCTAGAGTAGATTTCTTAATGCCTTTCTTAATGCGCCTTCATTAGAACATTCTACATGCAAAAGTTAATTCATTTCAAAGTAAAGATCACAGAACAAATAACTTACGTAGGTAATGAAATTTTCGAATGCAGGTATTCTTATTTTAATCAAACGATCATAAACAATGACGCAGTGTGCCAGTACGTTATTTTTTAAAAACAAAACACATTCCAATTGTTCGATCGTAAAGAATAATGCAGTAACTGCGACGGTCATTACGACACCGCGTCAATCGATGTCAAAGGAATTTCCCAGAGCGATAGGCCGGAGGAGACGGCCCGTCTGGAAAACTACTAGCGTTTACCGTGTGCTGCTTCACGGCTGATTAATCTGCGAGATTGGCACGCACTTGTTCTGTTTCAACACTAACGCGGACAACGAAATAATCAATAAAATAAAAAGCTCTTTCACATTCGATATATAGTACCAAACTCCGTCAGGGAGTGATATTATTTTTGGCTAAATTTCAATATAATCGATCAGTAAGGGAATCGTTTCCATCTACCTGTCTGATCGCTGCTTATTTCAAATATTCCAGTATTCAAGTGAACGCACGAACAACGTAATATAATACAATATTTTCTTTTGTTCGCCTGTCCTACAAAATATTTTTCTCTCACATTTGTGCCTTACTCTGAGCCATAACATCGATATGACGAGATACGGCGATAGAAGACATGTGCTCATGTAATTTGGAAATGTACTGACAGTTACACGAATCTACTCGACGACATGCATTTTCATTTGTTCGAAATTTAAATATATATATAATATATATATATATTCGAAATTTAAATATATATATATATATATATATATATATATATATATATATATATATATATATATATATATATATATATATTAAATTTCGAACAAATGAAAATGCATGTCGTCGAGTATATATATATATTAGGACAAATCACACAGATTGAGCTAGCCCCAAAATAAGTTCTAGACTTACTCAATGGTATTATATTTTATAACATATACATATATAGATAAACATCCAAGACCCGGGCCAATCAGAAAAAGATTATTTTCCTACATGACCCGACCGGGGATCGAACCCGGGACCTCTCGGTTCAGAGGCAAACACTTTACCACTACACCACCGAGGTCGTCAAATATACACGAAATATATATTAGACGTTTGCACATGTTCTCGAAACTAACTTGGTAATTTTGACAATAAATCAAAAGCAATACCTAGATAATTGTGCCTGAAATTGCAAATGCAAAGAGTGATGTCTACAGATCATTGATTTCTATTCTATCAGCAGAAGGAAGTGAAATACACAAGTACAACTTATACTGAGCTTACGTTTTTTAACGGACACAGTTATATTTGACAAGTTCATGCGTTATTTTTCTCTTAAAATAAAAAAAAAAGAAATAAAAAGTAAAAATGTGCCGTTTAATATTGATAATGTTTGAGCAAATAAATTTTTTAACTATAGTGAATAGTACATATACAAGGGACAACGTTCTCATTGCAAAGCTGATGAGGACTGAGGATGTCTGTATCTCATTACTTCACTAGAAGGTATATTTAGCACATCGGTATTAATTTAAATGCATAAGGAAAAACATACGTACTATAAATAAAATTTATTTATTGTCTATTTATTATGAAACGTGATGTATTTTAACGGTATTTTGAGGTCGAAAGAAAATATTGACAAAATACTCTCCGTGGTACATACGAAACCTTACGGGACGAGATAGAAAGCAATGCAAGCAAGAAAATGTCGGCAGAATCAGAAAACCATCCTATCAAACTGGCCTCGCAAGTGTATGAATATGTCAGAAATGTCGCAGACTCCTTGAAGAACTTGGCTTGAGCTCCAAAAATAAAATATTTCCTGAAATAACACCCGTACTGACTCTTGACTCGTCAATAACGCTCATAGCCAAAAAGACTGATCGTTTGATTTTACATTGATGACAAAGATGACAGATCAGACAGCGGTGCATTTCGGTGCAGCGGTGTGGTGCACACAGCTGACTGATAACGATAACGCTACGGAAGGGCGACGACCCCGCCGGATGCGCCGCTATCACTCGCTGCATTTCGCACGAATTTGCACGGTGTGGGTTGGCTCTGCGGTGGCGTACACTTGTTTCTCATCCCAAGTTCGACGATAGAACTAATGAATCGAACTAGTGAGAACAGACACACCAGTGCTCATCAGATTATATCAGAAATGTAAGTAGTACGAGAGCCATGCAGTTTATAATTATTATTACAGTGATTAGAACAGAAAAAATTTAGCTGTCCAAATTTTTTTTATTTACGATACGATAACTTAAACAACTAAATATTATTATTATAAATTTATCTATCGTACTGCTTGGTACTATTAATAATGTTGTGTTCACCTTTAATTGGGTTACATGCTAGAACACCTGTAAACACATGTAATGTTATAAGTTTTTGTCATGTAATCTGTTGGTGAACCTAATAATAAATAAATAAATAAAAATAGAAACGACAAAAACTCGAACGCGGAAATCCTATTCCGATAGAGTTTAAAATTAGAACGTCTGTGGTGTTGCGTCCGTTGCTGGTCGGTTTCAAATCACCACTACATTTTTTGTCAAGTAACCCTGCATGGCATGTATGCGGTGGTAATAGAGCTGAATTTGGGCACGGTTGGCTGTAATAGCGCGGTTTGTATTGTTTTCATCATCAGTAGTTTACTGCGCTTAGGTCTTTTCGAAGGTATTCTACACAGATTGCTTATAACTAGATCATACCTTGACTTCAATGACGAATGCGATAGAAGTCGCAACCTTGGTGGATTGACAGAATTCCACCAACTGACTTGTAATGAATATTATAAATTAAACAATTATATTCGTTACATACTATACGATACAATATTATGATCTTGACTTCTCATGAATTTTCGGGGTTGATATGAAATCCTAAGCATGTACGCTGAAATAGCCATTAGAGTCAAGTTTCTGTTGCTTTGATAGAAGCAAAATGTAGAAAATTGTGGTCAGTCTCGCAATGAATGAAAGTAAAACCGAAACAGAGTCGTGTTATATTTATTATCAAAATAATTATCAACCTTCACGCTACATAATCTATTTTTACTTACAGACACCCAAGTGTGAAATCGCATATTGTCAATATTACATCATTGTTAACATTGCTTTACAACCGAATGTCCGATTTGGTGACTATCATTTCTTTGGGGTTTGTTTTATTTACAACAATTTTCCCCCCTATTCGTTTCCATCTCATATCTGAAGCAACAATCAACAAATCTTGCATAAAAGCGTTCATCATTTTTTCGCTGGCTTTCCTTTGGCGCGATTATGGTTATCATCGATCTGTCATACTTAAGCTAAGCTATAGATATAATGTAAGTTATAAATTTAGATATGGCTGTGATACTAAAAATAACCGTTTTATTTTCAGGTAAGCCGCCATCGACCACGCCAGCACTGGTGAAGTACTCATATTCTAGTTCTTGCTTATCACGCGATAAGACATACTGATCATAACATTCTATATTTAGCAGACACTTCCCGTTCAGATAAAGAAAACATTTTTAGCACCGAGTGCGCACTTTAGAGTTCCCTCAAGTGCTATCTCTAATTTAATATCTATCTAATCTGTATAAAAATCACGTATACAAAATTTTATTCGCGGATCATGATAGCAATGTCGCCGGTGCAAAATATCATGTGATTTGGTACTTACAACATTCTCATAATCTCAGCCATTTTCTGCTCACTGCTGAGAATGTTTTTGCTGCAGATGGATCTTCTTTAACGTCATCTTCTTTACTCTGTCCTAATCCACGTACACTTTGATGGTGTTGTCTATCTCTCTTTGGTGGTCCGCTTCTTCTTTCCTCAGAAAGGATAATTTTTATCCTAACTAGACAACTCTAAGTGAAAATAAGGCTACTTTTATTTACAGATGTAATTAAAGGTTTACTGATTCTGCGTCCACTTGGCGTAGTAATGATCAATTCGTTCGTTATCTCAAATTTGAGTTTTATAACTGCACAAATAATATCTGCTCTTTTGCTTGCTAATTTGACTACTTTTTACTACTTATTGTAAGTACATCTTAATGGCTAAAGTAATTGACAAATATAATTTAAACGGACTGAATATTAACTGGTTATTTATAAATTTGAGGTAGCAAGTGGAACTTGTTTAAATAGTTGTATTTTACGAGTTTCCTCTCAGCGGGTCGTTAAATTTATCAATCCGTTTCTCAGGTTTCCCGGTAACATACAGTGTAATCTCAAACCTTTCTCAGATTTATTGGAATTCTATTTTTACAAAAAGTTATCAATATTCCTGGCTTTCTTCTTAGATCTATACGTAGTTCAGATGCGTCAAAGTTTTGTTCGTTCGTAAAAGTTTTATTTTATCCCGTCCCGTGGGAATTTCTGGAATTCGCTTTTATGGTAAATTATTTTTATATTACATTTAACTATTAGTATAGTAATATACGATACGTGTCTGTTATATTAGACCTTTGTCTAGTTTCAATGCTAGTCTAAAACAAAACATCAATATTGTTTTTTGAATGTTTTAATGAAACATTTATCTACGAGGATGTTCGATTTTCCTGTGTAACGTTGGTGTCTTTCTTTTCCATTTCTGGAATATCATGCAGCCGTCTTCTTGGCCTCTATCTACCTTGGCGTCTAATCGCGGAGTCGCTCTTCCTCTCTTCCTTCTATATTCTTTCCTTGCTTTACATTCCAATCAATTTTATTAATGTAAAACTAAGTTTGTTTATTTGTTTGTTTGTCATATATTCACGCTTTATCGACTTAACTAATTTTGTTGAAATTTCTCATACATTTACAAAATATGGAGAAGGACCAGGTTTCATTTCGGGAAAAAAATTATGTTCTCGTGGGAAATTCCTACTTCTTCGTCTCCATTTCGCGCGGTCGTCGGCATCCATAGTCGTTAGACTAATGTAAGAATATTATAAACCAATTTTAAACAATTAAATTTATAACTTAAAAGGTTTTACCTATACCCCATTTACTGCCTGTAAAATCATGCATTTCTCGAAACATTTACTCTATAAAAAAAGCGTACATCAGCAGTAGTATCGCATCTAGTTATATCTTACAATATGCTTGAAAATGTTCCGTGTGAAAAGAAATAACAAAAAGACAATTCAATGATAAATTGTATTAATAAGTCGCTATACAAAGGTGTAATTAATCTATTTAGCTCAGCACGTGCTCAACTTCCGTCTACTATAGCAAAACTGGTTTGTTTCGTTTGCATAATCCGATCCGCCATTGTTAACAAATAACTGATTATTGGCGATCAATCAATCTATTCGTCGTGAAAATTGTGCTATTTTAGTATTAGCTAGGGTTGCCACTTCTTTGACTATACTGTCACATTTCTTTAACACAGGACCGAACCAAATGAAGGCCCTTTGTCCAGCTGCCCGACACTTAATTAATGGCTCTAAATAAATAGACATAATAAATTGTCATAACAATATTTTCATTCTCCTGTCCTTATGTGCATTTATGGTCAAATGTTGCAAGTTGTTATTTAAGCTTCTTCTTTTCGAGTGTGTTAATTGCTAACACTGGTGTTATTTAAGCTGATCGTTACACATTTCCCGGTTTCAGATCGAGTGCAATCATCGGATAATAATCTAGTATCATTATTACATTCGGTTTCGCTCTGTCTACACAGTGAGACGTGTCCATCAAATTCGTACTAAATTCAATTTAAAGTCCAATAAGTACGTTACAAAAGTATGTCAAAGCAATATCCCTATATATTTTTTCATTTATTTTTCTGCAGTTGATTTGCGTTATATCCCATTGTATTTGCAAGTAAGATTACGGTTATTAACTCATCATACCCTGGGAACCAGGCAGGTGATGGTGACAGCCCTGAGAGGGTCCGCTGGTTGACATCGACATAGCTATTACCCCGTATTACGCAGTTCACAGTTATCAATATCAATACGCCTGCGCGGTAATTTACACATTTCTGCTGTTTTCTAATAATAACACGTTCAATTTTAAAGATTGGAACAAAGACTAGCGAACACTAATTGTCGTGAAGCCTAATTTTCTGTTAATGTCTGCTAAGTTTTCGGTTAATCGTCGAGTTTTGTAACGCATGCATTGACTTCACAATCGAACTTGACACGTGAAATGTACCAATTTTAGTGCCGCTAGTTTCGTAATGCATCTCATAAGCACCATTCCTCTACCTTCCTACTGTAAGCACTAACTGTTTTCCACTTGCTTCGCTCTTTACAGTTCTCTGTAATGATTCAATTTGATTGTCTAAATAGAAGAAATATGCGAGTGTTGTATGTTTGTTTGGCTCGCCCGCGCACTCCAGCGATCGTCAATATAGCAATCTAAATATAGTGGTCACGCGGTGCCGCCGTGCGGGGCAGCCTTGGGCAGATGTGCTAAATATAGCACAACCGCCGACTTATTTCTATTGATTCTTTTCGAGCCAATAATAAAATCAGATCTGTAAGTGAAAAAAAAAATCCTTGAATCTATAATATAATTTGAAATTGCGACGTCGCAATTGTTTACCTTAATATTTCCATGAGTTACATGTTGTGTTTGAATATTAATAATTGCACGCACCTGAGTTAAACCTTTGTATTTGCTATGACTGCTAATGTTTCTTACAACTCTTAACTTGTCCAGCAAACAACTGTGGTCAAAGCTTCTGACTCCATCTTCAGATTAGCTGATGACAATCATAATATTGATCTGTGAGTTGATCAACATTGAATCGTTTCGAATGTGAGTCAAGAAGCAATATGGACCATATTTGACAAGATATGGCTATAGACCAAAAGTAGATAGAGTGTATATGTAATAATTGAATAAAAATATCACACATTATGGGAGAGGACGAAGCAATTCTAGCCTTAGTAAATAAATCTATATTACATACTACAAGTTTAGTAAAAGTTTCAGGATGAAACAAAGAGTGTTCACATGAGTCAATGACGGAAACCTTCCAAGCGAGCAGACGGTCTTTGTAACGATCTAATTATAGCCAGCTATATATAGACGTGAATCACTGCTATGATTGATGTCCAACACGGGAACAATTGTGAACAAGTTTGCGTTTACTTTGCTAACAGATTTGTTTAGTTAAACCTAATACTGCGTTCTGGGCGTGTTTTTGTTTCTTAGACTTGACTAGTGCTAGTGTACTACTGCGAACAACTGTATTTTTTGTCGTCACTCATTTTGAAAGGTCCTTCATGCGTAATATATAACTAATTATAACAAAACAATTTCACGTCGCGCGATATTTAGCGTAGACACAGGTGCGAATTTACTGTTACATTTATGAAAATCATTCAACCTTGTTCCATCTCCACAATAATTGAATAGAATCCTTAACTTCTCCTCTATGTAATTACTTGTGTGTTATTTGTAATCAATGTCATTTAACATTGTCGTCTATGAATAAACGTCACTGTTGATGCAAATGAGTAGATACAGAATAAATAATATAATCCGGGTTCGATTCCCGGTCGGGTCATGATGGAAAATTATCTTTTTCTGATTGGCCCGGGTCTTGGATGTTTATCTATATATGTATTTGTTATAAAATATAATATCGTTGAGTTAGTATCCCATAACACAAGTCTCGAACTTACTTTGGGGCTAGCTCAATCTGTGTGATTTGTCCGTATATATTTATATTTATATTTATATTTATATATCTTCTGCTAAATGAATGCATAGAAATAATCATGCGTACCTTTTCAAAAACAAGTCTCGAAATCCTGAAAAACTACATCCGAGCCATGTCAGCGCGTCCCAAATTAGGTGTTCTAAAAATATACCAGCGCGGAATGTGTCTGTTTATAGCGACCGCGGGGGAGTGTTCCCACAGGAGCAGGTGCGGAGGGTAACAGGTTCGAATCAGGTTGTGATATTACATGAGTTGTGGACGAGGACGAGTCTCTGTTTATCTGAAAGTTCTCCCAGTTCCGTTAACATTCGAAGCCCAGAGCCCACTGTTCTACCTCTTTTCCATTTTGCACGATCTTCAGACATTTTTCCCTACGTAATTTTACTGTCTGTTAGAAAACCCCTTCGATTGGGACATTTTTGACTTTTATTACCCCTCGTTTAGACTATCGGAAGGGTTACGAATGTTAGGGGGGGCAGGTGCAGAGCAATCTGCTGCAAACCTGCTGCCTCTAAATGTACAGGTTGCAACTTGTTACATTAACTACAGCTTGGAGTGGCAAGATGCTTTTTGGGGTTTTCGTTCCTGGCGCTGTGGCGTAACTTCACCGCGATTTGTGAGATGATGATCACCACATCTTCTAGTCACAATTCAATTCAGACACAGTCGAAATTGCGCTTGAAAAAAAAATGTAAATAAAGGTTAGTTGCAATTCGGACGTTTCAGCAAACATTGAAACGCTTTCAGAGAATAGTTCCATATGGGAAAGTACATTGTTACTTTAAAAATACACAACTACCTACCTAAAAGCCTCTTATTGAAACAGTCGTCAGTTGCTTGCTTGTCTTAAGATGAATTTATTTTCATTTGCAAGCCGTGGCGTGGTTGGTCTATTTCGGAATGGTCGGCGGCTCCCATAATAGCACGCTCAATACTTTCCCAGTGAGGCTATTCTCGCCGGCCATATACGAGCTATTTCGGCTTTTTCTAAGGCGCACTCTGGACGAACCGAAATAAAATCCATATTGCGCCGCCAGTGCCGTATTTTTAGAAGTTCTTCAACAGACCTTGCGTTGCCGTCTGTAGAACTTTGTAAATTCCTAAATGGTTTAACATTAACATGAGAATACAACTATAGTCATTCATTTGTCTCAACTTTCAGGTGACAAAGAAATGCGAAAGTTAATTTCCTCAACTGACTCGAAAAATTTACGCGTTGTATATGATTCTTCTTTGGAATTCAAAGATCTCTACTTTCTTCTTTGCTTGCTATACTCGATACTATCTTACTATCAAGCTGAACATCTAACCCGTCGGTGAAATCCTGCTTGTGTGTACAATTTCGATAACCCAATTGGCAACACTGGTAACATTTTGGAATGACTAACTCATCCGACAGCGTCCACGTGGCGTGGCCAATATTTCAGTTGGAACGTTACAATAAAGTTATTTTATGTGTGACGTACCGGAAATGTTTGGCGCCAAATTCAGTCTCGCTCGTTATCATCGCTAGTCCACGTACGATTTTACAAGCTCTGCTCGTGAAATTTGTCGGTAGTAAACCGCTGCTATATCCTCTATTAAAGATAAGCTGGAAAAATCTTGTCATATAATTTACATATACATGTTAAAGCACAGGTTACGTAACAAGATTTAATCTCACGTAGACAGCCTCCAGAACAAGTCCTTATAGGCGTTGATTTTGACTCTTAAGTATCACTATTCTGTGGACAATGGATAGCTGCTTTTCAACAATTCTGATATATATTCTCCCTAAACCGATGCACTATCGCATTTTGTTTTCTGTGTGCAATCCTGATTATTCTTCTCCACCTCTCTCTTTTCCATTTGTAACCAATAGCTTTCAAAACCTTTCAACAATTTCTGATACGAATCCTCCCTAAATCATCGCATCCTGTTTTCCATGTGCAACCAGAAATACCCAGCCGTATCGAGTCAGCCGCTCCACATCCAGAAGCGGCCGGCTATTTCAGTTGTGTAAACTGTTCGGACGCTCGCGCGCACCGACGCTATTTCCAAAGCTGCTAAATGCAACAAGGGATTGTTGACACGTTTCTGATGTACAGTTAGCATCAGCACAGCATCTCATGTATGGAAAGGTCCCAGGTCCAGTCACATAAGTTATACCAATCTGAACCGACCCATCTTCCTCTCATCCGAACACTTTACCAGTTTCTCTCTCACCCATAAATAGCGCCAGAGTTCAAGTTTATCTTCTCCACATTTTTCTTACCATCTTATGGTCTTATGGTATGGTAGTTTCAATTCCACTTCCTTCCGGTCACTGCAATGTAGCTTATATGCTGTCGACTGTACTGTTGATACAGTCAGTTATTGAGACAGGCGGAATAATTGGCCGAAGGCATTTCCTCTATATTTCTCTAATGACATATTACTGTATTGTTGTACTTATTCGAAATCTATATCGGCATAGTCGTATTAGGTAGCACCTACCAGAGTAACAATGGCTGTTTTAACTACGGCCTTTAAGGCAACGAAATCTGATGTGATAGAAATATAAAATCATTGCATATTTTATTAATCATTAAAGTCCCCTTACCTACCGCTTTTGTCTGTGTTTAACATATTTCCATTCTATGCGGTTTTCCCCAAAGTGAATCATATACATATAAACACTACCTATAGATTATTTATCGTCCTATTGTCATCTTATCCGAAATCGCATGTGTGTATCACGCCTTTATCATATTTGTATCATTACGGCCCACTTGATTCAAAGACCTTGAGAATTATTATGAATGTATTCCAAACAACTTAATCCGTGCCTAATAAAATTTATGCGTCTCGCATTGTGACTGTGAAATGTAGACGAGGTATTACGCAGGAGCTATATTATTACCATTCTCCTACTCACATCTGACCGTTTTCTCAGCTTCCTAAGACACAAACCGTTGGAATTTGGAACCCAGGAAGCCGGACACGATTTCACCGATCAATTATTTTTTTGTTTGAAGTCAGTCACATCTTTTTTTTTATAAAATTTGATTTAGCATCAATACACATTATCCTAAATCAAATTGTAATTGCATTAGATAATACGGCTATCGACAACAATTTGTTTTATACTGACGTTACCTAGTCTGTAAACTACATCCCCATATCTATGCTCGATTTAAGAATCTGTAAGCATCATAAAAATCCGCGAGAGTCAGCTTATCATTATTGACGATCTGTGTTTACTTCATAGTCTCTGTTTGCAATGCCACGTTGTCTCGACTAATTTTAGAGCATTACCCAATCACGATCGCGCTTTGCCAATTAAGTAAACCGAACTTGGCCGGTACATATGTGACCTTTGCTTAGCGCAAATTGATAAAACATCACGTTTCTTAGCTCGCGTGCGTCTTCTATTTTTAAACGATTTATAATTTTCTGTGTATATTGTTCTCTGTCTCGTTCCTTTTGATGTTATTTTGTTCGAGTGCGAGCGAGCGAGAGATATTATTGTATAAGCCATCGCGGGCGGGACGCGTCCTTCAATTGGCGTTGCCGACTGTTCTATTTTTAACTTCGAAGGGGGGAGGGGGGTTGCTTTGTGTTGATTCTAGCATTGTTCTAACTGTATGGATGGTCTAGCTGCTAGATGAGCTGTCACAGTCACTTACATTGTGACGTGTTGCGTAAATTTTAGTCGCGGGAGTCGTTGATCTGATAAATTTACTAATATCACAAAAGCATAGTCGTCGAACTTGTATGTATAACTAAACTGTAGCTATAATATGGCTATTTAACGTATAATGTTAAAAATCATGATTGATCTCGTTATAACAGCAATAAGTATAAGGTTGGCCGGTTTTATGAGGATTTTAGAAAACACCCTTAGCGTTTTAGTTTTTTAGAAAACACCCGTAATATTTGAATAGTAAATAATTTATCCTAGTTTTCTTGTGTTTTGCAATATTTTAATAATCCTATATACAAAACTAGGTACTGCTACTATTGTTAAAAATAATTCGCAAATTAATCGAGCCAAATAAGTGCTAAATAACGTTAGATCATAATTAGAATTGGCTGACCCGCGGACGACACGACAATCGTCTCGGAGTAGATACATTATGCACGACATTATGTTAATTATAGATTTAAATGAGATCGGCATTAAAAGCATATTTAGCACGTTGTGTTTTATATAAACGGGCCCACGATTATAGACCAAGAGCACCGAGGCCGAATTCGTGATTGAATTTATTATAGTTGAGCGATTGCCGGCTTTTGCTTTTGTGTTTCTAAATTAGTGAATATAATTATTCCAATCCTAACTACTATTATAAATGCGAAAATTTGTTTGTTTGTTACCTCTTCACGCTCTGTTTCCAGTTTGAAGTATGGAGAAGGACATAGGGTTTTTATGCCGGAAAAATAACAGTTCCCGTGGGAAATTAACCCGAGCGATGCCGCGGACATAAGTTAGTATTATAAACCAAATCTGTCATTTTCCCACACAATGACACAATTGCGAACATTCATTAAGAACATTTTGGTATCTTCCAAAAATGTGAATATAAATAAAATAAATAAATATATTAGGACAAATCACACAGATTGAGCTAGCCCCAAAGTAAGTTCGAGACTTGTGTTATGGGATACTAACTCAATGATATTATATTTGATAACAAATACATATATAGATAAACATCCAAGACTCGGGTCAATCAGAAAAAGATCATTTTCCACCATGACCCGACCGGGGTTCGAAACCGGGACCTCTCGATTCAGAGACAAGCACTTTACCACTGCGCCACCGAGGTCGTCAAAAATATGTTTAAATAGAAATGTAGTTTTGGGAAATACTTTATTGATGTGATTATTTCACTTCTGATTCTGAAGCAATGAGATTGTTCAAAAGGGCATCTAATGACAGCATCAGTTTTCTGGTCACTTTCTCATAAAGCCGATCGTTTTAGAAATAAAATCTCGTCGCGTAACTAATGGTATCTTGGGATGGTATCTTCGTCGTATATTTGATCTCTCTCACGAGTGCTTGGTATAATTCTCGGCTGTGACGCCACGAAGCCCTTCTTCATAGTCGTATTCCTGATGGCTGAGGGTCGTGGTCATTACGTGGAATGAAACACACACACAACAACTTTCTTGACATTATTAATGGAGTGGTTTGCCGTTGCCTTCTCCATCATCCATCACAAAGCCCTAGGTCCGCTTAAAAAAATAAATCTTTACATATTTAATGTTTGGCTGTGATTTTACGACTGTGATTGGACGCATGTCAGACATCAATCCTCTTTAGGAATGCTGAGTCGTCGAACTATGCTCGATGTCACCAGGAATAGCCGCCACTCAACACCGACACTAATACACTCATGTTTCATTTCATCCTATTTTGAACTACTCAGCCATGCAGCCGATAATTAGTTATTGATGAAATCTATTCTTAAATGGAAATGACGTTAATGCAGCCCAATTAGTTGAACATTCAAACCGTTTTTGTTTATTTCAAGAGATTGGATAGTAGCTTGTTAAAATAATAGCAAGTTAATAAGACATTTTTGGAACGAGAGCGAGCACGAAATTGAATACATGTTTTGTAAATTACATTTTTGAGTGCGTTGACCTCTCAGCCAGAAGATAAGTAAAGATAATATCACGCAAACTTTCAAAAACGAAGGCCTATTTTCCTTGCCCTGAAGAAACATAAAACTTAATTATGAACTATTCAACATATTATATAAGAACTTAGAAAGCTCATCGATTATGATAAAAACTTTTTCAGTAGTAACAAATAAAAATATATAGATATAATCGGCGCTGGGAAGAATTTCCAGAATTCACATTCGTAGCTCGTAGCGACCTCGTGATACGTAGCAGCCCTACGTCGCGCGTCTACGAGCGTAGACTGATAGAACATTACTACGCTGCTCTACAGACATACCTGTAGAATAGCTAACACATTTTCATCAACTGGTTTTAAATACTTAATTATTTTTAAAAGAAGTCGCTTATGTAGCATCTGTCTGTCTGTATGAACGAACGGATTTTTGTACGATTTATCATTAGATAGCGTGATTGCTGAGGAACGTTAGATGTATAATTTATTATAGTTTAAAAATAAAATGTTAGTAACAATTTAACTTACTGGCTATGTTAGTATTATAATATACCGCCGCCCAGGCATTGCCCAGGTGTATATAAACCTATCACTCTATCTATTAAAAAAACCTCGCATTAAAATCCTTTGAGTAATACGTACATAGACAGACATGCGTAGACGACAGCGGGAAGCGACTTTGTTTTATACTATATAATGATTTAGCTGGACAATGCTCGTTATCCCGGTCCATGTTCTGTTCCCAGGAATCTTAATAAATTCTTTCACTTAAAATGTATTAAACATTATCACTACTTTGTTGAATTAAACATAACTTCATATAATATGTAGTACTTGTATAAAATATTTTATATAATGTACACAATGTTATGAATGATGTAACATCGCGTTTCGTGTCTATAAATATATAGTGTTATCAGTTATATGGCTGTTATGCATTATATCAGATAGTATATATCATAGCACAATGTAAACAAACAGTAGTATAACTTACCAATATAAAAATTAATGTTATTTTTATTTTTGCATTATTTTGTAATACATCGGCCGCCGAACGATTGGCGTGTTGATCCCGTTCTAAAATTAGACCACTCCTTATCAATCGAGATAAAAAGCCTGTACGGCTAATAGGCAATAACAGCATTTCCAAAGGAGGTTTAAATTAGTTGATTGAAAAAGATTTTTAATTGAATGACAACAAAGATGCAAAAAGCGAAGTCCGGTTTTTATTTACATATCTACTGTTGATCTTTTTCTGTTTGTACAGCGCATTGTATTCCATGGATCTTTTTATAAATTCTGGACTTACGCTACTGCCAACGAGTTATGATGTGGCGATTGTGTTAAGCTGAGATATGAATAGCACGTGGTATATGCACGCGAGTACTGCGATAGAGATGCGCAGGCGTCCTTATATGGCTTAATAGAATTCGTGAACTTATAGTACTGTGTTGGCTGTACTATGAAAGCCGCTGTTTGCGCACTCAGCTTGCGATAGTAGCTGGTTGCGAGATGGGAGACCAAATATGTATTATTTCAAGTTCGTGTGTGCTTGGAGAGGTTCGTTAAGCCGTAGATCTAAGTTAATATTTGCAGTCGTTAAGGCTGAGCAGATATGTTGTTTGTTTTGACAACATTTCTGATAAATATGTTTGTTTACATGTTCGATTGCAGGAAAACTACTTGCTCCAAGTTGTGACGTGACCAATGAAAATAAAGAAAAAACTTGACCCTTGCTGCACACTTATCGTGATAGCAATAAACTTTTGTGTCTCGTTTGAAGAAAAGGCCGCGGTGAAGTTTGTTCCATCGCTTCTTCTTCACTCGCACTTTGTAAGTCCGATATCAGACTTATTTTAAGTAAATGCGTGATGTCAATTAGAGACGGATCCAAAGTTGAAATTAACATTTATTATATTTTTTTATCGCCGGTGGGGTCGCAGACTACAGTTATATACTTCAAAATACGACTCAAGTATTTACATGAAATAAAATAAATGGTCAATACACACACATAGACAATACACAGAGAACGAGCAGAAAATACCCAGAGCCGTATACAAATATCTTTGTTATTGTTGTTATTATGTAATATTACAAGTACAAATATTTTCACGCGCTGGGAATCGAACCCAGGTCCTCCAGATAAAAGACGGGCATGACCACTGCGCCACGGAGATGGTGAAATCCTTATCGAGTATTCAGTGGATCCAGTGTGATCGCACAAGCTCCCAGCTATCGAAGCAGGGTTTATAGTCTAGCCTCCGAAGTAGGTCGCAGGGAGGCTCCCACCCAGGGGCGGGGCGGGACGGAGCGGGAGACGGGGGTGCCACTGTTATTTTTAGCCGGGCTATATTTAGAACAGCTGATGGGCGCGCCCGGGATTCCCTTCGAAATTGTTCGCATCATAATACGAGTGGTGGTTCCAGTCCGCACTTTGTAAGTTCGAGGGTAGTTTCGAAAGTTTAAAGGTTATTTATTAGGTGGACTGGGAGGCAAGCGTCGTCATTGTCTCGTCAAAGTTACTAAATAAAAAAAAAAACAAAATCGAATTAAAGTTTATTTTTTTATTCGGATTTCATCTAAAATAAGTCTCCACCCACGTATATTTCACTCTTAAGTACATGAAGCGTGAACACAATAACAAATACACAGTTACTTTCATATTTGTAATATCCGTAAACCGTTCAGGTCCACAATGTCCCTTTTAAAAGGACATTTTTGGGAAAGGGACATTATGAAACTGAACGCCCCCAAACAAATAGTTTTGATAGGGATGGGATGGAATTTTTAGCTGATTTAAGTCAATAATTCCTTATCACAAGTAATTAAGTGTAAATAGATTTATTACCGACCCCACGTCGATAAGAGGAAGCGTGTACCTCTGACTTTATTCAGACACTGATATCTCACTCGACTTATAAATATATATATTGCGGAAAGTTTCAATGTGGGCATCGTCTCCCAAAATAATGTGCTCGATTTGTATTTCTTTCAATGTTCCACCCACGCTGTCTTATGAATAGTATTCATAGTATGCTGTACATTGGTATATATTGCATTGATCAATATGTGTACAGATACACAAGGATATATGAACCGGTGAGGGAGTCGCTGCTGTCTAATAAATTTGACAAGAAAATGTCATTTCAAAATGACTTGAAAGTATGCCCGTCGTGGATCCAGATTTTATTTATTTTTCTCTAGAAATTCACGGCACTAAGTCCGGTCCTTTGACAGCCTTGCGGTACAGGTCCAACACGTAGGTATAGGCTCATTCGAGAGTTTTAATATTATTATAAACTAGCTTTTGCCTGTGGCTTCGTCCGCGTAAATTTCCCACGAGAACAGTTATTTTTCCGGGATGAAGGTACGGTACCATATGTCCTTCTCCGTACTACAAACTATATGTATACAACATTTCTAGAAGATTGGTTGATAAAACAATACAGTTAATATTAGTTATCCTAATATGCAATGCATTTTCCGAAATGCATTCAACAATTGGTTCATATAGGCTCCGCTAGGGCTACTGCCGTCAACTTTTCAAATTTAATCGTTAGGCAGGGGCCCTTCATACCCACACCGGTGGTACACCCACTTTCGTCATCAAATATTTAAATAAATAGTAACAATCTAAATGAATCACATAAAAGTATTACAAAATGGTGGACGTCTCTGTAATAAGGATAACCCGGACAGGGACGTGAAACAGGGATGTGAAAATTTAAATTTAGCGTCTACCTTACGAACAGTTGCAAATGCGCCGTCATACAATTGTATATCTATTGTGTCTCATTAAACAGTTGAAATGTAATCGTTTAAGTTATATAAGTAATATTATTACTCGGAATAGGCAGGGACAATGTACAATTCATTGTACGGTGTACATAACATTTACATAACGTTCCAAAACTGTTACCTCCTACGCCTCTACCCGCGAGGGTGGAAGTGAAAGTAGTTCCCGATAGCCACCCACTCAATAAATTAGAGGATAACTTGACAGAATATGTTTTTTAAAGTCACTTCTACTCGGATTTTAGATATCTTTCTATATTTTGATATTGACATGACGTACTTTTGTTTCACGTTTATGATTTTCTTGTGTCTTTACCCGACACGAATACCTACTACAACTTCTCTCTTTTGTTTCATTTTTATTTTTGTTTTGGGTCTAATTAAATAAATAAATAAATATATTACGACAAATCACATAGATTGAGGTAGTCCCAAAGTAAGTTCGAGACTTGTGTTATTGTGGGATACTAACTCAACCATAGTATATTTTATGACAAATACATATATAGATAAACATCCAAGACCCGGGCCAATCAGAAAAAGATCATTTTCCATCATGACCCGACCGGGGATTGAACCCGTGACTTCTCGGTTCAGTGGCAAAAACTTTACCACTGCGCCACCGAGCTCGTCAGATTATTTACCTACTTGTGTGACTTGACGAAAACTTAGGATCGGCTCCCAACAAGGAACCCCTCATATTTGTAAAAAAGTTTTTTTTGCACAAAATCTGATGTCCTCTCTCTGTCAATTCCAGAGATGGCCCACGAGGGCCCCGGCGGCGCGGAGGGCTCCCCGCACCACACGCCGTCCCCCCCGCACCTGTCACTGCCCTTGGCAGACAACAGCTTCCACCAACACATCATCGAGGTAACTATGGACAGGAAAAGCAAAAATAAGTGAACACTGCTCTTGGGACGAGACAGGACCTGATGTATTGGATGATAGATTGTATTTATTTTTATTTAGTACTAACTTTTTTTATTATATTAGAACGGATTTTGAGATTTTTGTAATTTTTTTTTCTACGTTTTAATGCAATACGAGGGTATAGATAAAATAAGTATAATGTAAAATTAGAGTTTTTTCATAACTCCAGTAAAATTATGCCAACATTTCGTCATTGCGGCAACATAATCGTTATTTAGTCCAAAAACTCGCAGTAAACATCAGATATTAATACCCGGGTCAATGTATAAAATCCCGGAGAGTCCCCGTGACCTTTCCCGCCGTCCATCCGTCTTGATTTTATACTCGGCGCGGGATATTTATAAAAAGATCCCGCGCGGATTATAAATAAATCCGATATCGAAGTATAACGCGTGTGTACGACTGCTGCATGCGAACATATATTTACATGCGGTTAGGGCTGCCATTCTTGGGATTTCAAGAGAGAATTAGGGAATTAAAAACTCTATTAAAGGTCACCGATTTTATAATTCTGTTATTTCTTTATTTAAATAAATGACGTTTCATGTAAGTTTTGCAAATGAATTTTGATTTTAAATACATTTTCTTGATGTTTTCACCCAAGAAATAACATTTTTCAACAGTTACAGTAGCATCATAAATGTAAAAATAAAATTGACCATAATTTTACTTCCTTTTCCTAAATTGTTAAAAATAGCGACAAAACCTTCAATGGAAAAATAAAAATCAGTTTAGAATTTTCTATATGGCATCCCTTTCTGCGTTTGCTGTTACGTCGATTAAATATAGCACGAACGTCGATGCGGCCTCTCGTCTCAAACGATCGCATTAGCGCTTCCCGCTGATAATATCAAGTATCCGCCTGATTAAAAATAATGCCTTTACGCGTGTCGTGAGGGCTCGTTGCATGGTGACAGATCTGACTCGGCACAGCCTTGAAGGACGAGCGTCCGTGGCGAAAACTATCTTGTGTGTTTTTCAACTTTCAACTCGCCTTTTGGAGAGTTATTTAAAAAAAGCCTGTGTTCGTTATCGGGTCATACAAAAATCCATCAAAATCAACCATTAGTTGTAACAGAAAAAAATCGCATCGCAATACTATATTATTTGCTGCTGTTTCATAGAGGAAGCAAATCTTTCAAAGAAAACAGTAAACTAGACTGTTTTTTGTCTGTCAAATATATCCTACGTCCTGTTACTGGTCTGCTTAAGTTTCAAAACGTAACAAGTTAAGAAACGAAAAAAATAATTACAAAACTTGCCAGAGAGCGCTGGTTTAGCTATAAAATGCGTAAACACGCTAGGAAGTTCTCAAAGGGGTGCGGGCGTTGGGGGGCAAGGGGGGAAGAGGTGCGAGTGACAGCGTGTCGCCGCTGAAACTAAAGCACGACAATATATTTATGTATGTATTTACAGCCCACACCCGCAAACATCGGCAGCTATTTGCAGCGCGCGCGCATACCGACGCGCGCTTTTTTACGCCGCACAGAAATAATGTACGCGATGACAAAAATATGCGTGCCGATTCTGCAAGCGTTTCGATGTTTTCACGGTTTTAACTTCCTGGGGCATCAAGGTTGCGATTTCGTTGTTATCTCGCTCCCTTTCTTATAAATTACACGTACAATGCTCAAATCGCGCATAGCGTGTCAGTGTTAGACGCTACGCGTATTTTAAATGAATGTAATTGATGAAAATAAAACTAACCATTATTTGTTTATATTCGGCTATATGAGTTCAATATGACCATCTCAATTGTATTTCTTGGATAGTTTAATATATATTTCAACCAGAAAATTACGTCTAAAAATCTGAGGACGTAAGCGACATATATTCTAGTAATTCTTATGCGAAACAAACAAAAACGGGTGTAGTGTACTATGCGACGGGTCCTGTCGCGTCCGGAGCAGATTCCGGGTCAGAGTGGTGTCCTACATGTATTTCCTCTCTCTTGTCAGAATCAGAGCCCAAGAACGAACCATATCGCGGAGAGAGCGAAACAATCGTTAGAAAATAGTTTCCTGCTGCAAGTGAGTCCAAATTATATATACTTGTGAGTGTCGTGGCGCATCCAATTGTTTATAGCGAACTGCGTATGTAGTGTAGTACCCTGCAGTGTTCACAGTGTTGGTGGAAAGACGTGTGAAGTGAACGCACGGGTGGCGAGACTTTATAATATTGCTATACGATAAATAATGATGTGTTTTTATTTGAGTTAATATTATACAACCACGCCATTCGTGAGCGATGTTCTAGAATATGCTACGTGTGAAAATTCTAGATCCGGGGATCGAACCCGGGACCTCTAGGTTCAGTGGCAAGAACCTTACCACTGCGCCACCGAGGTCGTCATAATGTTGGCTATATACTATAAATTGTTTGTCATATATACTATAAATTATATAATAAATATTTTCCTTTACTTAGCTCATCTTTCTCGTATATATCTGGTGAAAAAATAGCCCACATATTTACGCCACAAAGTTCCCTTTATTCGTCTCTTTCACTAACCCTGCGAATACAAAAGCGGTCTTCTTTATACAGTTCGCCTATAATTTTATTTATCTCCTCTACTTTATTCCGATCTTCATTTGAGCCTTTTTTTGAACCTTATTTTATGGCTTTTTACACATTTGTTTGTTTGCTCTGACTCAGTACAAATATTTGCTATGTTACGTCTTTCGTTTGGATGTGACACGACGCCATGTTGCTAATTTTCACATAAAAATGTTTCTGTGTGTTATAAAATATGGGATTACTCAGATGTTTTATATTGTTGTTATTACGTTCTCACATTTAGGTATTTAAAAACATGTTTTTCACTTTCTTTTTAATATTATAAGTAAGTAGGAAAATTAAATATTTACTGTTTAAAATTGGCATGATTAATAGTATTTTTTGCTTATTTTCGTCTGGCATTAATTCACTCCTTTTATTAATAAAACACGAACCGATGGAATAAACAATTTCGTCATTATTAGCTTTACGCGCAGTTTATAAAATAACAAAAAATATTTCGCTAATATACTCAGGAAACCTCAAAAAAAAGTAGTTAGGTACCTACATACAACAAAGGTACAAGCGTTGCTTTTCCAACAACATTATGTCATCCAACTACAAAAATAAACATTCTAAAATAGATGCAACCCAGTGGTGTTAGATAAAAATTTGTGTCGAGTTATTTCTGCAAATAACCCCACAAAAATAGCAGCCACCACGTTCGTCAAGTTGACACAAGATTACATTTTAGATGAGATTGTTGTAACAGTCCTCACCAATATGTGGTTACATAAATTATATGGACTTTATGATCTGAAAAGTAATAGTAAATATAAGATCATAATTTATTTCTGAAAGAAGTTGTATATTGTAATAATTTCCTACTCATAGAAGCCAGACATATACACTTAGAAGCCAGATAAAATGCTGGGCTAAGAACACGTTTATTTTGCAAATTTTATTGTTAATTTGATTCACGTAAGCTGACTTCAAAGCGATGTCACGATTGTGTTTACTAATGGTATTTCGATCATTACACGAGTAATAATATCTGTTAATAACATTATTTATTTACTATTTCCATTGAACATTGTTGACAAATATAAAATCGCATGATCGATCCGAATATGCGCTTTCGAAAAACAGTAATACAAGTGCAAGGCAGGCCTTTCAACGTTCTCTTTGATCAAAATTGATCATTACATTCGGAATGTGATAACAAGCCACATACATCTTTTTCAAGTCTACATTCATACACATAATACCTGATGCAGCAGAAACTGACAATAAATTAAATAGATTAATCAAGATTAATAAAAACATTATATGTATGATCAACACATGTCAACGATCAAACATGTAGATATATGTATAATCCAGCTTGACGTCTTTGTTTGCCATCATCAACATCAATTTCAGTTTAACATGTGGCGCATCAACGTCTACTGACTGTGAATCTGTTTCAGTTGAAGAAGCAACAACAGCTGCAACAAGAGATCCTGCTGCAGCACTTCCAGCAGCAGCAGCAGGAGCTGGCTCAGCGCCACGAGCACCAACTCATGCAGCATTTCAAGGTGATAGCTCGTTTGTGGTCAGCCTGGTGATGGCAATCGAAATTAGTTTTGACTTGGCAAAATTGGGATAAGGCTATTTTTTCTTTTTTTCGTAGAAAATGCGAAACATTGCATGCTGCCAGTAAGGAAGTAAAGATTTTTTTATGGAAACTGGCATAACCCATAAAATCATTAAAGTAATATTATATTTAACTGTTGTAAATAAGGGTTTACTGCACTATAAATTTAGTGTGTTAGACTGTCTTTAGAATGTTTTTCCACATATATATTTGTAATGGAAATTTATTGCATTTTTATTTCATAAAGGAACACTATAAAATTCCTCTTTCCAATCCGTGTCGTCGTCTTTTGTTCATTTCTTCGTTCAAGTTTATCTACTGTGTCTTTATTTGTTTTGCTTCACACGCCATCCAGAGACAAGAATACTATGTAATAATTCTCGTCTATTCATAAACTTTATATGTTATCTCGGCAATAATATTCTTATATTACAGAGTAGATTCCCGTCTATTTTTATTTCGGTATTCTCTCGGTTATTCCTTAGTTCCTTACCCATGCTAATAAAATACAAGATTCACGATATATTTGTTTGTCGTACTCATGATGAGTGGGTGTAGATAATAATTTGGCAAAATACCACTGCTTTCCCAGGAATTCCTCGTTCCCTCCCACGTGATGTCCGAATTAGCTCGAATGAAAACAAGAAGCCGGACGTGTATCAAACCGTTGGCTAATAGGGGATAATTGGACATTTGTGTTAAACCACAGCATGCTTGCGTTGGACACATGGTAGCCTCAAGCTAAATTAAGCTTTATCATTTAGGAAGGCGAGTGCATTATTATATGACTAGTAAAAACGTTACGTTACAAGCAAGTCTGAAGAGGAGATTGGAGGTGTTAATCAGCTGTTGTAGTATTTTGTCACTTCATAGTACACTAATGTGAATGGAAGTGTTTCATCATTATTAATGTAGGAACAAGCCCCTTGTGCTTCCGTTCACCGATAAGATCATAGCAAATAAATATTTTGGGTGATCTATAGATATTGTGCATCGAGTTCTCGGAGCGGTTTTCAAATTGTGTTACTGCGTAGATACTTTTTGTCTATTTGCTTAATTGTTGATGGTATTTAGTCACATTAATTGAAATCTTTCAAACTGTTGACGTGTTGAAATGGCACGCAGTTATAAGCTTTACTGTCATATCTGATGTTATGCTAGCGCTTGTTAGATTAGCGTAACATTTTTGAATGTATTCCAAACAAATATACTTATAAATCAACATATAGTTATGAATGTTCTTCTGGGTATAAATTTAGCGATGGCTCAATAATCCGCTGTCAGAAATGTGGAGTTTGACGAGTTGGCGCTCCTCTCAGCCGGGAATAGACATGAATGGTGCGCGCTATAGTAATTACATCATTCATACTGGGTGCATTTAACCTCATTAACTTGTGTTGTCGCGCCGTGGGAAATAGGATATATCAGCCAGGAGTGTGTATAGCACTGGCGGTTTAGTGTACTGTTAATTTTCCTGTAACTTGTTAGTTATTTTCGTAACGGGCTCGAATTCAAATTTCAAATTCAAATCATTTATTCAGAAATTAGACCTTCACAGGCACTTTTTCTCGTCAATCTTTATATTTATAGTTATTTCTCACAAGCTACAAACTACTGGCATTTCGGAACGACCACTGCTGAGAAGAAATGCCGAAAGAAACTCATTTGAACAGTGTTGGTCCCTATCATGCCAGATCGGCTTACCATTATTGTTTCTTACAATGTTTTTTTTTTTTCTTTCTAATAATATGTAAAAGTACATATATTATTAGAAAGAAAAAAAAAACATTGTAAGAAACATCGTCTTCGTTTTATCATTTTTAATTCAATGGTTTGCAAGTTTGACACTTAGAAACCATTACTCCAGATTCTTGTTTAGTAGGTAATTAAATCATTCATATGGATGCATTAACTTTTGGGTCGCCGTGGTTGATGGTGAGGTTTATCTTATTTTGGCCAGAAGTTGGAATATCTGTTGTTGACTAGCTACCACGCATATTTCCTCAATAACTTCGTGAAGTTCAAATCATAGACATAATAATAATAAATAAATATATTAGGACAAATCACACAGATTGAGCTAGCCCCAAAGTAAGTTCGAGACTTGTGTTACGGGATACTAACTCAACGATACTATATTTTATAACAAATACATATATAGATAAACATCCAAGACCCGGGCCAATCAGAAAAAGATCATTTTCCATCATGACCCGACCGGGGATCGAACCCGGGACCTCTCGGTTCAGAGGGAAGCACTTTACCACTTCGCCACCGAGGTCGTCAAATAATATTCGTATTATGTATGTGTAATGATAGTGTTAGCTGGCACTAAAACAATTATTTATGGCGGAATGGATAATCAACATAGAATGCTAACTTAGCTTAACTTATAGGAAGATATGTAAAACAAAATAATATTTAAATATCAATTATGACCCTTTTATTGTATTATATTTTTAAGTCTTTCACTTAGCCTATCAATCTGGTGTATTATACAGTTGTAATAATAATTCCAGGCCATCATAGACGTTCACATTTCAGATGTGGGAGCAACAGAAGGCGGAGGCGGCGCTGAGGGAGGCGAGGGAAGCGAGGGAAGCGCGGGAGGCGAGGGAGAGGCATGAGAGGGACAGAGTCGAGCTGATGAGGAAGAAGGACAAGTTGGAACCCAGTGCCAACGCCTCCACGCAGGTCAAGCAGAAGCTGCAGGTTGGATATTTGTGTTAAGAAAATATATAAACACTACATTTTATTTAAAATTCGACAAAGTTACTAGCAACATTTTTGTAATAGGCTACCAATGGATAGAGGTAGCTGACGATATTGAAGTTATGGCTTTATTTTAATTGGAAAACTAACAAATTTTTCATGACCTTCTCTATATGTGACATGACACGCATGGCGTGTTTTTGCAAAAATAACGTAGGTATTAAATCTTCATATTGCACTCATGAAGATTAATTACAAAATAAAGATAAACCATACGAATATACATTTTCTTATCTGTGTAAATATGGAAATGCGTTAGGAGCTCGGAGAACTAGATTGACATAATTGTAACAAGAAACAAGAATATAAATAAATAATGTGTTTTGTTTCGGTTCCAGGAGTTTCTGAAAAAGAAGGCGGCGGCCAACGCTAATGGAACAGTACCTGGATCTCCTTATAATAGAAATTGGTGAGTCACAGATTCATTTTAAAATACGATTTTTCATTGATTGGCGGGATTTTTCAAGACATCTTAAAATCGTTTTCAAAAGAGCTAGCCAACGTCAATTTTTGGGCAGTGAACGAGGCATATTAATTTAAATTGTTGTAACTGCTACAACAGAATAAGATGTTTTTTTGTATGCCATTGACACGTAGTGATTGTGTACACAGGGGCATAGTGAAGTCGCCGTCGGGCGAGTCCATCAGCTCGTCGGGCTCGGCCACGGCGCACCCGTACCGCCTGGCCGGCCCGCTGCCGCTGGCGCTCGCCGCCCCCGCACCCGCCCCCGCCCCCGCCTCCGACTACCCGCTCAGGAAGACAGGTTGGTTGCACACTAACTTTGTAACATATACAAGATCTAAAGGAAACATACTCGTAGAATTTGAAATAAAAAAACTAACATTCTCACTTTAATATAATGATCTAAATATAAATATGTCAGAAACAGGTTTTGAGTTTGAAAAGGCATGTAGAATAACCCCACAAGGACAATAAATTATCAGTTTGTTTTGTTTATGGTCTTAGACTTATCTTAGACTATTGACAATAATAGTTATCAAATTTTGATGATAATTTTAATGTTGTATTAAAAGTTTTAACAGCTAGTAGTTGTTGTGTGGTATCAGTTGTATTCTTTTCGTTTGTAATTGATTTCAATATTTTTTGTCAATGATAGAAGTCTTCTATAAAAAGCTTAATATCTTCATTTGACGTAGAATTAAACGAGCTTACATTACAAACGCATAGAATTTTGTTGTATTGAAAACTCTACCCGAATGATTACCGTATATAACATATCCATTTATTTTGCACATTGAGAGTCCAATTTTATAATCACTTTTGGAACACGCCTAGCGTGTTCGGGTACGACATGCACGGCATGTTTTCTAGAATCGCCGGCATTTCAAGACAGTTTCGGACGGCTTTAAATGTGTTCAATGCGCTTAATATCCCATTAGAATAAAGTTAACAATCGAAATGGATAAATGTGTAAAATAATGATAGTGCAACTCGCATAGTGTAGTGCAGAATAACTCGCATGTGTGTGCACTAACGCAGCGTCGGAGCCGAACATGCTGAAGGTGCGACTGAAGGCGCGCGTCATCGAGCGCCGCGCCTCGCCGTTGGCGCGCCGCCCGCCCAAGCCCAGGGTCAAACATCGCAGTGAGTACAGCATTCACTCACACACAAACACGTGTCTTTATCCCTCATAAGTATACATAGGAAAAGGTCAGGCCGTTTGCTGATTGTTACCAACTGACAAAGAAGAAAATACAATAAAGAAAGAAAATGGACAAAGGACGGATACGAATTTGTAAATGCGAGAAAAGTAATGACAATGTATGTTTTTTTTTGTCACACTTTTTATAGTCTAGTGCTACTGTTGTATGAATGTTTTGAATTTGAAGGCACGTGTGTGATACTAACATTTATAATGTGCTGTTATTACAACCACGTTTTTGATATTACTATAATAAGGCAAGTTAGAATTTAACGTATGTATATTGAACCTCGTAGTGAAATTTTAGAATGTAGTTCAATGAGCTGTCTTAAAATAAATTTGAACTTCACCTTTAGTCGATATGAAACAACGATTTTTTTGTACAGATGAGACGAACAAAATGTTTTGTTTTCTATAGAAAAAAGCTGAACAAACGTACCACCAGAATAAGCGTGGTTAATTCAGCATACGCATTTACATACAGACAGAATCTGAACAGACGTTTATTGGCGATTAAGTGCGGTTAATGTCACAAAGTGAATTATCAAAATAATGGGTTGATAGACTAAAATATGACAAAAAGCGTAATTGTTTTTAATGTTTCGTCCTCGTATAGATTGCGAAGGAAGTTCTCCAAGAGGGTCTCCGCCGGGAGGCGCGGGCCCGGCCTCCATCCGAGAAGAAGACGAACCGCGCGCGCCCGAGCTGCTGTTTTATTCGCCATCCATGCCCAACATCAGTCTTGGTGAGTTTCCCCTTTTTACCTATTGTATCCTTCTTTCTCTTGACCTTAATTGTGTGACATACTAGCGACGAGCAGCAGCGTGCCGGCCTCTCGCCCTCACCCGCCGGCTGCAGCCTGCAGTACACAACTTGAGTCTCGATTTTCTGGTTCTGCGTATTGATGGATGATATAGGAGATACTACCCGATGCCTGGTGCACATCCCATTACCATTTATCTGGAAGACTTGTCAATATCGATGTTACTTTACCGTAATAACGGCTTAGCGACATTGTGTCTATTAGCTTGTGATGGTCACCAAAGAACTATATGGTAATCGGCCATTGATATGTCAATTGTTTCAAATTGTGGTGCCATCTAGTGGGCGGAAAAGACAGAACTATATCAATTTTGATCTTCCAGGGCGCCCACATGCGGCGCGACCCGCGCTCCCCCACCCGCCGCACCCGCCGCACCCGCCGCCCGCGCCCGCGCTGCCGCCGGTCTCAGAGGCCGAGGCTCCGCACACATTAACAGGGAAGCTGTCCAAGCGACCGCTCGGCCGCACGTACTCCGCGCCCCTCCCCCTCGGAGACCCCGCGCTGCAGCCCCCCACCGCTCATCATTATCTGCGCGACCAGATCCGAAAGACGGTGAGTTTTCTCGTTGCCTAAAAAGCTACAATGTTATAAATAATATTTTATTATTAAAAAAATATGTCGTTCACTCAATGTCACTGAAAGAAAATACGCCTGGTGTGTTGTACGAGCACTGCGTCGTTACACGCTCGATGCGTTTCAGTGAACATAGATTTTCATTAAAAAAAAACTATTTATACTGAGTTACGACCAACCAACATTTGTAATGTGTAAACAAAGCATTTAAATAATATTTTTATTATGCTCCGTTTCTATATAAAAGTTTTTATGTATAGCATATCATAATGTTCTCACAGGTCCTAACGCGAGCGCACGACGCGGCCGCGGCTCAACTTCGTGAGGAGGAAGGCGAGGTTATCGACCTTACGGCCCGGCGCGCTCCCCCTCCCGCCGTCCCCGCCCCGCCGGCCCCCGCCCCGCCGCCGGTGGAGCCCGCGCCCCTGGCTAGGGCTCTGTCCTCGCCGCTGGTGGGCGCTAGGACGCCGCCCACGGGATTGGCGTATGACGCGCTCATGTTGAAACACGGGTAAGTCTTAGAAGATCTCATTCGGTTCGCTTCACTTATAACATAAAACCCTTTATTACGTGTAATGAACATAAATGGAACGTGTGGCCGGCAGCTGCTCGTGCGGCGCGCACGCGCCCACGCACCCGGAGCACGGCGGGCGGCTGCAGTCGGTGTGGGCGCGGCTGGCGGAGACTGGGCTGGCCGCGCGCACGGAGCGCGTGCGCACGCGCAAGGCCACGCTGGAGGAGCTGCAGGCCGTGCACTCGGAGGCGCACGTGGCCGTGTTCGCGGGTCGTCGCCAGGGTAACCGTCCTCGTCTCGATACACGATACTTTCCTTTGTCTTGACAATACCACTCTTTTTTACAGTGATGAAATTATGCCTAATTTCCATTACTAAAAGAAACAAGATCAGTGTTACAATGTTAAATTTTATCAACAAATTCATGACGTATTACAATGTAAATGACAGTATATATCGTGTGTTATGTACAGCAACGGCAGTTTGAAATGAATCTCAATGCTATTGTTCCAATCAATTGCGACGCTCTGCAAGGGCGTAGCAAACATGAGGGCAACTAGTTGCCAAATTACTTACAAGAATTTTAAAATTGTGTACGTTCGAACTGTACACACAGCTCGAAACAGTGTTATTTGTAATGTGTAATGTTTGCGTGGTCAGGTGGCGCGGGTCTGGAGCAGCGACAGCTGGTGCGGCTGCCATGCGGCGGGCTGGGCGTGGACTCGGACACAGCGTGGAGCGAGGCGCACACAGCTAGCGCCGCGCGCGCGGCCTGCGGTGCTGTGCTGGACCTCGCCGCGCGCGTCGCCGCCGGAGACCTGCGCAACGGGTGACACTTTCTTGTTCATTCCTTTCTCGTGATCGCATTCTTGCCGATTGATTTCTCATGTTAATTATCAAATTAAATAAATAATTCATTCATTCTCGTTCTCAGTTTCATATGAATTAATTTCTCGCCCTAAATTTCATGTAATATCTCACCTTCATCATAATTTCTCCGTTTAAAGTAAAAAAATAATGAAACAAAATGCTAGCCATAATTGCAAAACTCCATTGTAAAAAAAGTGATATTTTCGTATAGATTCGCAGTAGTGCGTCCCCCCGGACACCACGCGGAGCCCAACCAGGCGATGGGCTTCTGCTTCTTCAACAATGTGGCTGTGGCCGCCCGTATCCTCCACACCAAGATGCACTTGCAGAGGATTCTCATCGTGGACTGGGTGAGTGTCGTCTCCTGAATGGTGTCTCAATAGATTTGCAGTGGCTACCCAATTGGCTAATTGTAACTTTGATTATATTGTCAAGTGCAGTGCAAAAGATCCTAGGTCACAAAGTAGACAACGAGTGTGTGACACCCCTGGTATTGTAGACGTTGATAGGTTGTGGTAACCACTTACCATCAGATGGCCAGTTTGTCTGCTTGGTAGTATAAAGAAAATATATATATATGACTAGCTGCACCTCGCAGTTTTATTCGCGTAATTATTAAACTTCGCTTACTGTTAGGATAAAATGTACTCTATGTGTTAATCTAAGATGTAAAAATTGGCTCAGCCGTTTGAGTATGAAGAAGTAACAAACTTATGAAAACATCACATTATCAACGCCTCGTGAACACCAGATTCGCACTACACAATGATGATCGTGTGTTGTCCGCAGGACGTGCACCACGGGAACGGCACGCAGCAGATATTCTACAACGACCCGCACGTGGTGTATATCTCCATCCACCGACACGACGACGGCAACTTCTTCCCGGGCACGGGCGCGGCCACGGAATGCGGCGCCGGCGCAGGTCTGGGCCGCACCGTCAACATCGCGTGGCCGCGCGCCGCCGGCGCTGCGCACGCGCCGCTCGCCGACGCCGAGTACTTGGCCGCTTTCAGATCCGTCGTCATGCCTATCGCTAAGGTCAGGAATTCTACCGTTGTCTACTTGATTGGGTAAAAAATCAAATGCATCAGTTTTACTAATTATAATTTTTTTTTGTTACGATTGAATTACTTTAAGAAAGCTATGCGACTCTAAAATTGTGACGTCACAAGATATCACTGTTTTGTATGACAATGTTCCATAAAAAAATATTTTGACGTTTATAGAAAAAAAAAATAATCATTAGACTCGTTGGAAAGTGGACTTATATCAATGTTACTGAGATGTATGAATGTAGAAATTTTATTTTCTACAATACCTACCTTTTACTAAGTGCACTCCGCGTATTTTAATTATTTTGAAAAATACTTACATAGTCCTAGTTATTTAATTTCATGCACAGTAGCGCCATCTACTTAATAAAGCGCCATTGACCATCAGACTTGACCATATTGACCGAATCCTATAGGATAGAAGTGGTACCCCTAATTGTTAA
Organism: Plodia interpunctella; assembly: GCF_027563975.2. Taxonomy (NCBI): domain Eukaryota; kingdom Metazoa; phylum Arthropoda; class Insecta; order Lepidoptera; family Pyralidae; genus Plodia; species Plodia interpunctella. The sequence goes on along the minus strand of NC_071306.1, from coordinate 9,847,818 downwards.
TCCAAGGTATCAGTTACCTCAATACCAAATTTCATTGAAATTAGCCCAGTTTGAGCGTGAAGAACTCTCAAATTTTTCCCTATATAATACTAGCTGCGCCCCGGGGCTTCGCTCTCGCGGGAATTTCAAGATAAAAAGTGCTCTATGTATTCTACCCGTGTATCAAATTGCATAACAAGCCATTCAGTAGATGTCACGTGAATTATCATAACATACTCAAGTTCAAACTTTTGCATCGCTACAGGAGTTCGACCCGGAAATAGTGTTGGTGTCGTGCGGGTTCGACGCGGCGGCCGGCCACCCCCCGCCCCTCGGCGGCTACCGTGTGTCCCCCGCCTGCTTCGCGCACATGACCCGCGACCTCATGCAACTCGCTAATGGAAAGGTAATTTACGACCAAATACAGTGCATTACGCCTTTTGGAAATAGCGTGTTAACTTTATTATGAAACACATATTATTTGAAAAAATGAAATACCAAATTTTTCAATCAAAATTACGCGCAAAATTATTCAATCTATATACAATTACTAGAAGATAGTTATGGGGTTTAATTTGGGTGTCGATTCACCATCGACAGCTTAATAATGATAAAATTGTTTATTATTCTGTTTCGCTACTTTCTGATAAAATATTATATTGTAATCTGTAATGATTGTTGGATAAATCTGTCCAAATCCAAGACTCGTGAAATGTATTGGGCCGCCGCAGGTGGTGCTGTCGCTGGAAGGCGGATACGACCTGCCGGCGATGTGCGACTGCGCGCAGGAGTGCGTGCGCGCGCTGCTGGGCGAGCGCACGGCCGCGCCGGCGCTGGCGGAGCTGGCGCGCGCGCCGCTGCCGCACGCGCAGCACGCGCTGCGCACGGCCATCGCCGTACACCAGCATCACTGGCCCGAGGTCACTACTGTTCGACTTTATTTTCCACTAGCTACACAATGAGGCCCCGTTCGCGCGGGGTTCTTCCTCCTGTATTTCTCGGTAATTAAACAGGGTCTGTAAGGTTGGTATTATTTATTTATTTATGTTTGCAATTTCCAGTTAAAACGCTACAGTGAGCTGGTGTCGGTGTCTGCGCTGGAAGCGGCGCCGCTGTCTGGCGCGCGCTCGACGCTGGCCGCCAGCGAGCGGGACGCGGACACCGCAGCCGCCATGGCCACCTTGTCTATGCACCACCCCACTCCCGACAATCTGCAGTGAGTATAATGTTCCACCTTTACGTGGATGACATACTAATTTTTTTTTAACATTTTCACCAGAGAACTTCAACTCTATATTCGACATTTTAGTAACCAAACCAAATTCAACAGTCGCACGACTGCTACCCAACCTTTAGTTTTTATATACATATCTAATATATTTAGTTTGAATAACAACGCATTATTATGATATACTTGACAATATTGTATAATATGCGTAATTAACCCGTACTATTAAGACACAGATGTTTGATTTTATATGTATCTAAAAATAATATATTTAAGCTTTATGTTGTTATATTATTGATAAAAATATACATATCAATTTATATTTAAAAAATGGTTAGCCTTTCTGGCATAATAGACACCAACACTATTTGAATGAGTTTCTTTCGGCATTTCTTTTCAGCAGTTCTTTTCATTTAATTTAGAATATGACGTGAAAAAGTGCCTGTGAAGGCCTAATTTCTGAATAAATGATTTGATTTTGCTATATGTCCCATTCCAGGTCAGCGGAGAGCTCGCGCTCGGGGTCGGAGGAGCCGATGGAGCAGGACGAGGGCAAGTGAGGTCACTGACCCCGTGACCTCGACCCCAGCGATACATTCCCCGCGACCGACTGCCAGCACTCGGATCACTCGCGAGATCACTCGGATCACTCGCGAGATCACTCGCATCACTCGCGGAGCTCGGAGACGACACGAAACGCGTCCTGCCAAATATTCTCCCGAACGCGATGTGCTATAATGTATATTACATAAAAAATACTATTTCGTCGTAATTCATAATGAATTAGTGGAGGTGTAGCGAATTGTAATAGGTGGTAAAATTAAGACAAATCTTAATTTCAAAGCTTTAAATGAGAGTAGGAAAATAATTATATTAAATATGTACAAAAGATATTTATATTATATATTTGATTAATGTTAAGTGTAACTATGTAGCGACGCCCTCGCTTACCAAAGATGTTCGAGCCTTCTTTGTCTGTTCACGTATGTGTATATACGGAGTTTCTACCGCCCCAGGCGTTTTATTGACATTGAGAAGTTTATATTGTGGTTACAGGAGAGCATCGCCCGATGTTCTATATACTTGTGGTGCCCTCTATTATTGTCTATGTGATAATTTATATAAAGCAAAGATACTGACAGATAGTGGTGTCGAGCAAAGACGTCCTTTGTATGATGTTATATGTAAAATATATGTGGCGAGCCGCACGGTCCTAGTTCTGTATTGTTACTGGTATTGTATTTTGTTGGCCGAATACTTCAGAGTTATCGCTCTTTTTGTGACGTTGAAAACGTAGAAACCGGCGCGAGGCTCTGTCCCCGCCGCTGAGCGCGGACGCGCGTTATATTTTTCTATATGGCTGTCTGTATGTGTATACGTACCGCTGCAACCGCGTACCTTCAGGATTCGATCCTCGTACGTTAAACAGAGTTAAAAAAAATGTTGTGTCTTTGAAAATTTTATTGTTAAATTGGAATACAGATGAAAGAATTATTTAATAAATGTATGTATAAATATCTATATATATATTTGGAGATAACTGCATTTTTATTCCAACCTACCTTTTTTAGGATTTCGAATGAAAAACGAATACTTACCATATTAGGATTACATTGACATCAATATCGTAATCGTATTTCCTCAAGCCTGTCGGTCGTGCTCATCACGTGGAATCAAGCACACACAACTTTCTTGACACTATTAATGGAGTGGTTTGCCATTGCCTTCTCAATTTCACACCACTGGAAGCAGATGGTGGTCTACGAAAACTACACGAGTCAGATTGGTATACAAACTCATATGGCAAGAGTGGTAGAGAGTTCTAACCTGGGACCTTTCGATCTTAACCATTACACCACCACTTCTTTAATTAACATCTAGTTTAAAAATAATAAGTGTTTACTATTCGTGTAGCTCTTTTATTTACAATAAACTTTGTTATGTTACAACTTATGTCTATTCGCTAGCCGAAACTTTACACAAAGGAAATAACACCATTTGTACATACACAATATGTATCATATGAAGAACGCAAAGCACCAATAAATAACATAATACAAATTATCAGTGAACTATTTTTAAGCCCAATACAAATTAAGGAAATTCAACGGAAAACAAATGAAAACATCTACGTGTTTTGTCCAATAGTGGACTTCTTTTCATAAAAGCGTTGAAAGTAATATTGCGTCAAAGTACACTATTCTGTAAAAGGCTTAAAAAGTCGATTTAAAAATAATGTTTTTGGTGCCAAACTTGTTGTCAGTGAGCGGCTGAACTGCTCCGTTGTACAAGTAACACATTTGACAGATTAACAAAACAATATTGCAATAAAATACAAAACTTGAGAAGGTTGAAACATACTCTTGCTGGATACACTAATACCTACTTATTAGATATCACGGGAACAGGACGTCACTAGAAACGAATTTCAACACAGTCAGATCTTACGTTAACTCTAGTATAATATAACTTTGTTAATTAAAGAAGGGATTAAAATTGGTAGTTGTTAAAAATAAAGTTTGTGTACGAGGTAAGTAAAATCGTCTGTGTGTGGTTCCCGCCCTAACTTCTAGGACCACTGCAAAATATATTATCTTTACTAAAGAATAAAAAACCTGTAATAACAACAGCACTCCCAAAGTGGGCTGACGTCGAATATCGAAGTTTATTTATTAATCGTCGGGCTTCCAGGCGTCATAGCCGTGAATAAATTTGGGAACACTCTCAGATAATCTCTATCTATGATATAAATCAGATCGATACCATTAGTTGTTTCCTTCTTTAATTGACTGAGTTATAATGTAGTATGTACAGTTATAATATAACGCAAAACCGTAGGTAGCTTTGTACTACACAATAATAAGACCCATATACTACAAGTATATTCTATGTAGCAAATAAACAACTATTCTTCGGTTAAAATTCGTTTTTACTGAAGATTCAAATGGTATTTACTAACTACGTTAACTATTTCTTGTTCTTACACATTATTTTCACTTTATGATCGTAAAGCTGGGCGCACATGCTCGGCAAACCCCGTCAGATCTCATCGACAATGTAGTTATCTCGATAGCCCACTGTCACTAAATCCATAGTATCAACAAGCTATAGGATATATATAATTTCGATACAATCGTTCTAGAATAACGATAAAAACAATAACCAATAGTAATAATATTGTTGTCGATACTATCGTATGGTGTTCACACCGCTATCGAGATTTTCGAAAGACCTATTGTTAGGTCACACAAGACTGTCACAAGAGTTTATGAACTAAATCGCGACTTAGTATTTTTATAGGAAGTGTACGTCGATCTGCCGTGAAGTTTGTCAAGCATGTAAACTGCATAATAGCGCCATTCCAACTCTCAAACGAATTGCCCAATAATATTGTTGTCTCTTTCGTAATCACGTAATTTGAAAGAGATAGACAATAATAATGGACGAAAAACTTGGCTGGTAGAACGGTGCCTCGTAAAACCATTTAGTTCACACCATTATACGTGAAGGCACATTTCCGTAACGTCTTAGAACCTTCGCAAGTTGCAGATATTAATCACATTCACTTGGTTTTTGCTATATACTTTTGTTAAGTTCAAGACAGGCCTCAACACGTATTTATAGTATTTTGTTCAACATTGTATACTTTAAAACTCAGGATGATGCGTTCGCTAAGTGTCAAAACTATTCCAGTATCAGGAGATGGAACAGTTAAGTATGTCAATTTAAATTACTTTTTTTATACAAAAAAAGTTCCCATTTCATTATTCCAGTATTTTGAGATAGCACTAGTGTCAGAAAAATAATTTAAGAAAAAAATTAACAATAAAAATAATCTATATCGTCCTTCAAATCCATTAACGAGTTTTGTATACGCTTTTGTAAATTGACGTATAATTAGATTTCATTTATTTCATAAGCTTACCCTAGTCGGGGGAGTGCGGGGGCTCCGTGCTGAAGTAGGGCGCCGTGTGGGGCTGCAGCAACGTGCGGCACACTGTACACACGCGGGCTCTAGTCGGGGGAGTGCGGGGGCTCCGTGCTGAAGTAGGGCGCCGTGTGGGGCTGCAGCAACGTGCGGCACACTGTACACACGCGGGCTCTAGTCGGGGGAGTGCGGGGGCTCCGTGCTGAAGTAGGGCGCCGTGTGGGGCTGCAGCAACGTGCGGCACACTGTACACACGCGGGCTCTAGTCGGGGGAGTGCGGGGGCTCCGTGCTGAAGTAGGGCGCCGTGTGGGGCTGCAGCAACGTGCGGCACACTGTACACACGCGGGCTCTAGTCGGGGGAGTGCGGGGGCTCCGTGCTGAAGTAGGGCGCCGTGTGGGGCTGCAGCAACGTGCGGCACACTGTACACACGCGGGCTCTAGTCGGGGGAGTGCGGGGGCTCCGTGCTGAAGTAGGGCGCCGTGTGGGGCTGCAGCAACGTGCGGCACACTGTACACACGCGGGCTCTAGTCGGGGGAGTGCGGGGGCTCCGTGCTGAAGTAGGGCGCCGTGTGGGGCTGCAGCAACGTGCGGCACACTGTACACACGCGGGCTCTAGTCGGGGGAGTGCGGGGGCTCCGTGCTGAAGTAGGGCGCCGTGTGGGGCTGCTGCAACGTGCGGCACACTGTACACACGCGGGCTCTAGTCGGGGGAGTGCGGGGGCTCCGTGCTGAAGTAGGGCGCCGTGTGGGGCTGCAGCAACGTGCGGCACACTGTACACACGCGGGCGGGGGCGCCCCGGGGCCCGCTGGGGACGGAGTGAGACACACACGACGCGCAGAATATCCGCCCGCAGTGGCGGCAGTGCACCTGCAACGATAATCACACCAATTTTGAAAATAACTTTTGGGACTCGGGCGGGAATCGAACGCACGCCTCCTGCCTTACCGGCCAGTACTCTTACCACTTACTTAAGCACTGATTGTTCACCGTAATTAATTTAATTTGAATTTTATTTCATATACTGTACCTTCTTCTTGACATTGGGCAGGTTGACATGGCAGGACGGACACTCATTGACGTCCTCGTCATGCTGCCACCGCACTTCCGTGTCGGCTTCGCGAATGCGCTGCAGTTGTACCTGACAAACGTAGCATTTATTAGCTAACTCTTTTTTTTAAGTATTCCAAATGCCGGTCTCACGCTGTAACCAATTTTTTTCGGTATTTTTTTTTCACACTGGATCCAGATTGCATTAACTCTACGAAATTATATGTACAATCCTTCATTTTTTTCTTCAAAGACTTAGTGATATACATCGCTTATTGACGTCAAAAATTACGACAATTTTGAACTTGAATCCGATGGCAATCCATACACAACCAGCACAAGATATGAGCCGAGCCAGACCTGCAGCGACTGCGAGAGGCGCACGAAGTCCTGCTGCACCCTCTCGCTGTTGCCGAGCTCCTGCTGCAGCGCGCACACGCGCGTCCGCAGCTCGCCGCACTCGCTCTGGAGACGATTCTGTCACAACACGGTAGATCACAAGGTCAGAAGATCGTAAAACATATGTATGATCCAGATAACACACATATGACGGCGCGACGTCATAGTACCATTGTAAACAACACGTATTGTAAGCAACCCCGACCACAAGTGAAGCCGCGACCCCCGCCTCCACTACCCCCGCCTCCACTACCCTCGCCTCCACTACACATGCACATGTTGTAATTGCGCTCTGTTGCAAATTATTGTGCTGTATATCTAATTACTTATTACTGTAATTATTCTAATTTATGGAATAAATTCAAAGTTCGTTAAATCGACCTTGTCTTTGAAATGTCTGACTCCGACCCTAAGCTTCTGCCTTCACATATAATAATGAGAGTAGTGTTAACTAATCAACACAAGAGTGTTGAAGAAAAAAATCTGGAATCGAACCCGCGCCCCTGTCTGTCTGAAACTAATCTTAATTAATTCAGCCGAAACGACATGGTCTCGATGGCTCAGTGGTCAAGAGCACTGTCCCGGATAGACAGGGGCGCGGGTTCAATTCCCGCTCGATTCCAGATTTTTTTCATCTCTTTTCAAAAGTAAGTTAAAAAGCATATGTCACGTGTATAACAAATGTATTAAAAAATATATTTAAGATCATAGTGATAATTAATAGACTGCAACAATGCCGCTGCGCTGCAATTATACGAATATTCCTATGCTTTTATAGTTTTGTGAGTGTAGACGACGGCTCACCTTGTCCGCGAGTAGAGCCTCGATCATGTCGCCGGAGCTCCGCAGCTTGTCCGCGAGCTCCGCCAGCTGCGAGCGCTCGGCCTCCGCCTGCTCCAGCTGCTGTCTGCGGGGACATGACCATGCGTCAACTCGTCAATATACCTACGTTGTCGGTGCCAAAACACAGAGATACGATTCGAATAGAAACGTGTTACCGAAAAAAAAACGGAATAACGGAAAATAATATATAACGGAACGTAGGAGATTCAGACAGACAGACACGGCATAAGACTTTATAATATGTAAGGATATATGCAGATTGTGTATTTTTTCATGATTTTTAAATGATCAATAAATGTAATTTGTTACGTAAATAAATTATATTAGGACAAATCACAAATGAAATGAAACTAATAAAAAAAACCTTAAACACAATTAATCTACGTTATGAATAGGTAAAATAAATAAAAATATTTATCCATTGGAGTTACCTGGCCTGCCTCAGTTTCTCCGTGACGGCCGCCAGCGCAGCGTCCTGCGTGCGGAACCTGGCCGCGTTGTCCAGCAGCTGAGTGCGGAGCTCTTCTTCCCCGAGCGCGGCTTCTTCTCGCCCGATCTGGCTGAAGATCAGCTGTTCACGGACCCGCAGGATATGCTCTTGTAACTCCTACGAAACGTATAAGGTCTTACTACAAAAATATTTTAAACTGTGTGTGCCTGTGGCTGTATAAATTTAGTCATCACCTAATTATTAAAAAAAATATTTTCTTTAATGTCAAATTTGTCAACGTCACATTGACAGTTTAGACTAAATTCAAAATTGAAAATGTGACGTTGACAATTTTAACATTCGAGAAATTATGAATTTTTGCTATGATTTTACGACCCCTGCCTGACGTCAACACTCTTCGGGTAAGAAGAAGACCGACATAGTACAACGCATGACTACAGTATCTTGTACGAATAAGCACTTACCTCGACATTGTCCGGCAGATCTATAATTTCGTTTTGCATCTCTATCGCCTTCTTCATATAGGAACCTTTTAACATTTCATTGTCTCTTTCTAACCTGCAACAAATAAACATGTTTTGGAATACATTTTTTGTTTAAACATGTCTCAAATCCTTAAGACTCAATGGGTTGCAGCAGACGTCAAATTTGACGTTAACTTTAACCTGGGCGCCGCCGTCGTTTAGAATATTTTGCATTTTTCTGCGCAGGTTAAAATTTACGTCAAAAGTGACTGATTCCACCGAAACTTAGCATAATTAATTGCGACGTGTTCTATTCTATAGTCCAAGTACGTAAATATAAATCTTTATGATAACCGTATGTGCTACGGATACTGAAGGATCACTCTTCAGAAAAAAGCGCAAACAAGAACAAGTCTTAAGTTACTAGAATAAGATTAATTTTCAAGTACTCCGCTAGGATAAAATATATAGATAAGTTGATGAAGAATGTAGAATGAGCCCTGTACTCACGCGTCGAGCCTCTTCTGCAGCGTCTCTCGCTGCACCGTCAGCTCCGTGACGTGCGCCAGCGCCTGCTGCGTGCGCTGCGCGGCCGCCGACACCTGGGTGTTCACCAGTTCATGTTACATCAATCTTATTAATAGCATACTATAAGCTGAAGTATCTTTTGTCTCGTTCTGTAAAGTGTAATAGTGACAAAAGATATTGTAGCTTCAATTCAAATTTCATTTATTCAAATAATGAAGATCGATTTCGCTTTACTTTATTTTTAACATTTATTATTTATACATAATTTAACTTTTTAAGAACAAGATAATTAGAAGAGGACAAGGTCGTAAATCGAAACATTTTTATCGAAACATTTTAATATAAATCGAGGACAAATGTTTATAATTTCTGTCTTCATAAGAGAAGACTTGTTGTACTAATAATTATGCTACACTAGAGAATTGATTTCATTAGAGATAATTATCGTTTTCTATTGGACACAGTTGCCAGAATTTACTAAAAGGAAAACTTGTCGTAAATCGTGACTCCAGCCCCCGCCCATCTTGTACAAAGCGACTTATTGGGCGTTGTAAAACTGGGCACATTGTTCAAGTTCAAAATTCTTTATTCAATTTAGGATGATATACATCAATTATTGACGTCAAAAAATTACTTAAACTAAGTCTACTGCCGGCTTCCAAAGCGCAAGTGAAGAAGAAGCGGCGCAACAAACTTCACCGCGGCCTTTTCTCCAAGGACGTCAATTAACAAATGTAGGTCTTATACATATATTAAAATGTGTGAGGGACAAAAGACACTCTGTCCCGTTTTTTCTCGTAATTCTCTTTCATGTATGAGAGAAACGAAAGATATGTAGGCATAAGAAAAACCTACTTCAGCTGCTGCTGCGAGACGGCCCTCTGCCTCCACTGCGACAGTGTACATACCTGAGCGGCCAGCACGGCCTTGCACTGCTCCACAGCGTCCCCCAGCGCCTCCAGCTGCTGCTGCGAGGCGGCCCTCTGCCTCCACTGCGACAGTGTACATACCTGAGCGGCCAGCACGGCCTTGCACTGCTCCACAGCGGCCCCCAGCGCCTCCAGCTGCTGCTGCGAGGCGGCCCTCTGCCTCCACTGCGACAGTGTACATACCTGAGCGGCCAGCACGGCCTTGCACTGCTCCACAGCGTCCCCCAGCGCCTCCAGCTGCTGCTGCGAGGCGGCCCTCTGCCTCCACTGCGACAGTGTACATACCTGAGCGGCCAGCACGGCCTTGCACTGCTCCACAGCGTCCCCCAGCGCCTCCAGCTGCTGCTGCGAGGCGGCCCTCTGCCTCCACTGCGACAGTGTACATACCTGAGCGGCCAGCACGGCCTTGCACTGCTCCACAGCGTCCCCCAGCGCCTCCAGCTGCTGCTGCGAGGCGGCCCTCTGTCTCCACTGCGACAGTGTACATACCTGAGCGGCTAGCACGGCCTTGCACTGCTCCACAGCGTCCCCCAGCGCCTCCAGCTGCTGCTGCGAGGCGGCCCTCTGTCTCCACTGCGACAGTGTACATACCTGAGCGGCCAGCACGGCCTTGCACTGCTCCACAGCGTCCCCCAGCGCCTCCAGCTGCTGCTGCGAGGCGGCCCTCTGTCTCCACTGCGACAGTGTACATACCTGAGCGGCCAGCACGGCCTTGCACTGCTCCACAGCGTCCCCCAGCGCCTCCAGCTGCTGCTGCGAGGCGGCCCTCTGTCTCCACTGCGACAGTGTACATACCTGAGCGGCCAGCACGGCCTTGCACTGCTCCACAGCGTCCCCCAGCGCCTCCAGCTGCTGCTGCGAGGCGGCCCTCTGCCTCCACTGCGACAGTGTACATACCTGAGCGGCCAGCACGGCCTTGCACTGCTCCACAGCGTCCCCCAGCGCCTCCAGCTGCTGCTGCGAGGCGGCCCTCTCGTCCCTCCACGTGCCGATGGTCTCGTCGTGCAGGGACCGCACGCCTTCCAGCTCCTCAGTCGCCTGGAACAGATAGCTCATTATCTGCAGTCCCGTCGACCATGTGTCCTTGTGACGTTTGATGAGAGGAGCGCGGGATGGCCACTTGTCTGTAGTGTTGCCAACAACAACGTTAATTTTAAGGTTTTTGTTATATTTTCATTATCGTCGTCAGGGAGATCTGGTTGCATTCAACACAGTACAGTAACAGTACTGTTGAAGAATTCTCTCATTGAGAACCGATAATGGGTTTTCATAATAATGTATTGTTCTAGTAAAAAAGCAGTAGCGAAGAGGTCAGTTCCAAGTTCAAGATATGTTAAATTAGCTTTCAATTTACCCAATGTCCGCGTCGGTGTTCCTAACAATATGCATGCGTGTGTTTATATCGAGATCGGTTGAAACTAGTAATGTGTCTGCTACATCTTCCCAAATTAAAACTTTAAAGTCCGTAGAGCATTGTACTGTGAAAGTAGCGGGGATACACAACGACACTGTATGTTTGTACACTGTCTGATCGTTGTCACTGCAAAAAATATGTAAGTGACGTACCAGCTTGAGCGCGCGCTCGAGCCCGGCGACGCGGTCCCGCGCGGCGTCAGCTCGAGCTTGCTCGCCAACAAGCTGCTGCTCGTAGTTGGCGCACATGTCGCATGCGCGCGCGCGCGCGGTCGCTGCGACAGTGACGTACATTACAAACTCTGACAGTTGTAACAAACTATACATCTTTGTTCAAATTAAAGCAAAGGCAGTTAAAAGGAAAGTCTGTCCAGAAAGTAAAGGAATTTTAGACGGAACAGAATTTATTTGCCATTGCAATACCAAATAGAATGGTTAACATTGGTTGATAATGGTCCCAGTGTTGCCAGCCAACGGGAGACAGCGCCCTCATTTATCACTTTCTTGACAGACCGTAAATATATATTTATTTGAATAATATATAGGGGTTAAAGCTAATCTGCTGTTTCCAAAATCAAAGGGCACCTTTAATGGCGTCAACACTGTGTCTTTTGGCATTTCTTCACAGCAGAGGTCGTTCCAAAATTCTAGTACTATGTAGCTTTGGTAAATATGATTTACTAGCTGCGCCCCGGGGCTTCGCCCCCGTGGGAATTTCGGGATAAAATGTACCCTATGTGTTATTCCAAGTTATTTTCTACCCGTGTACCAAATTACACAATAATCGGCCCAGTATATAATGCGTGAAGAGATAATAAACAAACTTATTCGTTTTTTATTTATTAGTTGGGATTGGGATATATACAGCTTCACTTTGTTGAAAGAACTATAAAAAGTAATTTATTTCAATGAAAAGTCCGTATTGGGAGTACAATATATAAATAAATAATAAATATATTAGGACAAATCACACCGATTGAGCTAGCCCCAAAGTAAGTTCGAGACTTGTGTTACGGGATACTAACTCAACGATACTATATTTTATAACAAATACATATATAGATAAACATCCAAGACCCGGGCCAATCAGAAAAAGATCATTTTCCATTATGACCCGACCGGGGATCGAACCCGGGACCTCTCGGTTCAGAGGCAAGCACTTTACCACTTCGCCACCGAGGTCGTCAAATACATACTTATATATTTATATATATATATATTTATATATATACTTATATATTTCCATAATAATACCTTCTAGTTTCTCAGCCTTGTCTCCACTGGGCACGCCAGCGGGCGCGGTGCTGCCAGCCGCCGCTGATTTCTCTTTCTGAAATGAAAAATCAACAAAAATTGCAATATATGTAACTTACGATTATACTAGCTGTTGCCTGTTGCTCTGCACGATTACTTGCAAGACATATCTGACATCAGTAAAACAGGGATGGTTTTTATATAGGCTATCGAGGTCGTATCAAAATCGCTATCTCTATGACAGGGGGTGCAAGATCTGTCAATGATTTATTCTTTTTTAGACGTGTGGTGTGTAGCCAAAACTGTGACAGTATTGGCTTTTATGACAGCGCCATAGTGCGCTTTCGTTTAAAATTGGCTGTAAGATTTCAATAGAAAAGTATTTCAAAGCCGGGGACTGGGCTTTGAAAATCTTTTCTAATGTTCTATTCTTTTGATTGGGATTTTTTTTTTGTAGAGGCGTTCGATATTCGACTCTAAGAACCAAGGGAAAAAGTTGGTCGGCTGTGATAAAAGCATGTAAGATATCGTTACCAATGCCTCTTGCAGCTGCGTGTCAGTGTCCCTGAGTTTGGTTTTCAAGGCCGCGATCTCGTCATTCAGAGGCTGAATGATGGACTGCAGCTCGCCCTCCTCTGAGCTTTGCTGGAATCAAACACGCTCCTTCAGTTTCCTATTCGATTCCAACCAACTTTTATTTTCATTATATAATTGAGATTTATACTTCCAGACTGTAATCGGTAGTTGTAATGAAATGAAAACAAATGTGGCCGTCCAAATCAAAAGGGACCTTATGGCGCCCGGCACTTACGCCATTATTGCCGTTGTTTTGTATTCGAACAACGGCAATAAAGGACCTAAGTGCCAGCCGCCATAAGGTCCCTTTTGATTTGGACGGCCACAAATTGATTTATACGTGCAGGTCGGTCGGGTCTTCGGTCAGGTCAGGGACGGCAGGCGAGGTCAAGAGCAACTTTAAAAAGACATAACTCAAGTGATGGTATATAACTACTTTATACGAGTCAGATTGATAATAGGGGTTAAAGATAAATGTCTCCTTTAAGTGGCTACGTGGCAACTTCTCCATTTTATGTGCATATTTTCCATGAAAATCTCAAAGTTGTCAAAAGCAGCTACAAGGATTTTCCAAAGGACATTTTGCGACCAGAGGACGTTTGACGAAAAGGACATTTTGCGACTTAAGCCAAGGCACCATCCACTTAATTTCTTAAAAGTCGTATTCCTCATGGCCGAGGGTCATGGTCATTACATGGAATGAAACACATAACTTTCTTGGCATTATTAATGGAGCGATTTGACATTGCCTTCTCCATTCCACACACGAGTTTATAATAATCAACCAGTGTGCAGGTTTCCTCACGATGTTTTCCTTAACCGGAAACCCACTTAATATTACGTACCAATTCGGTATTAAGCAAAAATTATTAATCTGTAATATGTGATACCTTCTTGTTGGGCTGTTCGTCGGCCTCCGCGCCGAGCTTGCGCGCGAGCGAGCGCACGAACGTGGCGGGCGCCAGCGACAGCTCCTGCGCGCACCGCAAGTACCACAACACGGTGGAGTTAGACATGCTTGCGTCACAACACGGACGCGTTTACTTTTTGTTTTACATATATACAGTCATGAACACACCAAGTTACCAACATTGCAAACACGCTCTATTGCCACGGCGTATGTAATGATCAATACAGGGTAGCTTGACATTGTTGCTGTTGACTGTACATCACATCATCATCAATAATTAAAATTAATAAATACATGGAATGTGCCCGATTTTTTAAAATTGGTTAGATTTTAATTTTTAAGCATTATATTGCATTCATTTTGATAGTTGCAACAAAAATATTTTGTTGTAACTACTTTTAAATAAATTGGTAATTTTGAATAAAAAAATTGAACAATATTGAAGTTGAATATGATTGTAAATATTGAACTAATTTAAGTTTTTGAACATTGATTTCACTTTGTTCATTTTATTTAATTAAATTTCGATTATAATTATATTATACAGTAAATTTAATACAAAAATACCATGCATCATGTCCACAGCCAATGTCTAGATATAACTTCATATATGTTTGATTATCATTTAAAGTATATTGTTCTTTTTGTCAATAATGAAAATCATGCTGTGCGCACTTCATTCTTGGTTTTTCAACCAGCCATTGTAACCATTGTATTAATTAAGCCCAACATGTTATGTTGTTAAACTGTTTTGTGTGCCAATAAATAAAATTGAAAAAATATTCTTAAAATTCTTGATAATAGCAAGAAAAACACCACACTATCTAGCCACATTTAACTCGGAGGGGACTAAACATAACGCCGATATGCTAATTTATCGATTAGGCATGTGTTCTGATGTATGCACCACAGCAGGAGCTTGATAAGCCCCAGGGCCAACCATTTCGTTTGCATGTCGGCACAAACCTATTAAGTAATATACTGTTTCTTGGTGGTAAGTTAAATGTAGTTAACATTAAATAAGTGTTGTGAAAATTAAACCAAAAACATAATTTATGCTGAAATCATTTAAAGTGTAGAAAAAAGACAAAGAAAAGTAATAACTACTATGTAACGTACTATAAAGGTAACGTAGCCGAATGTGATCGAATATTTCCATACAACTTCCCAGATAGGTGTCGTAAAACCGGATCAGTGATTTTAGCACTCTATCTCTTTTCTTCTCATATACTTCTAATATGCGTTTCTCTCTCTAGCATGAGCGAAACGAAATAAATAACATAACTAACATTTTTAACACATGGATTCTGAAATAAATAAATTCATTCACACAAATGTTTGGTAATGTCTCTAGGTGTAGAACGGAATAATTCTACGAGAATTTAGTGTATGAGTGAGGTTACCTGTTGTTGCTGTTGTCGCAGCAGCTGCTCCAGCTCGAGGTTCCTGTGCCGCAGCCGCTGCACCTCCTCCGACCCTGACGATGACACCTCTAGGGTCTCTACGGGCGACAATCATATATTTTTATTGATAAAAAGTACACTATGTGATATTCCACGTTATATTCCACCCTTATACCAAATTTTATAACAATCGGGCCAGTAGATTTTGCGTGAAAGATACATAAACATACATACACTCCTCTACACTTTCAGCGAACTCAGGCGCAGACGCGATTAATGAACAACGCAATGTACGTTGCGTTGTTTGTAACCTTTTTTTTACCAGCAATGCACGTCGAAACTGTCAAAATTTGGCGAACTGTTTGCCGATATTGCAGTCGGCATAACAGGGGCAAGTTAAAAGAAAGCTTGTAAAAAAACATTGCAGTACCTTTGTTACCCCATAGGGAACAAAATGGGAGCATTTTTAACAGCACGATACAACGTCAAACTATATTCGAATACAATAACAGTGTATCAAGCTTTCGCGAGTTATAGATTTTTAGTGTTCCGTTCCTTGAAATGTAAAATCGTATCTCATATAGGATCACTTCATTTTCCGTCTCTTTTTGTCGGGAATCTATCGAGGTATCGAGGCATACGTTCAAATTCATATAAAACTAGCGTTTCGTCCCGGTTTCGCTCGGGTAAAATACACATTACACCTAAACCTTTGCTTGAATGACTCTATATAAAAAAAACCCCTCTGTATTAAAAAAAAGTAGTTTCAAAGATCTAAGCATACATAGGGACAAAAACACAGTGAGAAGCGACTTTGTTTTATACTTTGTATAGTGACAGGATAGTGATCTCGGGTGAACTATATTTTTCGTCTGCGAAAAAAATTTAAGTTGTCGCGATCAAAGTGTATGAACATTTATATCACATATTTTACCATTTCGCAAGGGAATCATAACTTTATAGGGTTTCCACTGACCTAGAATCATGAAATTTCAATACAGACTGCAAATATATAGCTAAAAAATAGCTGCGATGCCTTAGGTGCGCTAGGCCACTCGCACTTGACCGGTTTTTATTATTAATTAGTGATTGATAACTATGTGTTAATTTGATAAAATTAATGGTACTCTGCTATCATAAATAAATTGTTAGTAGCAAGCAAACTGACGTGACTGTGAGAGCGTGTAAATAAAATTTATGAAAAAAAGTTACGATTTCTATATTTTTTTTATGAAATCTGAGCAACACATTTCGTGCCAAAACATAATTATAATTACAGCAGTATTCCGTGTTGGTAGTAAAATATATTATTTTTATTTCAAAGCTCCCGTAGGAATTTTGAGATAAAATATAGCCTATAGCAATCTTGGATAATGTACCTTTCTAGTGGTGAAAGAATTTTTGAAATCGGTTCGGTAGTTTCGGAGATTACCCGCAAACGCTTACTTCTTTATAATAATAGAATAATATAGATATGGTACAAAGGGCGGACAACGCTAAAACGCTCAGGAAAAACTGGAAGATAATTTATAGCAATCGTTGTAAGTATATGAATAAATATTACAAAGCAATCATCAAACTGGGATGGTTGGACAAGACCAGAGACAACAATACATGGAAAGTGAGTCGATGCATTTGCTCAGCTGTAGGACATGTTGTAGCCATTGAATAAAATCATTGATCTCAGTGGTAACCAATTTGTTTCTGTGGCATACGACATTGCATGTAGTAAGTAATTAAGTTCTAGATTATTATATGTTATTATATTGTGACTTGTGTGTAATGGTGGGCAAATAAATGTTTCTATCTATATAATGATATGGGACTGACCGCTGACCAGTAGCTGCAGGTTCTGTATCTCACTGCGCTGGTTCTGGCTGAGGTTCTCCAGCTGGGCCAGCTCCTCTCGGAGCCCCACCACCTCGGACTGCAGCTGCTCCTTCTCCTGTATCATCTTGCGCATGTCTTCTGCAACGTCACAACAACAGATAGGAAATTATTTGAGTCAAATAACAATATAAGTATCATGGGTAAGACTTTGAATGGAAGTTTTCTCTTTCTCTTTTTAGCATGTTCCTGTATGCACCTTAGCCTTTTCTTGCCTATCAGCAGTTAAGTATTTTATCCCATAGTCGCATAGTGTTCATATTCTATGGCACATCCGCACTCGGAATGGAAACTACCTGGTATGGTACCAATTAATTGACTTTCACAAATACCCTTTCATTTTACATTTTTTAAATACAAGTGCTGAGAATAATGAGAAATTAATGTTTAAATCATATTCTCAAATCCTCCATATGAAAGTTAATAAAACATTGTATTTGTAAATGAATTAATAAAATATTTTTACTTACTAAAAATTGCTAGAAACAAAATAAGTTTATTTATTTTACATTATTCTAAAATCTGATAAGTATTTGATTATGTGAAAGAATATTTCAGAGCATTAAATGAGAACATACAACTTTTAAAAAATAGTGGGGAAAATTTTATGAATTAATTGTGAATTAAGGAAACATTGAGAAGGTGTTTCGGACAACAGCAACGAAGAGTGAAGTGAGTGAGTGAAGTTCATAACTAAAGTATTTTGAAAAAGTTGATAACTCAAAATAAAACATTTATTTTTTTCCTATATATTTAGCTCTTGTTACTATTAAATACATTTTGTTGAACTTTCTGTTTTATTTTTCCTATTAAAAAGTTATAAATATTAAGTCTATTTAGTGAATACAGGAATGATTTGAGATCAACCACAGAAGGCAAATTGCCATGCAGTTTCACCTCCACCACACATTCGTTAAATATTCTAAGTCATACAAAGTTAATGCACTCACTATAACAAGATGACAAGCACAAGTATACAAACATGAAAGCGGGTTAATTTCTATAACTATTTATTTAAGAGATTTAAAAACTACCTCCAAAGGAGCTACATGGTCTTAGGCACTAAATAAATATATTGAAGGGCTGTTTCCATCATATTTATTGTATCACTCATAGTATTATTAAAATTGTAATATTTGATCTTGTAATATTCTTTGAGTTGGTACTTTATTTTGTTTGTTTGAGTTGCTATTTTACAGTAAATCATAATATACTTACAGTTACCCAAGCCGATGCTACTTTTAAGCTACCCTTACCCTTTTTATCTAAGTATTTACAAATGGCTTCTATTCACCTCCATATCAGTCTAATCACTCTTATTTTCTATACGTATCTAAATGCAACTTATGTGAATTTTTGCAGAACACTTTCAACAACCAATATGAGAAACAAAGAAAAATTGCTATCTAGGTTATTTCATACGATTTGTCTGGGTTTGTACTACTACTGGAACAAACATTTGCAGAGTTTATATAGCGAAGTTCTGACTGAATTTATACAAATACATGTGAAAAAAAAAAATTAATGATGCTATCAGCTTTAGAGGTAAAGATGACAGACAACACAATCATATTTGGATTTATAATATTAAGCATGGAGATATAGAAGATATTATGTAGCCAAACTGGTAAAGCTTTACTAGATAGAATCTTCCAACTAGGACACAACTATTTGTCATAATGAAAATTGAAAAATATTCTTTTCACCACTAAACAAATACATTATGTAATGTGTGGTTTAGAAAAGAAGATGATGCAGGGAGTGGACTTGTGCTATGAAAGACCTGAATATCACCACGCCACCAAATCACTTCTTAATTGTTAATTAGCAACATATGAGTAAATACAATACGAAACCATTTCTAAATCAGCAAAGAGTGATTTATATTGAATGTCTACTCCTTACACATAAAAAGTGTAATGATTCTATCTGGATCACACACATCACCTACACTGAATAACCTTGTATAACACCTGTCATAAAATTTAGTTCAAAGCCATCATTTGGCCCCACATGGACGGTATGGTACAAAGTAGGCTGATGTGTTTCTGAAAAAACTATTATTCTTTTTAAAGGAAGGTTATCATATGAATCCTATTGTAACTTGTTAAACACATCATGCCAACTTAATAAACACAGGGCCAAAAAAATTACAAGCTCAACTTTCAACAATTTTACATGATTTTATGAAAATTTTCAACAATTCAAATGTTAACAGCCAACTACCACTCAATGGTTAGATGCATGCTAGTGAGTAACATGAACACAAGGGCAATACCATGCCAGATCCTGCACCATCTGATGGAAACACGAACCTTCTTTTTGTAAAAATAACTCTTTCATTTTCGCCCGCTGAACGTTAAATTGCTCCTCCAATTCGCGCCGCGTTTGATCCACTGTCGAGGTGATGTTCTCCCCCACGACCTCGGCTTGAAAAAGACAACACCATGACTTCTTCGAGAAGAGGATTATAGCCTAATTTTGACGACGGTCTGGTAAAAAAACGTACCTTTTGGAGCTTCCGCTGTGTCGTTAGACATCTTGCGCACGGAGCCCGCAGGCCCTATAGGTATTGTTTATAAACAGTTCAACAATAATCCAGGAGCAATATTCATTATTACAGGCGTCTTGAACATTGATAAGGTTAGGCAAAAAAATAATATCACACAATATCATGAAATGAAATCATTCATGGAAAATTAGCTGACCTGACAGTTTGAGATCAGATTTGACATTGACAATTGATAACTACGAAACAGACCAAAAAGAAACCACGTAAAAATAAGAAGCGAATCCCAAATCCACAATTTTGTGTGTGTACATACGTGCATGCAGTACGGTAAGTTGCACAGGTACAGTGCAACCAATTATTTGCAATCTAGTCAGTTTGTTCTGTACTGATTTTTAATCATACTACGCATTTTTTTTTATCATTAAATTATATAAGTCATAATATTAGTAAGAAATACAAGGATATAATCCTAACTAACTCCATCTGTTATCAAGTAGTACAAACATTTTTACACAGCTGCTAAAATAAGTTTATTCCACCATACTTTAATGAGTATATCTTGACCACAGCTCATGTAATATTACACAGTTGTGTTCTATGTATATCAATGCCGCAACGGCTTAGTGCTTTTTGATGTTAAATGAGATACGTCAGTAAAGTATTATGTACCATACACTCAGGCAATGTCCCCGGGTTATCGCAGAGTTACATGTGCAGCTAAGTAAAAAGAATAGATGTTTTTGCTTTTATACTAGTTACGGCTTCGACTCGATTTGAGCAGTGGCAATAGGGGCAACAGTTTTATGGGCTGGTTATTTTAGGTACAGTCAACAGCATGTGAATATGTACCTATACGTATTTAGTACTATGTTGGTATATGTGCTCTTGACTGTATTGTTTTGAAAAAATCGCTTAAAGCTGATGAGTTTGGTAGCCTTGCATGCTTGAACTATCGATGGGGTTGGAATAAGCTATTAATTATGAGAAAAAGAAAACTATAATATACATAATGTTTATAATAAATAAATTTATTTGGTATTATCTAATTCACATTCAAGTTCATAATAACTACTATCTTTTATTAATCTAATCTACGTAATTACAAAATATCTTTGTCTTTTAACATGAAATAAAATACAGCAATAGCAACCCATTTTGTCATGGTAATGACCGGTAGGCAACAAATAAATAAATCTCTTAGAGTAACACACATGTTATGTTTCTTAAACATTTGTATAGCGCCATCGTCTAACAATTAAGGCACAGACATATCACAGTTTGATGTCTAACGATAGTACAATTTATAAGACGTATACATAGATTATTATTTACAAGATAAAAGTGAATTTAAATGCAAAAAATATCAACAGCTCTGTGCAAAAATACAGACATTCGACTAACACTAGATGGCGCTGTTCGGAATTGAGCTACTCGCCGCTAGATGGCGTTAGAAGCCTTGTTTCGCCTCTCTGAACTTTCTGCCGTCTGGTTTGTCTTCGAGGCAAGGCACTTGGACCAGGTTGAAGTAGATGTGTCCCATGAGGTGGGAGGCGGAGGTGTTGGTCGTCTTGAGGCAGTCGAAGAGCATGTCGTCGCAGGTGCAGTGCGACTTGCTGTAGAGCGAGTTGTTGGTCAAGTTGTACCGCTGCGAAAATGCGCGGACCTGATCGGATAATAAGTGTTTTTAGATGCCCTGCTTTTAACCAGTCAATAGATATAGATTTACAAAATTAGGTAAGTAAAATATTCTTATTCTAGCAGTTAATAGATTCGTTATTATTTTGTGTGTTTAGTTTTTTTTTATGGTAGGTCCGTACATATCATGGCAACCCTCATGTCAAAGTTATGGCCATAACTAGGGTGATGGACGGTATTCCTTAACGCTTCTTCCATCCAAGGAAAGGATTTCCTTGTATACTAATAATAGTTAAATAAAGTGGGTACAGAGGTAGGTACCTTGGTAGGACAGAGATCGTGTGTCCGGCAGCACCGGTCCAGCCGCCGGTCTGCGCCCAGGTCGTGGTAGTCCGACGCGATGTCCCCGGTGCCGCACCATTTTGTCCCTGTTACGATAAAATAGAGGCGTTTTATTGACAGCAGATCCAAGGAGTCATTAGGCGTGAGTATCATATCATGGAAGGCTGAAGGACAACCCTTCAGCGTCCTTACATATTTAAACTAGACAGAGACTAAATACTAAAAGCCATAACAAAATAAATAAACGCGCTACGAATTGAAATTGTTTGGAAACCAATAATGGTCTTGTTCAGCCACTGAGCAGAACATTTTAACACTTTGTTTCTGCTAAGCAAAGACTTAAGCTGTTGACAAATACAGTCAGGCAGACGGCTGGTTGTGAAATCACGGCCCAATCTTCAAATTTTTGAGGATAAAGCACTCCATATAGTCCTGCTTTAAGGCGAGAACCGCACTGTTGTGCGCGGGGCCTTGCGACAGCTAAAACCCCACTTGCCAGGTATGATCCCCTGCAGCAGCGTGAGCGGACTGCCGCCCAGCAAGCCTGCGTGCGCGCCGCCCGCGTCCAGCCTCGCCCGCGCGCGCGCCTCCCCCTCCCCGCCGCCCTCCGGCTTCCACGTCGGCTGGGCGCCCTCCCTGTCGCCCCGGAGGCTGTCGTCGGAGCTCTCTGTGCCTTCCAACTGGAATTTAAAGGTTAAATACATTTTTATAGGTTTTGATATTGACGTGCGTTGAAATACGTTGAATTTCTGGGTGGTCCGTCGACGGATGTCAAACAACGGCACGACCGAGCAATGGGGCATGGCTCTTAGTGTTGATGTTTATTGGAATGTGGTTCAATACGTTCAACAGCGTCACCGTTGTAGTAACTGTGTGCTTGTGTTTTTGTGTGTGATGGCATTTGTTTCTCGGAAACTGTCGTGCGTGGCTATTGTTCCGTGGCTGTTTTTGAGAAAACTGAACGGCCGCATCCGCTGGCTTTCATTTCTGCGTTTAGTTTCTTGTAAACAGGATTTTTTTTAATTACAATGTTTGGGCAGAAACTCTTATCTCTATTTAGATAGATACATAAGTATTAAAGTACCTTTTATGTTAAAAAAACAACAAGACATACAAACAAAACCGTTTCTTACACAGAAAAAATAAAAAATAGACATTGGATGGACCAGGGTCTGTTTTGCAGCAGGTATGTATATTAAAATTAAATTCAATCTATCTGTATGTTATGTTACGTGCATCAAGCAAAAACTGAAAATCAAATTGGATGCAACGAATTGAGAAATCAATACAAAGGTAGCTATTATAAAATATAGCTCCACAAATTAATACGGATTTAAATTGCAAGAATAGATTAACTTAAACCGTTTAAAATCGTATAAACATGGGAAAAAATATTGGAAAACTATTGTAAATTTTAGCTATGTATTGGGTAATAACGTGCCTAGTATGTATAGATGTAAAGAAATAAGATTATTATTTCTTCATTTTGAATTTGCCGCGCTTTGCGTTGTCGACAAAGCAGCATGGTAAAGTTGGTAAAACAGTTCTGTTATTTAAATTTGCCGCGTTCAGTCACGTCAATGTCAAGTCGATAGACGTCAGACAGAATAATTTCAAAATATAGGAGGTGGTAAAATAATTTGTTGATGATTGTATTGTGAAATAAATTGGTGGATATAATTTTGATAAAAAGTGTAAGAAATAAACTTTATTGTCGTTTCTTTGTTTACAGGTATGTACCTTTATATTTTAAAATGTTAGTTTAAGTCGATAGTAAGAAATAGTGAATGTTAGTTAATACAAAATAAAAACTTTGTTTACAGCAACACAAGAGTTTATTTCCAACACTCCTGAAGAATTAAGATAAGATCTTATAAAACGACAATCTTGTTTTAATGAAAAATGGAGAAACTTCAATTTAAATTTACATTATTGCCCGGAAGTGATGGAAAGTCAAATGTGTATTCTATAACCTCAATAACCACTAAGGACAACAAAGTGTATGCAATACCTGAGGAGTTTCAGGCGGTTGGCCATCACAAAGAAATCATTAAAACCTCTGCATATAATAAAGTGAAGAATAGCTTAAAAAAAAGGTTCCAAACAAGAAGAGTCTGGATAACAATGACACAAGAATTGGCTGGAATTTATTTAGATGAAGACGGAAACGTGCAATTTGGAGATCAATTTTTAGAAGAAATAATAGAAGAAGAAGTGGCGCAGAAGAACGAGTCAGGTACACTAGAAAAATTATTTGAAAAGTTTATAGAAACCACGCAAGCAAATAGGCAGCAAAGTTTAAAATCAATTGCAGAAAAATTTGTATTAGAAAAATTTACTAGTAAAAATGCCAACGCAAATCTGTGGATTGACATTTTTGAAAAAGAATGTTTGCGATGTGAGGTAACATCGGATGAAAAAAAAATTGAAATACTCAGATTGTTTTTGGATAAGACCTGCGCTGACTGGTATAGTTCTATGATTATGAAATTGTCATTCAAATCTGAATGGTCTATATGGAAAAGCAAATTTTGTGAGACATTCGCCAATAAGGGATGGAACCCAGTCACTTACGCACTGTTTTTTAAATACAAAGATGGTTCTTTACTAGAATACGCTATAAAAAAGGAAAAACTTCTGCTGGAGATGAGACCATCAATTGATACAGGTACTTTGACAGATCTTATTGCAGCGGGATTACCAGAATTCATTTTAAACAAAATAGACCGAGAAATTCTAAAAGATACAATGGATTTATTTAATGAGCTGAATAAGCATGAACACTCGATGAATAAAAGAAATTTTGTGGCCAAGAGAAATTATGGAAATCAGAAGTCTTATGTTAAAACCGAAACAAAAATTCCATGCAAAATATGTGAAAAATTAAATAAGGGCTCGCGTTATCATTCTGAAAATTTATGCTGGTTTAAAGAAAAAGAAGAGGAAAAAATTAAGAAAAATTCCATTAGGCATGTCAATAATTCAGTAATTGAAGCAGAATTAAACGAGGCTGATCAAAAAAACTAATAGTAACACCATTGATAACTGTCAAACTAATTATAAATGATAAATTACAAATAAACGGAGTCTATGACTCAGGCTCTAATGTCTCTTTGATAAATTCAAAATTATTGAAGTTAAAAAAGAACGAGAACAATACTTATACAAATGAAGCAAATTTAATAACAATTAATGGTGTTCAAAAGACAAGTGGTTTGACAAGCTTAAAAGTAAAGATTTTTGGATTAGAAAAACAAGTTGATGTGTACATTATTGATGGAAAAAATTTTAAGTATGACTTTTTAATTGGATTAGATTTAATAAAAATATTTAAACTTATTCAAACTGAAGACTTAGAAATTATACAGAAAAGGTATCCAAATAATGATAAAGTCGATAAAGTAGAAGAATTTAGTACAACTTTTAATTACACATCAGGAAAAGAAAAAGAAAACAGTAGTATCTTAAAAAAATACGAAATAAATTTCAATGAACATGTAAATGAAGAAGACTTTGAAATGAAAATAAATCATTTAGATGAAGATAAAAAGGAAAATATAAATAAGTTGATAAATGAATACAAATCTGTCTTTGCAAAAGATAAATACGATGTTGGTACTGTTAATGGGTATGAAGCGAGAATAGACTTATCAGTGGAAAAATACTGCAGTAAAAGGCCTTATAAATGCACTATGGAAGATAAAAAAGAAATAGAACATCAAATAGCAAAATTATTAGATAACAAGCTAATAGAAGAATCTTACAGTCCTTTTGCAGCACCCGTAACACTAGCATTTAAAAAAGAGGATAACAAGAAATCAAGATTATGTATAGACTTCAGGGATCTGAACAAAATTGTGGTACCTCAAGCTCAACCTTTCCCTTTAATTGAAGACTTAGTAATTAAGACTAGAAACTGTACTTTTTTTTCAACCTTAGATATAAATTCTGCGTTCTGGTCTATTCCCTTGCGGATAGAAGACAGAAAGAAGACAGGATTCGTAACTCAAGAAGGTCATTTTCAGTGGACCTGCTTACCCTTTGGTTTAAAAACATCCCCAGCAATTTTCCAAAGAATTTTAAGTAATATTCTAAGAAAATACAATCTTTCAGAATTTGCTGCTAATTTTATAGACGATATTTTGGTTTTTTCAAGGAGTTTTGATGAACACATTAATCATTTGACGCAATTACTGGACGCTATAAAAAAAGAAGGATTTAGACTAAAATTCACAAAATGCACATTTGCGTCAAACTCGGTTAAATATCTCGGTCATATAATTCAAAATAATTCAGTTCAGCCAGTCAAAGACAATGTCATTTCCATTAAGAATTTTCCTATTCCCAAAACTCAAAAGCATATAAGACAGTTTCTTGGGAAAATTAATTTTTACCACGAATACATACCGAGGAGCGCTATAATATTAGATCCTTTGCACAATTTATTAAGAAAAAATCAGAAGTTTGTTTGGTCTGATGAATGTCAAAAATCGTTTGATATGGTAAAAAATCTATTATGCTCTCAACCGATTCTAGAAATATTTGACAAAAATTTGCCTATCAATATTTACACTGATGCTTCTATAGAAGGCGTAGGCGCTATTTTAAAACAGGTACAACTAGATGGAAAAGAAAAACCAGTAGCTTATTTCTCAAAAAAACTAAACGAAGCCCAGAAGAAAAAGAAAGCTATATATTTAGAATGTTTAGCTATAAGAGAAGCTGTTAGATACTGGCAATATTGGTTATTGGGTAGGTCATTTACAGTGTACTCAGACCACAAACCTTTAGAAAATATGAATTTAAAATCAAGAACTGATGAGGAACTGGGAGATTTGACATATTATTTGTCGCAATACGAATTTAAAATAAAATACGCTCCTGGGAAAAATAATCTCGAGGCGGACTGCTTAAGCCGAAACCCAGTATTGGAGATAAATGAAAATACAGATGAGCAATTAAAAGTAGTGAATTTGATAAATTTGGAAGATATTATAGAAGATCAAGAAAGTAATACAGAAATACAAAAGAATAAAAATAAATTAATAAAAAAGGAAAATCTATACTACAAAAAAGTTGGAAACAAGGAAAAGATAATTTTATCAGAAAGATTCAGTTTAAAACTTCTTAAAAATGTCCACGAAAGCTTATGTCATATTGGTGTCGGACAAATGCAGAAAATGGTTGGTCCTCTCTTTTCTACAAATGAAATGTCAGCAAACATCAGAAAGATTTGTAGGAACTGTACGACTTGTATAAAAAATAAATCAAGAGGACATGGCAAATTTGGACACTTGTCTCATCTAGGACCAGCCACAAGACCTTTTGAGATAATTTCTATAGACACAATAGGAGGTTTCGGAGGCTCAAGATCTACAAAAAAATATCTTCATTTGTTAGTAGATCATTTTACCAGGTACGCGTTTATTCTTACTTCGAAGACTCAAACTGCAAATGATTTCATAAAGCTTGTCAAGAATATATCGGAAACAGAGGTCATAGGTATGATTCTCACAGACCAATACCCAGGTATAAATTCTTATGAATTCAAAAAGTTTTTGGATGACAAACAGATACCAATAGTATTTACAGCAGTAAATGCACCATTCTCTAATGGTCTTAATGAAAGACTAAACCAAACATTAGTGAATAAAATTAGATGTCGAATCAATGAAAGTGAGAAAAAGCAGGCTTGGACATCCATAGCTCAAGAATGTGTAAGCATATACAATAAAACTGATCACTCAGTTACTGGATTTTCACCATCTTATCTGTTGTATGGTACAAATGTATCAATTCTACCAGAACAACTCAAGCAAGAAGTATCACATAATGATTGGATAAGGGATAAAAATATTGCATTTGCAAATACTATAAAATCACATGAATACAATAAAAGATTATTTGACAAAAAACGAAAACCTTGGATATTTAATGTTGGAGATATGGTCTTTGTGGAAAATGGGAATAAATTAAACAGGAAAAAACTAGATGAATTGAAAATTGGGCCATATAAGATAATTGAAAAAATTTCTAACTCAATTTATAGAGTAGATACAGGTCACAAGAAAATAGAATCAAATCTTTTCCACATAACAAAGCTTATTCCTGTCCCAGGTAAAGAGGAGTTACTACAAGAATAAGAAGAGTGATATCATATGATAGAAATTTCGAGAAGAAATTTCCTCCGAGGGGGGGGAGATGTAAAGAAATAAGATTATTATTTCTTCATTTTGAATTTGCCGCGCTTTGCGTTGTCGACAAAGCAGCATGGTAAAGTTGGTAAAACAGTTCTGTTATTTAAATTTGCCGCGTTCAGTCACGTCAATGTCAAGTCGATAGACGTCAGACAGAATAATTTCAAAATATAGGAGGTGGTAAAATAATTTGTTGATGATTGTATTGTGAAATAAATTGGTGGATATAATTTTGATAAAAAGTGTAAGAAATAAACTTTATTGTCGTTTCTTTGTTTACAGGTATGTACCTTTATATTTTAAAATGTTAGTTTAAGTCGATAGTAAGAAATAGTGAATGTTAGTTAATACAAAATAAAAACTTTGTTTACAGCAACACAAGAGTTTATTTCCAACACTCCTGAAGAATTAAGATAAGATCTTATATAGATAATTATAATTTTCGATATAGGACGTTAACATCCGATAATATTAATCGTATGAATCGGATATGCAAAAATTATCGCATTAACTAGTTTGTAAACTAGCTAATGCGATAATTTTTCACTGTAGCGCCCGTGTGCAGTCAATACTTTTATCAAATGGGTTATTTTATAAACCCTGGTTCAAGATTTCTTTTATTTCTTACCAAAATAATTAAAAATATCTTGTTAAATTACGCTGCACGAGATAAAAGATTTTATTAGTTTCAGTTGTAACTACAGTATTTCATTACACATTTATTTTATTTTAAATCTTAATTTAGATCTATTGTATAACTTTTATTTAAGTAACATGAATAAAGATATTATTATTAAAGATTACACAATGTAGTCACACACAGTTGACAAAATCGAAAATAGTGGCCACCAAAATCCGTGTCAACTGTTATATGGAACTGTTTTGCTATGTGGAAAACTAAATAAGCAGTTGCTTTCTAAGTATTAAGTCATTTATCTAAAAACAGGAACATAATTTGACAAGATAGTTTTTTACTTTTCCATAATAACACTGAAATGACTGGTCTGCGGTTAGGTAGGAGCTTTTTCATGCCTTCTTATAATCGAATTATTTTCATGTTGGCAATATTATACAAAGACAAGGAGCACAAATAGCATACGAACCTGGGTCCTTTCGATTCAAAGGCGGTCGGTCGGAACAATTCGACCACTTTTTTATATCAAAAAGCTACAAACTACTGGTATTTTCGGCTGCGCGTTGTCTGTCAGTTATATGTACGGAGGAATTTTACATTATGTTGATTTATTTATTATCCCGAGTACCAATTTCCTGCAGCAAATTAATTTTCACTCGGGTGACGACGTCGCGAGCAGAAGCCATTGTGCTAATTTTCACCGGTAACCGTGAACTGAGAAATCGGACACAAAAGAGTGTGAACTAAACTGTAACTGGGTGAGTAGCGTGAAGGTTGTCTGTCTGTTAATCACTTCCCGGTTATTACATAGTACCATTATATTAATATCACGAGCACTTGTATTGTGAATGTAAGCAGGAACTACCTAAATCATAAAAATAAATAAATGTACAAAACACACTTCTCAAAATGTGCGGGGCATTTAGTCTTAGTGTTGTATTGAATCTTATAAATTATAAGATATTACAGGATTTAGAGAACACCCGCGACGTCTTCCGCGTTTTTCCGTGATAAAAAGTACCCATGTGGTATACTCGTCCTACAGAGTAGAGAGATAAATAAAAATAATATTGATTATTATAAAATATTTGATCCTGTCCTGGCTAACGATTAACCAAATAATAAATTAACAAGAAGCGATGGCGGAATGACAATATTAAGGTTGAGGAAGGACAGAAAAGGATCGACGATTCGAGTTGAGTCGAGATCGATTCCTTATAGTTAGATAAGGAAATCTATAACCGAACCTATCGATTACGATTTTATAAGTCACGCATTCAGAGGACGAAGTGCGACTTCGCATTTCACTTCTCACTCTCTCTCTCTCTCTCTCATCTGAGCGTTTTCCTGGTTACTTCTACAACCGTTGAGTGTCGGAGCCCAGGGTCCGCTTTTCTACTTTTTCATCTCCACTTCACACGGTCGTCGGCATCCCTAGTTGCTAGACCACTGGCACGCATATCATACTTGACGACCCCGAATGCAGCCGGGAACATGCTGAGATGAGAGTGAGAGACTTTTCACTTTTCAAATTTTACAATTACAATTACATACTTAGTAATTCTCAAAGTCACAAACTAATAACATTTTCAAATCGGAATATGTGGTATTTTGGGGCCAGGAAGAGCCTGTTCTGAAGGTCACTCCGTAAGGTCGGCTGATGACGAGCTGAGCTGGCTATATCACTGTGTGACAGTACCTGATCTCGGAGGCGGGGGGTGATCTGCTGGCACTGGGACATCAGCTTGATCATCTGGCTGAAGGTCACTCCGTAGGGCCGGTTGATGCGGCTGAGCTGACGCAGCAGTCGGTTCGTATCGTCTTCGTCGCTGGAAAGAAAGAGAAAATTCGTTATAGCAATACGATATTGACTTTCTTGAGGTAAATGAGTGAATATCTTGTCTATTTTTACTGCGGTTTATTTTATCTGCGGTGAAGGTTTGCTCATGTTTCTTGTCGATGATTTATTTAGACATGATTTGTTTCAAATAAAACAAATATGTCTAAGCAGGATTAGTTTCATAAAAGTAGAGATTGTACAGTCAACAACACATCATGTAACCCAAATTCATTGCATATTAGCTGTTATTACCACGGCATAAAGATCTATCAGGGGTAACTTGATAAGCATTTGAGTGTATGTATAGATATACTAACGAATTCATCCACATGGAACCCATTACTTTCCATTTAAGATAAATAAAATGGCACAAACAAAACATAACACGCTCGTTTACTTCTTCATCCTGGAGGTCAGTTACGCAACTTCCGGCCATTGACCCGATGCGCCGGCGCCGAACTAGATACCACTTTCTCCGCGAGTAGGCCTCTGGGACTGGGACGGAGACGTAACCGTATCCGTCACTGACATGGAATATCGTGGGAATGTCGTAATGAAAACGTGAGGAAGCTGAAGAATTCGCGGCGGACGTCCGTGACTAGCTGGTTAAACTCTAAGCTCTGATTCTGCTGTTAACAAACTTATCGGATTGTATGGCTATCGTGTCTCAAATTTTCTACATTTCGAATTCGACACGTCATAAACCATAGATAGGCGACACAAATGGCCCATTGAGCATTTCATTACGAGTGGCGCTTGCGCTGGCACGGCCATGTCTTGCAGTTTCGTGAGGAACATATGCCGAAGACCGTGTGAAGTGGAGAAGAAGAACTAGGAAAGCGGACCCTGAACTTCGACGCTCTGCGGCCGAGGAAGATACAAGAAAATACTTAATGAGAGAAAAAGGACGTGAGGAGGCGGGGTGATCACTTGACTGTTTAAACTTGCTGCATTACTTCATTGCTAATAGGAAATTTGCGTTAAATACGAATCTATAAATTTTAAATTGGCTAACCCTTGTTTCGCACTAGGTCACAACACGATAGAGACGTTTGCAGACGTGAATAATGAGATAACCACAAAGTGTCATGTTATACCATACGGGCTTAATATTTACATACGTAGTTGATGAGGTTATTTACATAGTCTACTAGGTAGTTTGTATACCAATCGCAACTCGCTTCTGGTGAAGGAAAACATCGTGAGGAAACCTGCACTCTAAATTAATCATCCGTGCGTCCGTGTTTTTGATATTCGATGAATAAAATGTTTAAAAAACTCACAAAAATTGAAATGAATCATGTTTCTCTAATGGTTCCCTCTTCATGGTCACGGGTACTTAAATATACAAGACAAGTATGGTACTTCATTATAGCCCGCGCTCGTCGTTTGCGGTGTGTTCGGCATAATAATTTGCTATTGTTGTTTTGTGACGTTGCAAAACTGGGTTTAAGATCTTTTAACCTATTGTAAACATATGCCAAATGCACTATTTGACTATTATTTCGACATACATGGGGTAATGTGTTAATGTCATAGGTTACTAGGGCTTCACATATTTAAGGCTACGAATACTTCTATTAGCGGCTTCCTAGGCTTCCTGTCATATTGTTCACATTATTCGTCATCATCATGGGGTGCCATCTTCGAATTGAAGTTTGGAGGTCAGCATACGGAAACCCTCGCGACTTTGGTCCGCCATTTTCAGTTGGTTGTATCTAAATCCGGTCCAATCCTTTATATCATCAAAGTTTCGTCGAGGGCGGCCAGGAGGTCTTTTGCCAGGGATTTTGCCTTCAAGAATGAGTCTTAGAAATTCAAACTGGGGTCCCCTTTATGTGTGGCCAAAGAAACCAACTTTCCTCTTCCGAATGGTGGTCATCAGTTCCCGTTGACACTTAGCTCGTTGCAGTATTTTGATATTGGATGTGAAACTGGTCCATGGAATCTTGAACATTCTGCGCAGCAACCACATCTCGAAGGCTTATAGTCGGTCACAGCTATATTTTCTAAGGAACCATGTCTCGCAGCCATACAACAGGATAGACCAGACGTAACATTTCATACTTGTCCAATCTACATTTTATTTAATCTTGGTGGTCTAAAGTGGATGTAAAGTAACGTCCCAGGTATCTAAACTTCTGTACGCCTTCAACCTTTATTCCGCGAAGCATAATATTGGGAGCTGCAGACTGATTTTTCGCTATAACCATGGGCTTAGTTTTATTAACGTTAATTAAATAAATAAATAAATATTAGGACAAATCACACAGATTGAGCTAGCCCCAAAGTAAGTTCGAGACTTGTGTTATGGGATACTAACTCAACGATACTATATTTTATAACAAATACATATATAGAAAAACATCCAAAACCGGGACCAATCCGAAAAAGATCATTTTCCGACCGGGGATCGAACCCGGGACCTCTCGGTTCAGGGGCAAGCACTTTACCACTGCGCCACCGAGATCGTCAATTAACAGTTGCCACTTCGTCCAGAAGAGTTTTTAGTCCGGTTTCGGAGCTCTAGATAAGCACAGTGTCGTCCGCATATCTAATGTTGTTCACCATCACTCCATTGACATTATTGGTACATCTATATCCTAAGATACCTACTTTTTTCATTCTTAGGTGATATCTAAAAGAAACTACGTTTGTTTCCTCAGAATTCCTTAGGTATAATTAATGTGTTGCTCCGTTTTAAATTACAGTTAATGTAACAGGGAGGCCTCAAATGAGAACAATTGTCAATCTCTTGTCAATGAGGACGAAACGATCGAAACGAGGTCAGTTATTGATATGTTTCAAACGATATATGTAATAGGTAGTCTCGTAGTTTACACTATACTATAAATAAAGTTTATATATGTAATTTATACCTAGAAGAGATCCACACTAGAATACTATATATGAGAATTTGTTTGTCCTTCTTTCATATCAAAACAGAACATTGAATGTAGGTTTAGACAAGTGGAGAAGATACGTACTCGCTACTTTTTGCCTCAAACAAAAGGTTTTGGTTAACAAAAGGTTCTATATAACAATAATAACAAAAAGGCCAAGGAAGATTACGAAAGTATAAAAAAAATATTTAACAATAAATTGGAAAAGAACACGTTTTTTAAATCGGCGAACTTAGATTCATTAAGAGTTCTTTTCCGTTCGTTAACGCAAATTAAATTTCAAAAATTAATTCGTTCTAGAAATAGCAAATCAATTTTTTTGTCAATTAAATTTATATCATTACTAATATCTTAAAACGTGCAGGGCGATCTCGATACAATTTCCATGATTGAATAGAATATCTAGATTCTACATTCTTTGACGACCTCCGTGGCTTAATGGTCATCATGCCGGACTGCTACAGTGGAGGTCCCGGGTTCGAATCCCGGTCAGGTCAACATGAAAAATGATCTTTTTCAGATTGACCTGGGTTTGGATGTTTATCTATATATGTATATGTTATAGAATATAGTATCGTTGAGTTAGTATCCCATAACACAAGTTTCGAACTTACTTTGGGGCTAACTCAATCTGTGTCATTTGTCCCTATTGATTATTTTTTTATTTATTTACAAGGTTTTTGTAAAACGCATGAGAAGGCGAGCCATATCATATTTTTTAAAATTTAATATTGTATTTTCGATTGAATTCAACCTCGACTTGGCAAGTCAGTCTTAATTTCTAAGCCCGTATGTCCTATTGACAAAAAAATGAGTCCCTCCTTCATTCGAGAAAGAAATCGCAATGATAGTATGTTAGACACCATTTTTAACCCCGACGCAAAAAGGGTGGGTGTTATAAGTTTGACCGCTGAGTGTGTCTGTCTGTGTACGAGGCACCGTGGCTCATCAAATAAAAAAAACCTTGAACAGATTTGGATGCGGCTTTTTATTTGATGGCTAATTTTTATGCGGGTGGTCTTAGATATGTGTGATCAAAATCGGTTCAGCCGTTTAAAAGTTGAATATTGAAAGTAGGCGGTTTTTAAATTTGTCTAACAAATAAACTTGTAACAGCGTAATTTTATGATAAGCGCAAAATTATAATATAGAGAATCTATCACTCTGGTGACAATATAATTTGCTATCATTATATTTATTTATAAAGATAGTAAATTTTGCTTTAATAATTTTAAAAATATTAAAGCAAAATTTACTAAGTTGTTACTGAATCACTAATGACTGAATATCATTTATCGATGTAAGAAATTAAACCGTCGAAATTCAAGAGCGAAGGGCGTTCGTGAAAATTTAAATTAATTTTCACTGTTTACATAAAACTAGATGAAAATACACACAGAAAATGGAAAAACAAATATTTTCATGAGATTATTATAGAACGCAATTATACCTGATACACAATTACTGTGTTATCTGATGTGGCACGCAATGTCACCTCACATGGCAGAATATATTCACAGTACCTATTAGGTACCGAGGTAGTTATTTTCTGTACGAGTCAACTAGATCATCCTTTTCTTCCCTATACAAATTTATTTTATAGTATACATGTATTGCAGTCATGTAATTGGCACGTGACGTGAAAGAAGGACAAACAAACACATACTCACTTTTATAATATTACCTAGTATGTATGGATTTACTAACAAAAAGAGCACTATGATTGATGTTTGTATGAAAATTATAATTAATTCTTACATATTATAAAACAAAATTCTCTTCCGCGTCTGTCTGTTAATAATAAAATCACAAACTACTGCACAGATTTTCATGCGGGTTTTCACCAATATGTACTATTATATTCTATGTGATTCTTGAAGAAGGTTTGGGTGTCCAATATTTTATTCTATTTTAACCTGAGCCAGATCCGGACCAGGACGGCCGCTAGTATGTTATATAATGAAACTGACAAAAAATCAAGTGTTTTGTTTATCATTAATGTACTTTGAGTAATATATTTAGGTTCAACTATAATGTCTCTAGTAGAGAGAAGTACTTAGTTTATTTAATCAAATATGGTGCATGGTTCAGTTTACATAACATGGCTTATTTAACAATCAAGAATCACTTTTAAAATAACATATAACAATGAATCTAGAACAAATCGTTTCGTTATTTTTAAATGCATTTTTGTAAAACTATAACCTTTCTAACATATTTTTAACTTAGAAGACCTAAAGTGGAGAACACTCAACGGCCCACACTAAGCACTATGATTGTGTCGCGTGTCTGATGGACATAAATATAGAAAC
Source organism: Plodia interpunctella (assembly GCF_027563975.2). NCBI lineage: Eukaryota > Metazoa > Arthropoda > Insecta > Lepidoptera > Pyralidae > Plodia > Plodia interpunctella. The sequence continues at coordinate 9,812,201 of NC_071306.1, read as the reverse complement.
AGAATTTTAATGCAGCAATATATATTGTTTTGCTAGCTCTGTTCCGGGGCTTCACATCCGTGAGAAGAAATACATGTGCTATACCACTTTTAAACAAGCTTGTATATATATATCAAATATATATTTTCACAGAACGTTCTTTCTTTTTCTCTCACTTGGGTGTCGATTATGCTAATGTTAAGTTAAAATCGTGTCTCAATGGTTTTCAAAAGTACTTCAATATATTATATATTGCCTGTAAATAATATTTTCAGTAGCTATTTAAGTCCCTTAGCTGGATAAAGACCTTCCTTAACTTCTTCCATGGATATTAGTCATGTTTTCCCCTTACATTATTCTTAGCACTGAGATTATGTCGCAAAAAAGTATCTAGACTGATATAGGACTAGGAACAGATTCTAACCACCTGGGTCTCAATCAATTTTTAAGGGAAATTAGAGCTATTAGCAATCAATCGGCAGACGATTTAGGCTTAACTTTAGCAGAATAGACGCCACAGCGCGTGCGCCGATCAGTATCCCATCAACAAAAGGCCGTGACTTGGAAACGGGCGCTTTCTACAGTTTCTACTCACACTGTCTGACTTACTATATCTATACAGAACTATATAATAAAATGGTATCAGGTCTGTCTGTAAATGGGAAATATTCAAGGAAAAAAAGAGATTTTAATTATCTGTTTATTTGAAACTAGCAGCGCGTTCCGGCTTCGCTTTGGTAAATCATAATATTAGCTAAACCTTCCTCAGAAATCACTACTATCTTAGTAGTTTCAAAGATCAGAGCTACATAGGGACAGACAGCGGAAAGCGACTCAGTTTTATACTATGAGGTCACTAGCGGCCCGTACCGGCTTCGCTCGGGTAAAGCTCGGGTTTGGCCCCTATTAGTCCCATAGACCCTCACTAAATATTGTTCTTTAATATGTCCTATATAGACATAGACAGCCCACTAACAGTTTTATTATATGTATATATATGGGTAAGCAGACATGAAATAAATAAGATATAACTATGTATTTCAGTGATCCTGTTTGGCCACTGACCCATCGCAGTAAGAGTGGGTTTCACCAGACGACTTTAACGTTAATTTTAACCTGCGCTCCGGCGTCGTTAAAACAATTTCGTTCTTTAAGAAAAGGTTTAAGGATCATCCTCTTTCTGTTTCATCATAATATATATATATATATTATTTGTATTTACTATTACAGTTTATTTACTTATTTATTGTATGTAGTTCTTATACATATTTTATACATTATATTATATTAAATTATGCTTTATATAAAATATTTAAGTTTATTGTAATTTTCTTTTTTGTACAAGTCAATGTCTCTTTTTTCCCATTCTTCTTTCGCGGGTCTACTGGAAGAAATTTCTATAGAAATAAGTATTCCCTTTATACTTAGTTTCCTATTTGTAAGTTTTATATTTACACTATTATATTGTGTACATAAATAAATAAATGGCGTACCTGCATTTGCGCAGGTAAAACTTAACGTTAAAGTTGACTGGAGCAATGCACCCCAAGTTTGTAAGCACTAAGTTATCTCGCAAGTATCAAAGTGACGATAAGCAATCAACAAATTAACATTCACCTGGGACCATCGCCTGGAGTCCTTGTGCCAGATACTGCTGTTATTGCGACACAGTTCAACTACGCTTACCCTAGAATACCACGCATTTCGTGCGAAAATAGGAGTATTTCATTAAAAATTTAAGATATCTATTTGATTTAATAGTAGATATAGTATGCCATATAACAGCTTAAACTCAAATCTATTTAAAGAGCCCCCTTTCATGACTAATCAATGTTAAATGAAACGTAAACTTTAAATTATTTCTTTAATGATAGACTCAAATAGAATTTAGAACTAGTATATATATTTTTTTGTTATTTGTAGTGAATAGCACGCTCCTCTTTATTTATTTATATTTACATACCTATATTCGGTAAAATATGTAGGTTTAATTCATGTTAACATCAATTTTTATATTTGTACTCATGTTTTTGGCAAATAAATATTATCTTTCTTTCTTTAAAACGAAATTCAAATAAACATTATTAAGTTACGCTTGCCATTTGGTCTCACAACTGTGAATGCGGACGACCGTGCCACGTGGATAGAACAAGTAGGACAGTGGGCCTTGGACTCCGACGCGCTATTGCAGCGGAAGGAACCGTGTAAATGCTCAAATTATAAGTCCACTCATTTTAAAAAAATATAAATGGTGATCTAGATGAATTAATGACAATTGAGAACTCTTATTCTTAATGGAAATATACGTCTAGAATTAGAAAAATGCTATTAAATAATATTTCGTGGTTACTCCTTCTGGCAGGATAGGGACAAAAAACAGACAAAGATTGTATAATATTAACCTCAAGACCAAGACTGTTGAAATGGATTTCTTTCAGCGTTTTTCTCAGAGGTTCGAGGATCGTTCCGAAATGCGTAGGTTTGATAAATATCACATTTTTAATTTAAAACTTGGCATGAAAATGTTCCTGTATAGATCACCAACAGCCTGGTGAAGACCGTAGCTAACTTAGTTTGTAAGACACTCTGTTACTAACACTATATAGGTTTTGTAAACCTGAAATAAATGATTTTTATTTTTATTTAGATCTAATTTCTAAATAAATTCTAGTTTTTCACAATATTTAAGTTTTTTGATCTACGTAACAAACTTAAATCACAGATTGAAATATTGTTTTCAGCATATAATATGTGGTACTAGCTTCTGCCCGCGGCTACGCACGCGTAATTTTTTCACAAGAACAGTTAATTTTCCGGGATGAATGGCACGCCCTATGCCCTTCTCCATACTTCAAACTACATGTGTGCAAATTTCAAGAAGGTTGGTGGAGGTAGATAGAGCGTGATGAAGTCACAAACAAACTTACATTCGCATTTATAATATTAGTATTGCGTTGCCGACCTTATACTAGACTCACGTGTTGGATCCCTGCAGTGCGGTGCGCGATCGCGAGACCAATTTATAGTCGGTCGCATGCAGGAGGGAACTAGTATGATAAATATATTCATGCAAATAAACATTGATTGATTAATACATTTATTGCCAACGAACACTGTATTTCTCCATAAAAGTGTGTATGCAATGGCTCCTAAACTGTTCAATAAATTGCCTAGAAATCTAAGAAATACAAATAACTTACATACCTTTAAGAGAGAACTATCAAAGCTACTTATCAAAAAAGCTTATTATTCTGTTACTGAACATCTAAATGACAATTTCAATTAATTTAAGTATTTGATCTTTTAATGTATACCTACCTGACAATTAGATAAATTATGTAGACACTTTATAGAATAAATTATTGTATAAATATTATGTAACTTCAGTTGTAAAACCTATGACAAAAATTTCGTATGCCTTATGGCGGGACATAGACAAGCTCATTCCAATGTATTATACCTATTATGTAACCTGTATTCACGAAATAAACGAATTGAATTGAATTGAATTGAATAGTTTGTACGGTATAGCATGCAATACAGCATGCTTCCATGGTTGCCTGACAGTAAGCCGGCGCGACACCCTCAGTCGATTGTGGCAGTTTAATTCCCGGCTGTAATGCCCCGAAGCCGTAAAAGTAAACGTTTATTTCTACGCCTTCGGGAATTTCAAAGATTCGGCTAAAAATTGCGCTGCCCAACGCCAACCACTTTGGAAATGCTGTTAATGCCGAAATTCCCGTCTCTGACGCCCTGAACACATACAAAGACTCATGTTCAGTGTTCTCGATATAAATAAAATCTGACTTAAACGTATGCATAAGGCGGTCCACTCGGCAATTTGGCCAATGATTCAATCAGGACGCGCCCCTCGTCCCATCTGTTTCTGTTCAGACCACAGTCTACATTCTAGAAATGTCACCGGTTCATACAAGTAAACGGTATTGCGTTTAGTTTCTCATAAAAAATATATTTTCCAAAAAAACAATTTGTAAAATTCAGAAAAGCATTATCCTTATGCTTGTCTCTCTCTCTCTCTCTCTCTCTCTTTTCGAGTGTGTTGACCTGCTAACACTGGTGTTACATTTTATTTAGGTCGCCTAAAGGCATCTGACATGACTATTATACATACTTAAAATGTCAACCAGTGTGCAAGTTTCCTCACAATGTTTTCCTTCACCGAGAGCAAGTGATGTTGATGGCATAACGCGTTGATGTCTTTAGTTTGACTTCATTAGCATTAATAATTGATATTAAATTGATACTTATTTCTTAACAATAAAAGCGCACAGTCTTTCTATAAAAAGCTGAATCCTGTTGGCTGACAATACTGTCTGTTTATCAATTACTAGATGCCGCCCGGGGCTTCGCTCCCGTGGAAAATTTGAGACAAAATATAGCCTATAGCAATCTTGGATAATGTACCATTCTAACGGTGAAAGAATTTTTGAAATCGGTTCGGTAGTTTCTGAGATTACCTGCCTCAAAAACACAAACTCACAAACGCTTCCCTCTTTATAATAATAGTATAGATTTACTATATATTTGTAATAATAATATAAATGGCTAACCCATGCGTCAACTCGTGAACGGGTGCTGCCAGAGGGAACTGGTTATACTCGGATCACAATCATAACCTGTTTTGATATACCTTTTGACTATATATGTACATTATGCGTACTTTTATATATTATTAGAAAAAAAATTGTAAGAAACAATAATGGTAAGCCCTTCTGGCATGATAGGGACCAACACTGTTCAAATTAGTTCCTTTCGGCATTTCTTCTCAGCAGCGGTCGTTCCGATATGCCAGTAGTTTGTAGCTTGTGAGAAATAACCATTTAATATAAAAATTGACGTGAAAAAGTGCCTGAGAAGGTCTAATTTCTGAATGATTTGATTTTGAATTAGAAAAGGCTGCGGTAAAGTTTGTTGCGCCGCTTCTTCTTCACCTTCGTCACGTTTGGAAGTCTGCAGTAGACTTAGATTTCAGTGAATATTAACATTGATGTATGCCATCCTAACTTGTAGACGTTTTAAACTCGAAAAAAATGTAGTTCATTTCAAATCCCTTTTCAACACTTCGATTTTTTTAAATGTCTTATGTTAATAATGTCTTATTTGACGACCTCGGTGGCGCAGTGGTAAGGTTCTTGCCACTGAACCGAGAGGTCCTGGGTTCGATCCCCGGTCGGGTCATGATGGAAAATGATCTTTTTCTGATTGGCCCGAGTCTTGGATGTTTATCTATATATGTATTTGTTATAAAATATAGTATCGTTGAGTTAGTATCCCATAACACAAGTCTCGAACTTACTTTGGGGCTAGCTCAATCTGTGTGATTTGTCCTGATATATTTATTTATTTAATTCCTCAATCACTTTAGCTGTACTTAAGTACTTAAGCATTTGGTTAAAGTTCGACATTTCAACGAATTTTGATCTGAGTAAGTGTAATACACAAAACTGAGTACCAATCTACACCAACATTTAAACTTTTTCATTTATATCACGCTTTGCAAGAAAAAATGTGTCTTCACAACTGGTTGTGGGCACATAATTTTGTAATATTTGCAAATTAGTTTATGAAATGCGACATCTCTAAATGAGGACAGACCCATAAAAATTTTTAGCAACTGTTTAAAATTAAAACGTGTTTATACTGGACGTCTGTTTAGGTTGTCTTGTAAAATGTGTTACTATACAGAAACATTAGGAAAGGGGTCCCTGGGTTTCTGGCTTTCGAAGTTTTATGGCTGAGAAGAAACCGAGGGTCGCTCAGCAGAGAGAGAGGCGAGACGCCGAGAGAGAGAACAGATAGAGGCACAGTAAAAAAATAATTTAAATTTTCTAATATAGGGTAAGATGTACAAACAAAATATGGATTTTTCAATTATCTCAAATAAATTATATTGCTATTATATAAATTATTTTTGTCTCCCATTAAAAGGCGCTATCTCGCCGCACAAATACCGGAACGTATGGCATGTTCAGACAGCTACGTACCAGAACAGAGCGTGATATCATAATGATGGACTGGCGCCTCCATCACATTTTTATCTATCGTATCCTAACTAATATTATAAATGCGAAAGCAAGTTTGTTTGTTACCTCTTCACGCTCTATCTACTCAACCGCTTTTCTTGAAATTTTGCATACATGTAGTTTGAAGTATTGTGGGCGAAACCGCGGGCAAAAACTCGTTTCTTATAATTCTATAGGGTAAAATAAAAAATATTTTAACAGATTACGCCGCACTTGGTAAAGCATTCAGTTGAAAGTAATAGTTATCTCTACAAAATGTGATCACAGTTGACTGAATCGAAAACATGTGTGTCCATCAAAATTCGTTTAGTCAACCAACAGTGACCGCAAATAGTATATAAGTATTATAGAAAACTATAATATTATTTACTATTTTTTTTATTCAGTGCAGCAGAATCTGATAAATATTTTATTTTCGCTAAGAAATGAAATTTTATAAAAATGTGATTGTGTCTATGTGCGGCTTGTTAAAGCCTTAAAACAAATCTTTCGAAATCGTGCTGCCGTTTTCACCACATCACATCGCATCGGACAATGTACATGACGAAGCCGTAGTGTGCATATCGTCTTAACAGAGCCAGTGAAGCACCGGCTATAGTGCTATGTGTGTCAACTGTCCGTTCAGTCTTTACTAATCGAATTTCTATTGTCACGGCCGCTCCAACCACACGCCATAACTTAGTTTTATGCTCTACTGAGAGCGTGGAGTAAACAAAAGTCATGTTTGTCGACAAAAAAATCGAATATAGGTACGTGTATGGCTACCAAAGTGCTCGTAATATGTATGAATTTAAAACGAAGCTGGAACGAGTTAGTAACTACATAAAATATTTCCTGACCAATTGCTTTTAGATTTGCTTAAGTATAATAATTAAACTAGACACGCATCAGTAACCAAATACCACGAGCGGTGCTGCATGACGCGGTGGACCCGTCCGTTTCGTAACCTCGTAAATACCAACTATTTCACGACACTGCTTTCCTTGCATCACATTTATTTATACACGTGAGCATACCTATATCTTCTATAATATAAAAGAATGAATGACTGACATATCAACGCACAGCCCAAACCGCTGGGTGCACTAAGAAAGGATTTTTCAAAATTCATCCTCTAAGGGGGTAAAAAGGTTCAAACTTTGTATGGGGAAACAAGATTAGTTAAAGAGTCTAAATACTTAATAACCTAATATCACTGAAGGGAACAACACGTGGGCGAAGCCGCCTGGAGCGCTAGTTAATTATAACTAAGTGTCAAAACTGTAGATTTATTTAAATAACAAAAACAAAGGGGTTTTTGTGTTAGTACATACGATTCCCGATCCGATTTACGGAGCTATTGCGTAGATTAGGCAAACCCTAGCCTATCTCTAGAAGGCTAAGGCTACGCGTACGTAGCGAGGGATGTGTTTTTTAAGAACCAATTGAATCGCTTCATTTATCGAAGCGCCGCAAAGCCGTGTCCACCAGAGCTGTGCTGAGCGAGGCGAGGTAAATGATGCAATTCTAGTGGTTCTTCACAAACACATCCCTCGCTAGACATCCTCGCACACTCTCTGGTGGAAACGCAACCTGATAGTAGATATACCCACATGAATCATATAATGTTCTCCATTATCTAAATTGTATAGGATAGTGAACCAGCTATTTGCCAATTTCGACCTGTGAATCATAGTTAGGACAAATATTGTGATTTATGGACAGGAGATAGATTAATTTTGTTTTTTTCCGTCTTTACGAGTGCATTATTCTTGAGGAAAGATTATTGATAATAATTCATAATTTTGTTTCTTTTGGTTATTACGATGAATCATCGGGTGCTGGACGCGATCGGACCGCTTCGGTCGCGCTGTCAATTTTTCAAATTTTAACAAAGACAAGGAATGAGTTTTACTGTATGACTTTACATTAATTACTCTGTGCTGTAGTAATGGCAATTTTATGAATTATTGATTTTGGAAATGATTCCTTCCTCAAGAAAATTGACGGATTGTTATGACCGCGCAGCCGCAGCGGTCGAAACGCTCGGCGAACCACCCCATCGCAAATTCAATCCGCAGTATTAACATTCCACCATAAGATAGTATATATAAATTTTATATCTTACGCTTCCTTGTCCATGAATGTAATTTCTTTCGAACTCGACCATTATACTCGATATCTTGGGTGAATTTCACGACTGTTTGAACGCGGCGTGTAGCGTTTCATTAGTATCGCACATTTTTTTGAATAATGAATATATTTTTTTAATTAAACATTTATAAAATTAACATTGTACCAACACTTTGCATATTTATAAAATAGGATAATTAAATTGATTATTGTGTATAGTACAATTTCATCAACACTAATGACAGCCCACGGCGGCATTTAAAACGCTCGTGAAATTTACCTTCTTAGTGTTTCAAACTTTTGCGCTTTGAACACTTGCGGCGACGACCTACTCTTGTTCAAATATTTTTTTCCAGTGTGTTAATTGCTAACACTGGTACCAGATTATATTCAAGTCATGACTTTTACGACTACCTACCGCGCCTAGTGGCGAATAACCGCATGTAAGACACACTAGTGAACTTAAACTGTCAACCAGTGTGCGCAGGTTTCCCCACGATGTTTTCCTTTCACCGGAAACGTGTCGTCAATGAAAATTACATGAGTCAAATTGGTATACAAACTCAGCTGCCGCGAATAGGATTCGAACCGGAGACCTTACGATCACATGCAGACAGTCTTAACCACTGCACCACCATTAAATACTATAATACTTATATATACTTATTTATACGTACTAAGCGGTCCTAGCACAACGGGAAAACTTGCTTGACGTTGGATTGGTTGGATGATATACATACCAATATTCTGACAACTAAGGATGAAAGAAAGAAGAAAAACTTATATTTTGGTGCCGGAGTATACTGCAGACTGGTTCTGGACTCAGGCAATCTATGGCTGAGGAAGTAACTTGGTAATGGACTACGAGAAAGAGAGACGGAATTACTAAAACGTGCATATCACATTGGAAGTCTGAAAGATTCGGTCGTTAGGTATCCAATTCGCTTGGAGTAATGTGGCCGGTAGGTATGGCCAACGATTACCTTCTCAAATGGCTATTCAGGCACACAATACGTGTTGCTTGCCTCCATTGTCAGCCCATCTACTGGCTGGATATCTAGACTGGATTTTAGACCGACTTTAAAAGAGAAGGTTGTCTTTGCACATATATTTTTGTACCAAAGCTGTACACTAAATTGTTTATTTTATTTACTAACACGATACGCATATTTTGTTATGTGGAATAAACGTAAATGATCATATTTTCGAGTGTCTTATGTCCATATATAATATATAGACAACAAGCGGTTGCCAAGAGCTCGGCCTATGTACCTATGTTTGACCTCGAATCATTAACTTCTATTCAAAATTTCATCAAAATCGGACTAGAGCGGTTTGGCCGTGAAAGCGTGACAGACTTTATGAATTTTATGTGTATTATGTCCCTAAGAACCCATATATATGTATACCTATGTAGGTTGAGAGCGGTGTGTAGAGGAATTCCCCACGGGAATGAAACAAAAATTACCTATTGTTTTCGTGCGGGTAAAGCCTAAAGCAAAAGTTAATATATCTATATGTTAACATACGACTAGTAAACTATCAAGTAAACGGAATAGTCAACTCGGATGCTAATTACTTCGATTCGATGGTGCGATTGGGATTCCAACCTGGGTCCTTTCGATCACAGGTGGTCGTTATCACTCGACCACTACCGCGTCGTACTCGTAATTATGACCGAATGATTTCCGAGATTATGTGAACGACAATAATGTCTGGCCCAAGCATGGTGCAGTAACCTCATAACATATGTAATTGATTTATGACATTATTACGTACGTTTTGTACATTTAGCTTTTTATTTATATATTATATTTTGTGTGACAATTTTCAATAATTTTATTGGAAATACATATTTTATTTTATTTATTTATTCAAATTTTGACATTTTTAATAATGGTGTAAATTCGTCCTCCTAATTTTTAATATATATATATATATATATATATATAAGACCTATATTTGTTAATTGACGTCCTTGGAGAAAAGGCTGCGGTGAAGTTTGTTGCGCCGCTTCTTCTTCACTTGCGCTTTGGAAGCCGGCAGTAGACTTAGTTTAAGTCATTTTTTTGACGTCAATAAGTGATATATATCATCCTAAATTGAATAAAGAATTTTGAATTTGAATTTGAATTTGTCCAGAGTCCGCTGCGTTGTGATAATTGAATGATACGATGTTTGACGAGAATGTCCAAATAGTCCAATTATATGAATTGCAACTTGAATGGCCAATTACATTACCATTTACTCAAACACGCGAGCGCCGGCCGCTCACCCGCAGGGAGATCGTAATATTTAAAGATGTAAGGAATCCTATAATATATATTACAATCTCTATTCAATGTAAGTTAATTGTGTTTCACATCGATATATATATATATATTATAATCAGCACTCGGATCACAATCATAACCTGTTTTGATATACCTTTTGACTATGTACATTATGTACTTTTATATATTATTAGAAAGAAAAGTAAAAAAAAATTTTTTGTAAGAAACAATAATGGTAAGCCGATCTGGCATGATAGGGACCAACACTGTTCAAATGAGTTTCTTTCGGCATTTCTTCTCAGCAGTGGTCGTTCCGAAATGCCAGTAGTTTCTAGCTTGTGAGAAATAACTATAAATTTAAAGATTGACGAGAAAAAGTGCCTGTGAAGGTCTAATTTCTGAATAAATGATTTGAATTTGAATTTGAATTTGAATTTGAATTCCAAAGTTCATGCAAATCCATCCAGTTTTAGCGTGGAGTATACACACTCACGTCTCACACATCTTACACACGTTTTTAACCTAATATTATAAACGCGAAAGTGAATTTGTTTGTCACCGCTTCACGCTCAACCTACTTTAAATTTGGCATAGATGTAGTGTATAGCATGAAGAATCAAATTAAATTCATAATTTATTCAGAAATTATACCTTTACAGGCACTTTTTCACTTCAAATGTAATTATTATATTAAATAGTAATTTCTCACAAGCTACAAACTACCGAAAAGGACATAGGGTACTTTTCATCCCGGAAAAATAACTGTTCCCGTGGAAAAATTACGCGGGCGAAGCCGCGGACTAGTAATTGATAAAGTTGATATTTTGATGCAATTGGAATTTTTGTGAAATGGACAATTTGGTGCAATGGTCATTCTTATAATGTGACATTGAAGTGACCATTCTTATAACAGCTGGGGATAATTCGATATATTTTATTTATTTATTAAGATACACATACAGATAAATTACAATTTTGCATTTTTATACTTCAGAGCTAACATTACTGAACAAGTAAAGTGACCAAATTTAGTGTACACAGCATGATCATTTAAAATGAACCACTAACAGAACGTATAAAAACTCAGATAAATTCACATAACTAATAAAAGAAGTAAGTTGATCAAAGGAAGATGTCACAAAATAGCAGCTTGTACAGAGTATTAGAAGATAAAACAATTGTAAAGCAAATTCCAGGGGAACAGCTTAATTATAGAATTTCGGAATTGTCTGATGCTGTGGGCGATATAGTGGAGTTTATGCGACTAAAGTCCTGAAAAGCAAACTGTTGGTATTTATAATGTAAATATACCCAGATATCTGTAACTATACAGAGTTTTTGCAATAAAAATATTCGAGTTTAAGTTTGAATTGTACCACCATAACTTAAACTCGAAACCCCTGGGTTTCGTGGAAATTTCGAGATAAAATGTGCGACCTCGTACCGCGTAGTCGCTGACTTCCACAACCGTACAATTACAAACAAGTGGTTGTCGATGAATATGATATTATACATGAGTCAGATTGGTGTACAAACTCGTGTACAACGAGTACTTATCATTCGAAACAGGTTTAATTCGAACATAGGTGTAATGAAAATTACGAATACGCAAAAATATTTTTTGCGATTTAAAAAAAGCGATTTTAATTGACATGTCATATGTTCAAGATTTCAAAAATCTTTGCATTTTTGAAATCTTATACCCGCACAAGTAGCCTCCACAGTAAAAAAATAGGTATTAATTAATCACATACATAACTTAGTCATTTCGGAGACAACTAACTGTGAAGGTCGGACAAACAGACAGGCAGACAGACCGAACGAGTGATTATATAAAGGTTTTAGGATGATATGTAGGTTATTCTTTCGGAGCCCTAAAAATGTGAATCCGGTTTTTCAATACAATGTTGAAATTTTCGTATCCTATAAGAGCACTGGACCGGACAGACAGTGAGGCTCGATTCCAGAATTGTTTTCATCTCATTATTATTTTCCAAATTCCTGTGTGAAAAATACACGTGACTTGGACAACGGACTGACCACGATAAGTACCCCCGTTGTTCAAGTAACTTATTTTTTATTCATGTCAATCGATTGACTAAGTCGGCCGTGGCCAGCTGTCACTGCCATCGATTATAGCAATTTTAATCGAATGAACTTTGTGTATTTTTAATGAATTCGCTCCCCTTCAAGGGGACTACCTAGTGCCTAAGGAAGAGAAGTAGGTATTGTTTAGTTTGTTTTCTGCTACATTACATAGGTCATTACATCTCCTTATACTTCCAATAAACGTCTGTCACACGTGCAAAGCTAAACCGTTGAACCAATTTTGATGTAAGTTCAACATTTGCAGATTTTTTCAAATTTCTGCCCCCAGAGACCAGAAATGATGGTGAATGTTTGTACGACAAGTGCACCCGATACACTTTGCCGCGAGTAAAACGGCGAGCTAAACTGAGCTGTGAAAAAAACCTTCAATTTTCGAATTTCCATACCAAGTGCGATCTGATGATCCGTCAATTTGCATGGGAGAGTATGTATCGTGGTCACGATTACGACCCTCAGTAAGTGAAGTCATTTAAGGATTAGTTAAGTAATGATTAGCATAATGATTGATGGATTTTACTTTTGCAATTAAGATGCAAAAAGTGTGTAATTACGTTGTCACATTTTCTAAAGAAGTGCTGTTATTAATTATTCATTTGATGATAACAAATGGTGGCAGTACTCGTAGGCAATCATGTTTTGATAGCGCTCGTAAATTTTGTAGTGACCAGAAATAACGAGATTTTTTAGGAGAACGCATATCGTGAAATGTAATATTTCAAATTTACAAAGAACACTCCTAACTAGTCTGTCTATAAAAAGTAGAAAACGGATTTTTGATTAACTAAATTTTTTGTCATTGCAATACCAAATCTAATAATCATGACTGGTTGGTATAAACAACCAGCCAAGTGAACGCACGGCATTTGTTTTCTACTTTTTATAGACTGTATCTAAGTTTTCACATGTTACTAATGACTCGGAAGTAATAAAAATTTGCTTGATAGTACAATATATTTTCTAAATTGATTTTAAAACCTTCGCGCTTTGATTAATATATAAATAGCAACACACTAAATGACTGTATGTGTCGGGCCACGCCTATAGGATTTTGTGGGCCACGCGCATTGTTAGGGTTCTGAAGGTTTATCCTCAACACATGTTTTATGTACATCGACAGAGACCAAGTTCTGTGTAAGCTATATTTTCCACTAGCGACCAGCCCCGAATAGTATGCATGTTATATACATACCTTCCATTTGAATCACTCTATCTACTAAAAAAACCCGCATCAAAATCCGTTGCGTAGTTTTACAGGCAGACAGAGTGACAGCGAGAACTACTTTTTTATACTATGTAATGAATGACACGTTCAATAATTGTTGAAAAACTAATAAACTAAAAGTTCATTGGTGAATTTTTAAACATCACGATCTCGAGAGGGACTGACAGAAACCAAATTGATATCGTGACATAATAGTTTGGTAACTTTACATTGTTACATACATGCAGAGAGAATTTGCATGCATGCAATATTGTTATGGTGATAGTTGGAGGAAGCAACGAGGCGAAGTTAATACGTGGTACACGGTTGATAAGACATAATTTTTTCGACAATACAATTTATTAATTATTTACTTACAGCAGGGTGCTTACACTTACATTTTAAAATGTTGTTGATATTCAGAAAATATGTTTTGTACAAACTTTTATTTTATTTTTGATTTTTCTACTTTTTATCAACTTTTAACAACATTTGTTTAAAATATTCGATCCAAATTGATGATGATTAATTTTTGCAGGAAACTTTTCATTATCAATATAACTATTTCTTCATAAAATGGAGCTCTTCACGAAAACAGACATAACAATTATTAAATTGGATCAAAATGTCACCGTAGCTATTTCATATTGTTTGCAAATTTTTCATAATTTATTCATGACATTGACATACAAAATTTTGTTATGTGTACAAATTATGAAACATACTTAAATATTTCCTATGTTTAATATTAAATATGTATTGTAATTGAGTTTTTCATTCGATTACATTACGAAGACTATCATTGTTACTTGATAAACGATTTGAAAAATTGTTTAGAAAAGATGGTAGTTGGTTAACTTAAAATATCTTGTTATTTTTGAAAGAAAGATAAGAAACGTCTATTTGCTCAAATGGTACATACAGCACAAATCAAAACATATGTAATGTATTTTTTTTTTGTTACTTTATAAAAAATAAGCGCCACAAATCCATTAATACATTATAGGCTATAGGAGCCGGCAACATTAGTTGCAGCTCTTTAGAAAATATGACAACGTACGCGTAAATACATTTTTCATAAGACACAATTTTTGTAGGATTGACGTTCTTCAAGAAATCTGTACTCTGTCCAGTTGCTTATCCGTCCACCTGATAATCTGTCCAGTTGCTTATCCGTCCACCTGATAATCTCACCGTTGCTTATCCGTCCACGTGATAATCTCACAGTTGCTTATCCGTCCACTTGATAATCTGTCCAGTTGCTTATCCGTCCCTCTGATAATCTGTCCAGTTGCTTATCCATCCACTTGATAATCTGTCCAGTTGCTTATCCGTCCCTCTGATAATCTGTCCAGTTGCTTATCCATCCACTTGATAATCTGTCCAGTTGCTTATTCGTCCATCTGATAATCTGTCCAGTTGCTTATCCATCCCTCTAATAATCTGCCCAGTTGCTTATTCGTCCCTTTGATATTCTATCCAGTTGCTTATCCGTCCCTCTGATAATCTGTCGAGTTGCTTATCCGTCCCTCTGATAATCTGTCCAGTTCCTTATCCGTCCCTCTGATAATCTGTCTAGTTGGTTATCCGTCCACCTGATAATTTGTCCAGTTGTGAATCTGTTCATTTGCTACAGAGGAAAAAATTACACCCAATGTACATGTAATGTATAACTTTATTTAATTTCATCCACTTATTTCACAAAAAGCAGGACCAGATACCGAGACTACATGGACACTGAGGGAATCTCCCACAATTTAAGAGAAACGGAGTGAAGAACGAAATTCGTAAAAATCATAGCTGAAAACCATTGGTCAAAATCTATTACGAATCTTTGACGACCTCGGTGGCGAAGTGGTAAAGTGCTTCCCTCTGAACCGAGTGGTCCCGGGTTCGATCCCCGGTCGGGTCATGATGGAAAATGATCTTTTTCTGATTGGCCCGGGTCTTGGATGTTTATCTATATATGTATTTGTTATAAAATATAGTATCGTTGAGTTAGTATCCCGTAACACAAGTCTCGAACTTTGGGGCTAGCTCAATCTGTGTGATTTGTCCTAATATATTATTATATTATACATTATTACTACCTACTCATTACTCAGCGGCATTATTGTGACCACACACACTGTATATACTCTTTGATGACCCAAAACAATTACTATGTGAGTATTGCCTAAAAGGTCAGCTCGATCTAATCTAACTATACAATAATGATGGTAATTATATGAATTTATTTTGTGACTGAAAATAAATAAACTTTGAAACAGAAGTACTTAAGGACTCTGATAATGCGAGTTGTGAACATCTATTTATCCGTACCAATATTATAAAGAGAAAATATTAGTATTTTTATTATTTGTAATGAATAAACTCAAAAAATACTTGGCCGATTTTGATGACATTTGGCATAAAGATAGACGAAACCTTCAGGAGTGACAAGGTTACTTATAATCTTAGTTTTACTCAAGCGAAGCCGGGGCGAGCGTTTAGTTCATTATAAATCCGAAAATCTGCATATCACGCTTTTACGCATAAAGCACTGGGCCAATTAATTATTTTCTTCTTTTTGGAGCATATATATAAATTGGAGCATAAATAAACACTTTTTTTTTAAAGTTTTTTTTTTATTATTTTTTTCTTTTATCTATGCTTGTGACCATATTTTTACCCATAACCGGAGAGCATATAATATATGAACAGAGTTATATTTTAAAAGGAGGCGAGTGAGATTTGTCAGGATCGTGGCAAGTGGAAATGGATCCCTAGTCTCTGCCTACCCCCATAAGAAACATAATTTTTTCGTTTTTTTCTTCTACATCATTGTGTGTGACTGTTGATTGCAGCTTACAGCAGGAATTATGCCTTTTTGCACCGGTAAGTGTCGCAATTCGCAATCGCCGCCTTGACTCCATAAAAATTGCCGCAATGATCGCTTCCCATCGTCAACGACGACACATCCTGAGGATACTCCTAGGATACAAAACTCACACTATAGTTTTGTAACCCGGCAATGGACTATATGAATTATCGAATTAAAAAGTTTGTAAGAAATCCAAAAAAAGGCAGTGCCGTATCGAGACCTTAAAAGCAAAGCCGAGTTTACAGAGAGGTGTGGCGTACACTCCACCGACAAGAGCACAGCTCTTAAATAAGAAGAAGTAAGGAATCCCTGTAATATCATTAGTCAAGTGGTCTTTGTCGATTCGGGTAAATTTGTGTGAACCAATACGACGTCACTGATACGGCATTATCTATATAGATAGGTTTTTGTGGGTGTTTTCAATGTGCAGGTGGAAGGGCACGCAGGGCATGACATAGTGAGCTATGGTTTGTCAAGTTGTCAATTTTAAGTACGTCCAATTAATCACTTGATCCATTACTATTTACATGAAAGTTATAACTACCTTCTTACCTTACTCGTGTTTCACGACATACCGCCGGCGGCAGTGTCAGTGAAATTGAAAACATCCTAGCAAAAAATCAAAATGTTTGCCCGCAACTGGCTAACACAGAGGTTGTTTTGCATCTGCATAAAATAAGCTGCAATGCGGTCCGGGGTCAGATTTTCTCTCTCTCTCTCTCTTTCTCATACTCGCGTGTTCCCGGTCACATTCTGAGCTGTGACGCTAGGGTTCGGATAAAAAATCAACCATTAAATTTAGAACATTTAGGTATTATGCTTTTAAAATCGGTCTTTATCAATCCTCATTGGAGATGCTATCGCTTCCTATCAGCTGAGTCATGTGTACCTTAGTTGCCTTATACGACATCTATGGGAGGTCTTGTAGTCTTATTATAGGGCGGGACCACGCGCCACACGGGGTAAGATTTCTAAATAGCCCAATACGGGCTAAATAATCCATTTATAACAATAACTAGGTTTTGTCCGCGAATCCACCCGCGTGTTTTCCCACGGATACAGTTATTTCTTCCAATGTTTTTCTCCAAACACTGAACTATACGTATGCAAAATTTCCGGAAGATTGGTTGAATAGATAGAGCGTAAAGTCGTACCAAACAATATAGACAAACAAACTAAGTTTCCTGTCTACTATTATATAGTTAGGACGACAAAAGTACAGTGAACTTCATGTCGCGTTGCCTGCCTGGTGATCAATTCGGCGGCGGTAATAAGTAGTAATTTGGCAATGTGTATGATAATGTTGACTGTACTGAAAGGAACTTTTGAAAGCAATGCTTGGGAATTGAGGATATCCTGCAATGGAATATTCCACTTCTCTTCATAGTCGTATTCCTCACATGGCTGAGGGTCGTGATCGTTGCGTGGAATTAAACACACACAACTAATTTCTTGGCACTATTAATGGAGTGGTTTGCCATTGGTTTCTCCATTTCAAACACAAGTTGATAATTAACCAGTGTGCTGGTTTCCTCACGATGTTTTCCTTCACCGGAAGCAAGTGGTGGTCTATGAAAACTACTATACATGAGTCAGATTGTTATACAAACTCATGTGGCAAGTCTGTCTGTATGAATGCGATAAAACATAAAAACGACTGCACGGATTTTTGTACGCTTTTACCAATAGATAATGTGATTTCTTAGAAAGGTTTAAATGTATAATTTATTATGGTTTTAGCAGAGCGAAGCCGGGACGACAGCCATTACTATTATTATGAAGAGGTAAGCATTTGTGAGTTTGTATGTTTGAGGCGGGTAATCTCCGAAACTACCGAACTGATTTCAAAATTCTTTCGCCAAGGTTGCTATAGGCTATATTTGATCTCGAAATTCTCACGGGAGCGAAGTCCCGGGCAATATCTAGTAGTAACATAATAATAAAATGTCAGAAATAACCAATTTAGTAATTAAACTTATACGTATAATCGTCCGTTTATCAGAAATTAATTAGCAATGAAGTGCTTACATTAATTAAACTTAGTAGGTACAAAACGCATTAATTTAATGTGTAAATTATTGTTTCCACTCGTGACGTGCGCTTACGCAGTTTAGTATTATCTCTTCCCGTTGAAAATCCCCAAAACTCCAAATGAAGGGCATTGAATGAAATTAAAATCTTCTAGAAGTAAAAAAAATTTTTTTTTCTTCTAGAAGTAAAATATTTTTTTTAGAAATAAAAAAAAATTCTTGAAGTAAAAAAAAATGTGTGAAATACAACTATATCTGGGTATCTATCAAATCAAGTACTACCCCTCTAGATCAGCGGTTTTATATGCGACTAGAAGTTGCCCGGGGCTTCACTCCCTTAGGAATTTTGAAATAAAATTTAGGCCATAGCAATCTTGGATAATGTACCTTTCTAATGGTGAATATATTTTTTTAAATCGGTTCGGTAGTTTCGGACATTACCCGCCTCAAACATACAAACTCACAAACGCAAGCTTATCTCTTTATAATAATAGTATAGATATGTGTACGAGTAGTGATTTGACCAACTTTTAATTTTATTTTCTCATAATTATCAAATATTGACCGTATTGTCTGTATTTTCAACTTCAGTTCTGGGTGTCAAGTCTGCTAACGATTACTCAAAATCTCGTCTCAGTGGCATTTCAATAGTTATTCATGCACATAAGAACTACTGAAATTATGATTAAACGAAAGTGAATTAAAAAAGTACTTACTAGGTTTCGATAAGTTCGCAGTTGAGCAGCAGCTTCCCAGGGCCGAGCTCGACGACAGCCACCGTCTGGTCGTGGAAGTACACCATCCTCAACGTGTCATTGCCGACCCGTCTCCCCGTGTAGGGCTTCACTCCCGCCGCCGGCTCCCGGAGCTCATCGTCAGACCTGGCCCCCACACCGCCCACCAAACCCGCTAAAGACCATCCAGTGGGAAAACTAAACGTAAACGGCTTCGCACTAGCCGACGGCGGCGACGACAGAGCAATGCAGAATATAACCATTAAAGACAGCAATGATTTGATGAGCCCATCGGCCATCGGTGCACTTCTAGAAATCGCTTCGCGCGCGGACCGCACCGCGCTCAAAAATCGCCTGATTGACATTGTTGGTTTATTGTGGATTGCGTTCGTCCATTTCGCGCGCGTGCTCGGCGGGGCTCCGGCCAAGACTGAAGCGGGCCGGCTCGCGTGGTGGCCACTTTCTTCGCGTGACGTCATTTAGCGGTCAGTGTCGCGTTTTCACCAGCTGCTCTCGCGTCTCCCGGAAGGCCCGCGTGGAAGCCACCACACTTTACGGAGCAGCCGGCTGCGTATAGATTTTGCATAACTTACCCCCTTGACGCTGTCATTTTGGCGTCGCGTGTCTGAAACTTCGTGTCGCGGTTGCGGAACTTATTTCCTTTAGTTTGTGGTCGCTGCATAAACGAGATCGGTTGGCCTTTTGAGTTTGTATTCTTATCACAGATTTTAAAATATATCTGTGATTCTTATTTTACATCCTACAACTACAAATACCTACCTATACGTCTTCTTTTCACCCTCATCACATCGTCGGCCGTAAAGTCCTTATGTAAGTATGTATGCATATCTGAAATTATTTTATGACTAAAACCGGAAGAATTTTGTCACAACAAAATTCTACAGGAACAAAGCCCCAAAATAATTTTGACTTCTAGTCTTCAATTAAAGCCATATCAAATTTCAACAAAATCGACCCCAGCCGTCAAAACATAACCGACAGACTGAGTTTTAAGAAACAAGGCATGTATGTTTCCTTACGTAGTTCACAAGAAGTTAATAATAAAATGTTCGTTGCTAAATCAATAATGCAGTAGAACCTACTGACCTAAAGATAATCCAGTTACAAGCTGACACCGCGCTGATGTAACCTCATTACCCCTTCGTGGACGTCACAGTCTTATGTAACGTGACATTCTAACACAAACATATAGAAAAAGTAAATAAATTATAACCCTTAAGGGTATATGACGTGGGCGATTGCAAATATTTTCTAGCGTGAATTACTGGATGGTAAATAAGGAATAGAAAGCGTTGCCCTTTTCCCATCAGAAAAATGGTAAGGAACCGGTAGCAGCCCAGTTTCCGTTTTTCTACTTCTTCTTCTTCACTTATTGGCACGGACATTCTTAGTTGTCAGACACACATATCTTTGTAGAAATCAAGCCATCAAGACACCACGGGTTTAATCTTCTGTCAGATCAGAACCAGGCGGAAACTGCATAGCCAATATAAAACTAAAAAATATTATGGTTTGTTTAATGCCTTTACTAAACTCTTCTTTTCGAGTGTGTTAATTGGTAACACGGTGTCAGATTTTAATCAAGTCGCCTAAAAGTATCTGATATGACTTTCACATCTAGTGGCAACTAATCGCATACATACTAGTGAACTTAAACTGTCAACCAATGTGCAGGTTTCCTCTCGAGATGTTTTCCTTCACCGGAAACCGGTGGCCTATGAAAACTACTATACATGAGTCAGACCGGTATACAAACTCACGTGGCACGAGTAGAGTTCGATCCTGGAACTTTTCGATCACCGGCGCTCGTTCTTAACCACTTGACAATCACGGCTTCGATCTAATAACTATTGTTAAACTAATAAATGATAGGCTTAATTGAGGTGTTGTTAAGCTGTCATTACCGTGTCAGGTGAAACACTGCAGGCTTGCGAAAATTTGTACAAAGCGGTGAATTTCTCTATTGTGAGAAATTACCCATTTGATACTTTATTGCGTAGCAATAATACACTTTCTCTATAATTTTTATTTAAAAAACAAGTTTTATATGCTTTAATGGCATCGGAAAGCGTGGCCTCGCTGTACAATAAAGGGCCTCACGCATCGCATGTTTTTATCGGCCAGTCTCGGCGTCGCTCGGGTAAAAACATAATAAATTGTACACCTAAACTTTCCTAAGGAATCACAATATCTATTGCTAAAAACCACATGAAAACCCGTACAGTCGTTTTTGAGTTTATCGCGAATAAACAAACTGACAGACGTGACGGAGATGACTTTGTTTTAAAGGTCTTTTGTAAGGATAATAACAGCTTTGCTTCTATGGGAATTTGGGGATAAAAAGTAGCCTCTGTGCTATTTCAGGTGTAGTCTACCTGTGTAATAAATTTCATCCAAACCAGTCCAACAGAATTTGCGTGTTTTCTAGTGAGGTGAACTTTAAAATTCAAAATTCTTTATTCAATTTAGGATGATATACATCACTTATAGACGTCAAAAAATTACTTAAACTAAGTCTACTGCCGGCTTCCAAAGCGCAGGTGAAGAAGAAGCGGCGCTTTTAATTAAATTAATAAATATAGGTTTTATATTTCGCATTTATAATCATTAGCAAATACTGCCCTATCTTGTGGTCTGGTGTGTGATAGTGCACTCTACTCAGGAGGGCCTCGCGAAACGTGCCCTGCCTGCAATCAGGTTTCTAAAGTCCTACAATTCTTACTGAAATACAGGCTGAGGCCCGAAATAAGGAGACTTGCCTTATTTTTCATTAAAAAGTTAAAGCCTGACAAAGTATGTTTTGTCTCTTTCTGTAAATTTCAAACATTATAAAGTGTGATAGTGACGAAACATACTTTAAAGTACTTACCTACCTATATTTTATATTTAAAAAATGATGGGTTATAGGTTTAAAATACAAGGGCAGAGTTGGAGTAGAGGACAAACAGTTTTAAATCCATATGTACTTGTAACTATTTATAGCAGTACATTAATAAGGCCCACTTTATTCCGCTCGTCTTCTACATTGATTTTCCGCTCTGCGCCCCACTTTATCATCAGCTTTATACATGTTATATCAGAGACTGGGGATATTAAAACACAATGGTTTTGATAATCACGGATTTTCACAAAACAATAATACACTTCACGAGACAATCGTATAATTGTTTTAAAATGACATCATGTATCGATCGAGATTTAATTTGTTTTGTTTACATTTCTTCTGATAGGTATTTATGTAAAAAAATATTATTATGAGACGTTAGGTGTCCCACTGCTGAGCGAGCGGCTAGTTCTAAATAAAATTAAAAATTAATCACTCCGTTGCGTAGTTTTAAATATTTAAGTATATATAGGGACAGACAGCGGGAAGCGACTTCCGTTTAAAGTGCTTATGTAAAATTATGCAGCCCGCATTATTTACCCTGCCCAATTGCTCAGTCGTGCTCCGTCGCAGCACGTAAAATAAGATACAATACTGCGATCTACAACACAAGTTAACAAAACCAAAACCTTTCACACTTAAATTATCACATGACATAGCAAATATCTAAAAGCATTTAAGAATATAATGGATTACAATAAATTTATTTAAATGAAAAATAATTTGTAAAAAATTATATGAAGGTGGATTTGAATGTAATTTTATTTAATTTAATGAAATAATTAAAAGTTAAATATGTACATATTGCATTATGGGTCATGAAAAAAGATGCCTATGCCCGAAAACGAATATGGCAATGGCTGAAAATATAATCAAGAGTAAACAACGCCATCTAGCGTCGAGTAAAACACAATTTTTAAATCTCCTATTGATCGCTAGATGGCAGTGTATAAAAATATTAGTGTGAATGCTAAAATGTGTCATTTAGTTAAAAAATCAGCGTGGATGAATTATCAATTTTTATACATACAAAAACGCGACTAGATGATTTCGGTATCTACTACATTTGTTTGTTAGCCGGTATCATTTCGGCAGACATCGCCAAACGTTGGCAGTATCAACATACATTGCTGGTTCTAAAACGAAAAGTCAAAATACACTGCTAATCTTTTATTGTTGCACTCTGGCGTACGAATATTAAAATATAATTGTAGACATAGGAAAATAAAGACTGTCATATATCTATTCCGTTTCACTCATACAAGACAGAATAAACGGTTATTTTGTAGTCCGGTTTTAAAACGGCCCTCTCTACCGCTTCGTATGAGTCAGGCTGGATTGTTATGGAAATATTTTATCTCACAAGGATAAATACGCTAATACACAAAATAAGAAAAAATAACAAAATCGAAAAATAAACATTTAATTTTAATAAAATTATTCAATTATTTAAACGATATAAAAGAAGCAGTCAACATAAGTACAAAATATTTTGTTATACATTTTTCGTTAGACAATACACCGCACATAAATTTGATCAAAGTAAATAAGTGAAAAGTTGCCGACATATTTACCTTTAAAATTATGTGCGTGTAGATACTACAACACATATTGCCAGATACATAAATATAATTTTACAGATAAAAAATATAAAAAATTCCCGAAATCGTACTTGGTGTGGTCAAATTTAATCTATGGTTAAATTATATTATTTGAACTTTTGGCTGGACACGCTGCCGCGTGTCTTCATTTCGTAGTTTCAAAAACCTAGACTAGATTATCAGAAAATATTTTAGGTAATACATACACATCATCAACTCAATTTAATACAATTTATTGCTTACATAGAAATAGAATTATTAAATTTGATAGTAGTTAGGTTTGAAAGCTTTCGAAGCTCACATAAGCTACGTAGTTTTACAACTTAGAACACGGCTCACTGCTCCGCTGCGTTACGTTGCGTCGACGCTGAGCATTGCCACTTCGTCATTGTGCATAGAGGTTTGCCACAGACGTCCATCGTCCCACTGCAGTTGTTCCACACACTATTGCGCAACGGAGCAGTGAGGCCGGCCTCTTAGAACTAGTAAAAAAACAATATAAACATATGCTAAACAACATTGTAATAGGACTATCGACACATAAAAAGTGTCATCTGTCTGTACGTTTTTATAATTAACTTTATCAGTGGTATATGGCTTGGTACTATGGGTGTACTATTATTCAAGCTAAACAAGCTGGTCATTATAAAGCGGTATGTATATACATATTACATCTAGAGGTAGGTACGTCTCAATAAAAACAATACATTATGACATGAAATATAATTACAATGGTGCCATTACAATAATTTATACAAAATCTACAATTAAATACTTATATAAATATTGAACAGATTACCAGTACATACATATACTAGTTATATTGTTCATTAAAATGTCACAATCATATATTTTCATATTTTAATAACAAAATAATAACTTTATATTTTGTGACAATTATTGATCAGGTATATTATTTATTTTATATTAATTTAGATGAACTTTTAAAACAAGCTTCATAAATGACACTGGAAAATACAATTTCATACACAAACAACATATTACAATATGATTGAATGATATTTGTCTTTACAAAATTTTACATATACATCAGACAAATTTTTTATTGTGAACTAAATAATCTAAAAATCTATTGTTGTGTATATATACAATTTTTTTTATCAACATTTATAAAGTTTTACAAAGAGTTTCAAAGATTAGCTAACACATGCCTATAGACAAACATTTTATACATTACTGTTTCCATATGCACCATTGGCAAGAAACAAAATTAACTAAATATACTTTAATTGCAATTTTCCATGTTTTCATGTAGCAACAAGATGCATAAATTCTTTTATTCTCATTTTTGTAAACATCGAAAAAAATTGTTAAACATTTCTTATAGAAAAAATCGAATATCAAATCTCTTTAGATATCTCCCTCTCATCTGAGCGAATTTGCTTTCCTCGCCATGGAGCGTTAGCGCGCTAAATAGAAAGATAATTGATAATATTACATATTTTGCCATTTTTTTTAAATTAAATCTTTTTTAACTTAATAGCTCCAGTGTTCCCTCTTAAGTCCTTGAGTGGTGTTCTCGGCCACGTTGCCCTGAATGAAGGGCAGGCCGGTTCTGACCTTCTGCTGGTAGTCCCTGTACTGGTTCCCAAAGAAGGCCAGTAGGGTTGTCTCCTCTGCGAACACTCGCTCGCGGAAGAACACCCACGAGACTACACCGTAGAACACCATACACACTGGGTTCAGGGTTACCAACTGGTAGACAAAATATACATGATTATTTAAAATTTTTTTTTGTTGTGTGTTATATTCTATCTAACATCATCATGTACTTGTGAGCACTGGACCAACACCACTTCAAGAATAGGAAATGAGTACCTTACCTGCGTCCCAACCGACCAGTAGAACCACCCGACATAACTGGGGTGTCTGAAGAAGGAGTACACGCCGTGGGTGACCAGCTGGTGGTCCGGCTGCTTCTTATACTGCACCTGAGGGTTAAAGATTAAAGGAAACGTAATAAAGCAGCGGTTTTTCGTTATAATTCCAGCTTTGTTCCCCCACTATTGAGCATAATTTTCTCATTTTGTACCTCATATTTGACTGTCTTGTGCAGTTTTTAAAGATTTTTAAGTTGTGCAATAAGGTTTAAATAAACGAAACGTAAACGGTACGAAAACTAAAAAAAAAACAAAATAATTTGGAAAGACGATTTTTTAGTTTTCGCTAATAAACAAAAAGAAATTGGTAAAAATGTGATGGTGGCGCTAGTGTGCTGTTATGTTTTATTTCAGTTTTTCTTCTGAAACATAAACTATCACTTATATGTATTCATAGCTCATCTGAGCCAATTGACAATTGCATTTTTTTTCGTTTTAGATGCACTTTATGATTGCCACCTTGCTACCTCTTACTGGTTAATGGTTGAACCCCATAATGTCGTTTGTAGTTATTATAATTTTGTGCAATAAAGTTACTATATATATATATTGTACAATAATACTATTACCATAATGTTTCTATTTTTAAAACATCAATGTGTTAGAACTCGTAAGAAAAACCAGAGTGAGTTATTGTGAACAATTGTGTAATGTGTGTGTGAGTGTGTGTGATTCCGTTTTTGCCATTTGGTTATGAAACACTAAAAATTATACTTGTTTTATTTTTGCAGTGCCACAAGTAGCTTGATTTTGTCTAGGAAGATATAATAGCATGTCTTTATCTCTCACGAGGTAGACAAAACCAAGAATTGTGAAACCTGATTGCAATGTTGAGCTTTAGGCGAGCTTACTAACATTGTAGTTACTAATATATGTAGATCTATTGTTATCTGAGTACCTATATTTGATTATTTATTTAAAAACTTTATTGCACAAAATTATAATAACTACAAACGACATTATGGGGTTCAACCATTAACCAGTAAGAGGTAGCAAGGTGGCAATCATAAAGTGCATCTAAAACGAAAAAAAATGCAATTGTCAATTAGCTCAGATGAGTGAGAGAATAACATACCATATGGTTGAAGTTTGTGGTGGCGGTGAACATTGCGAGTTTCCGCAGGATCTCACCGACCACGCACAGGCACACGCCCACGTTCGACAGCCAGAAGTACATCTTCATGTCTGGGAAAAATTAGACAATATACTGTGAATACTTCACATTACTTTGTTTTGGTAAAAGTGTAAAAGACAATAAACTGGTTTGTTTTTCTGTTAGTACTGTAAATATGTAAATAAAGTATTTTAAGTAAACCAATAAATATTCAGACACGTCTTTATTCCTTACGAGGTAGACAGAGCCAACAGTCGAGAAAATAGAAAGCTAGATTTAGCTGGATAGACGGCTTGGAAATTAACATTAGGACTATGCTGGCTATTTATAAACACAGTTTCTACAATCTGCCTGTCTCTCTGCCAAAGAGTAGATGGCGGGATGACCTCAACTAATGTAATGAAAGAATGACCAGACTTTGCCTTGAATCAAGATGGGTGGGAGAATAAGAGACCTTTGACCAGCAGTGGGACATGTCATCAAAAGGTTTTAAAAATATGATAAATAATGTGAAAGTGATTTTGACTTGGTTTTATTAATGTTTGACACATAGATTAAAGTTGTATGATGCTATATTCATACTTACTAGGGAAAAAGTAATATTCAAGTCCAAACTCAACCCAGCTGGCTACAGCTGCTACCCAGTACTGCACACTGTGGTTCAGTATGAACGAGTCCACAGATAATGTCCGTGGGTTGGTCAGAGCAACCGTCATGAACTCCGAGAAGTGGAACCCGGAGAAGACCATCAGGTACCGCCCGAGGACTCTCCACCCATTGTCAAATGTAGCCAGGTGCAGACCGGTCGCGAAAATTGTCCCCAGAAACGTTGACCGAACTGACACCTAAAATAGAAGGCAAATAATTATAAACAATGTCATATTTGTACAATTTTAGAGCTTTTCAATTTGGTTCAACATTAAATTACTGAGCGACTAGTAATGACTCATTGCACTCATAGCTATATTAGGCATTTATATTTGGATTCCTATTGAATAGCAATTTTAAACTATTTGCTAATGCAAAACTACTTCACTTATCTACATTTTCATTAGATTTTCAAACAAAATATTTAATAAAATTTGTAGAACAGGTGCTTACCTCATACAAAAAACCTTTGAAACTGTATCTCAAAATGAAGTTAAATAAACAAAAATATAATGCTGGGCCCCAGTATTTTAATGCCCAGAGCTCAGAAGAAAAGCCCAGGGTGCTGCCTGAGAAGAAAGATGCGGAAAATATCGAAACCGAGAGAAGAAAACAGACCAAGGCTTGCTTTCCAGCAGAACACACATTTCTCAACGATGGTGTATCCATATTAATTACTAAATTTGA
Source organism: Plodia interpunctella (assembly GCF_027563975.2). Classification (NCBI taxonomy): domain Eukaryota; kingdom Metazoa; phylum Arthropoda; class Insecta; order Lepidoptera; family Pyralidae; genus Plodia; species Plodia interpunctella. The sequence goes on along the minus strand of NC_071306.1, from coordinate 9,784,000 downwards.
AATATTAAATATATTGAAAGATGCGTTCGTTATTCTACAAGAGCAATACACATTGTGATTTTAATTTTGTATAGGTAAACGATTTAAGAAAAAATGATCAGACTTCGCAATCAAAACACAAACATTCAGAATGTGGAAAATTAGAGAAAATTTATATAAATATTTTACTTTATAAACGTCAAATGTTGACGGTTAGTGACATTGACAATAGCCGGTTTTTAATATTTCATTGACTTGCTGCGCCGGTGGATATAGCTGTTGGCAATGGCAACCATTTGGCAGTCAAACATGGATTTAGTATGTACTTCGTCGGAGTACCTATTAATTCCATGTAGTCAAGACTCAAGCGCCTCGTAATATAGATTTAGAGAGGGCGCGCGGGTCCGGGTGTATACCTTATCTCTGCCGCGTATAGTAATGTTGTAATCATGCAGTCCAGTCAGAGCCAGTATGTATGTCATATAATTGTACGTGTAGGTTACACACTGTACTGTAGTAACAGCACGGAATTAGTAGGTACTCCATACGAAGTACCTACTTATTAAATCCATGACTAACAGCTAACACTGGGGGAATAGAAATAGGCCTCCAGGCCGCCACTAAACGGTGCGTCATCGGCGCCGCCGCCGGCTTCACTCACGGCTTACAAAGCTCCGTAAAAACACTTAAAAGAAACCATAATCTAGCAGCAGAAAGCCATGAAAAAAAATTATTTCACAAGTTGACTTTGACAACGACATTGACAGTTTGCAACAAAAAAGAAAAACATTTGGGTCAGTTTTGGTTTTCTTAATTTTCAAAATATATTTTTTGGAAGTGAAACAATAACTTAGTTGCTTTAGATATGAAAATATTTTATTTGTGTAATTTATATAAAATGTGAAACATACAGACAGAGAGTTACAGGAACGTACAATTGTTGTTGTTTGATCAATTGTGGCAACGAAAACAATCCTTTTCAAATTCATATTTTCACGGTCGGCTACATTTTGTGTACTATCAAAACAAAACTTTGAATAAACGTTTTCTTTTCTACTGTTACTTTCGTTTCCTCAGAAATAGTGTATTCTGTAAAAGTGTTTCTTTCACGGACTTTTAGAATAGAAACCGGCAAAATTTTTATTAACTGACGTAATCAGTCCGTGACAACATCGCTTGATTATTATGCATGTTACTTTCAACAATATTAAATTCTACATCGAATAAGGTTCAAAATCGAAGGAGGTGGCTAGGGGGTACTTTCAAAAGTGCTGTGCAATTTCCTATATGATGGAAGTGGATGGTAATTAGCTATCTTTAGTGATCGTTGGTCGGCGTATCTTCGTCGACGCTATGAACGACCCGTGGGACGTAAAATCTGTGCGTAAATCGGGGCAGTACTTGTCCTGTATGAAGATTAATGGTGTGCCCTTGCTCCCGCCAGTGGTGAGTAATTTCCTGTATTTTATTTATTTTTAACTAGTGAAGTCATGTTTTCTAGTATTGCAGTGTTATACTTAAATCTTAGACTCAAAGAAAATATATTGACTGTTATGATTATGGCTCCATTTACATATTTTATTAACATGAAAATATGTATCTGGCACAGTTAACACAATTGGTCAAATGTCTAAAACTATTACTTCCAAAATTTAAGCTATTATTGTTCTACTTTAATCAAAGAATGATCATATCATGACAACGACAATAATAAAATGTTATTAGATTTTTAAAACTTACTTTTCTGTAACTTTGCAGAGTTATGAAGGAAATATATGATAATGATAAATATCCTAATATATATAAAAGGATATTTTAAAGAAGCTTTTGTGTTTATGCTTTTTCATGCTATGCATAGTATTATTTTGAAGTTACCAACAAAGGTGATAAATTTAAAATATTATGTGTGAAGTATATCAGAAGCAATATACTAAAAATGTTTGCATTTCAGTTATCAAAGGAATGCAGAAAGGAGATGCAGTATTATAAGCTTCTAGCAAAAGAAGTGGAGAAACGTATTGCACTTCTGAAACCGTACACCCTGGACAGTGACCCCGAAGACAGTGATAATATGACTGATGCTCCGGATATTTCAGAGTCAGATCATACCCCTGTTGAACCCACTGTCACTAAATCTCCACCATCATCCCCTGAAAAATCAGTTGTTGAATCACCTAAACCATGTTTAACCTTAGCAAAACCCAATGTAATAGAATATCACAATATAACACAATGTTGTGAAGAACCACCAAATTCTACGTTAATTATGGATTTGACACTAGATATCATCGGTGCCAATAGAAATAGTCTGGAGAGTCCAAACATGCAACTATCCTCCCAAACTGAAATACCAGAGCGTGATTGTGAATCTCCTAAAAAAAATAAGGAAATTAAACAAATAGATGATGCAGTTCAGCAATCAATTTCTAGTCCAAAAAACCAAGCTATAATGGACTCAGTAAAATGTTTTGTTGATAATATTTTATCTGAAACATATGCACCTTTGAAACAAGATGGACCATCCTCACTAAGTTCTAAAAGCTTCACTGGCTCTCTGAATGACTTACACACAGGAAGCTTAGCAGATTCACAAAAAAGTTCAAAGCTTATAAGGCAGAGGTCCTATACTCTGCTAGAACCAAGTCCACAGTTACTGGCGCATCTTGAGGTGCAGTCCTTGAATACAGGGGTTGAGATGACAAATATATCCATGAGTGAATCTCTATCAAACCTTAGTTCTCCAAATAAGAAACGAAGAAGTTGGGACTTAGAGTCTGCCAAAGTCAAATGGTCATCAATGGCCTTAGAACTGAATGCCAAGAATGTGCCTAAACCTAATGGAGTTAACAAGAATGCAACCTCAAAAACTACCACATCACTAGTAGTTGCCAAGAAAACTCCTCCCAGTGCACCTAGATCTAAATCTGTAGCCCAAGAAAAGCCACGTCGCCCCGCTGTGGTCAACAAATCGATGGTTAAGTCTGAATCGGCACAAAAAGTTGCAAAGAGATCATTAAGCCCAGTCAGGAATTCCACTTCTGTTGTAATACACCGTCCAAATGCAAAGGAAACCTCACCTAAAAATACTTTGCAAAAGAAAGATGTCACTCCGATGAAACCTTTAATTTCCGAATCAGAAGATCCGGCTACTAAAGTGAAGGAACTCTATGAGAAGATGCAAAAGCAGCAGCAAGCGCAAATGGCCAGTCTAGTTGAAAAGCAGAAGCGTGAACAACTCCTGCTCCAGCAACTATTTGAAGAGCAAAACAACTTGCTTTTTAAACAACTCAAGGCAATTTGCCCCAAGTCACCTTTAGAAGCGAAAGAAGCCTGGGTGGACAAAGTGTCAGACACAGAGAAAGGTTTAGTGAGCTTAAGTCAGTTAATCAACCAGAATTCCCCTGACCATACCATAGTAAACAGCCCAGTCTCATCCACTCTGACTGATACACACTTCTATATAAACCACTGCAATGATATTTTAAAGAAGAGCAGAGATACAATGGGGAGTTCAAAGAAGCATATTGTTTCTAAAAACCAGAATGGTGCCAAAACACAATCACCCCGTAATCTGGAGGGCTCGAGCACCAGGACTCATTCTCCTCGACGAATTGCTTCGATTGCTTCACGGAGGCTCAATTATGATTCAAGTAACTCCACCGACCGAGAATGCGAGCCTCTCCTTACCGATCGAACGAACGACACGTTTGCTGATCTTAACGTAACTTTACCCTCCGACACCAGTGACGATGCAATTTCTTACCAAGGAAGTAGGCAGTCTTGTAGCAAAAGCCCTAACGATGAAGCCATCCCAGCAAATGGTATTAGAGGTTTAAGTAACTCCAATATTGATACAGCTATCAGGAATATGGAAGAGTCCTTGTATAAATCGATAAATGCCAATAAACGGCAAATGAGACAAGTAACTAATGTCCATCCTTCTGCTGAAGAAGTAAGTCCCGTTTTTATAAATAAGTATTAATTTTTATCGAATAAAAACTTAATAAAAAAAAAGCGGAATAGACGACAGTAGAGACCTGACGTATGGCCTGAGCACTAGCTAAATGGATTTTATAAATCATTTACTGCTCAGGAACACCATCGATTCGGCAGGTCTCCTTTCGTATCGTGCCACGCACTGGTACCTTACATATAATATTTGTATTTCTTTGTTTTGTTATATGTTCTTTCTGTACCTTCCAATGCACCAGCGTTTGCTATACCTCACTCTATTTCTTTTAAAAATATATTCTTTCCTTCTTTTTCTTCTGTCTGTTAATTGGAATCCATAATTCTTTCAATTCTTCCTTAAAAAAAGATCCACTTAAATTTCTCACGATATAGCGCGAGTTTTTCAGTTTTTTGACATCAAAAAATACCTGTAAAGGTCAAATGTATTCCTTTAAATATTGCTTCTTTCACTTCACGATATGCCTTCTCTTTCTTTCTCATCTCGTCGGAGCCCAAGTTACCTTTTCCTTTCATCTTCCTGTTTCCTAAAATATTACTGCAAAGCTTATCACGATCCAAATGGGTTTTAGCGGGAAGCGGCAACAAAAATCGTTGCGTTTGCCAAGGGCTACCTGGTGCGTCGACTCATGCGCACGGACCGCGTTCAGGCCACGGTACAGACCATAAAGGATGCTCTATTGTGTGCGCTGCAACTGCATCAAGATCGGGCCGGCATCAGGGGAGCTGATGTAGACCTTCATAGGCGGCTAATTCAGCAGGTTGTGGTTTGTCCGTGGTGGCTTTTGTGCTTGATGTGTGGTTCTTTCTTTCGGCTTGTGTGCGCATGTTATATCTATTTTGTCGCTACTTATTTATGTTTATGGCACAATCTTTGGATATGGGTTATTTTTAATATCTTTTGTAGTTGTGTTCAATCTTCAAGTTATTAGATAATTTTCTCTTGTTAACACCTAATCTTTGGCATGAAAATTCGATGCAAGTAATGCATAATAATGAAAAAAATTTTCATTGACTTAAATTTTTATCAAAGAGCATGTGATTTGTTATAATCCTGGAATGTTATTAGATAATGTAATTGTAGAAAGTAATTAATAACAAGCAGATACACATGAAAATATAGGTTGGCAAATACTGTACTTACTTGATTGGTCCTTATTTACTGTTAAAAAAATAATGCATTATTGCATGTATTATTCTGCTGCCAAAGCTATGTACCGGATCTCTTAGTCGCCTTTTACGACATCAACGAGAGGATATCCCTAAGGTGAACTGTATAGCGTTGAATTTAACTGTGAAAATGTGTAATAAATATAAATAAAATAACACTAACATAAATGAATTGACAGAATATTATGATGTACCAAATCCGCAATATCTGTTTAAAATATCTGTAAATAATAAATCATGTCACAAGTTTTTAGAATATAATAAATAATATCACCAATTTCAAGCACGAATCTGGTTATTATTTGCTGGTCTGTTATAAAATATAAAATAAATAAATTGCAGATAACCGCAGCCTGCTACAGTCTACACGACACATTCGTGACGAGCTCACCGTCGGAGCGCTGCGCGCTGCTGGCGGCCGACCGCGTCCGCAAGCGTGCGCAGGCGCAGCTCGCCCGGCCCAGGTCTCATCGCCCTTCGTGAGTACTGCAGCCCCCAGTCTAGGAGGGTTACTGGGTTTGGATTTTCGAAAGCTTTTAATTAACTTGACTTGTGTATATTATGTATGTTAAATACAAAAAATCTTGTCAAATTATGCCACACTACGGTTTTAAGTTGACGTCCGAATATTTGGAGTCCGAAAAGCACGTGAATTTTATTCCATTTTATAAGCAGTCATATTAAGAATGGAGCTTCTTGGATTTCGACTTGGTTTAGTAATGGGGGTTTAGTTTGATGTTTTACATATTTTATTGTTGTACTTAAGTTCGAACCCTAGTGGTCGAAATAAGATCGTATATCCAAGGCTTGGAGTACATACTTAGACTAATAGCAAAATATAGCAATTGTCGTAACCTTAATGAATTGTCGTAACCTTTATTTATTTATACAGCACTATAATATTCTAGAATATGGTAAATTGATTAATAAAAACATTAACGAATCTAGCAAGAAATAATCTTAGTAGTATTGACTTAAAATTGGCCCAACGATGAAGGAACGTCCAGTATTTTCCAAATTTCTTCCCAAAAAATCCGGAAATTTGGGAAGAAATTAGAAAAATACCGGGCGTATACCAATATGTGCGTAAAACGAATGTGTCGCGTTTCCTCCAGGGACATAATGACCCAAAGCCACAGCGGTTCGTTCCCGGTGCGGGTCAAGCGACCACCGTCGTCGCCCATGTCTCGCTCTAATTACGGTAACTGCTTATACAGTAGGCGAGCTTTTAACCATGACCCATTATCATAAATGTTTTTCATAACTAGTGACAAAAAAGGAAATTTACTTCATTGAAGTACAATCTTTCCTTCATAGTCGTATTCCTCATGACTGAGGGTCGTGGTCATTACATGGAATGAAACACATGTAACACCTTTCTTGGCATTATTAATGGAGTGGTTTGCCATTGTCTTCTCCATTTCACACACAAGTTAATAATCAACCAGTGTGCAGGTTTCCTCACGATGTTTTCCTTCACCGGAAGCAAGTGGTGGTCGATGAAAATTACTATACATGAGTCAGATTGGTATACAAACTCATGTGGCACGAGTAGGATTCGAACCTTTCGATCCTCAGGGGTCTTAACCATTACACCACCAACGCTTCCACTGAAGTACAATACTACCACTCATTCATTGGTCCGCTCAAAGTCGGGACAAAGCCAAATGTTCCCTACATTTGGCGCACAAAATACCGCTCTTCCTCACTCCTTTCCGATCGATCTCACTCATTGTCATAAAAAGAAATGAATGAATGAATGAATGTAATCGTGGCTTAAATATATGTGATGTTGGTTTGTATGTCAATTTGAGTTTTGTGTGGCGCATGCGCTATTGCTTACTACGTAGGTACTAACCTAAGTATATTGAGCGAGATAACTCCAGTCGTCTTGTTTTTAGATTAAAATCTTATGTAGCAGCAATAAGGTCGTTATTTGATTGATTTTGATTTCAGTCAGCGTAGGATTATGCTATTTATATAGACAAACGTGGTAGTATTGTACAATAGAATATTTGCAAAAATATGCGCAACTCATGCTCTGTTTTTAGAAAATGTCATGATGCTTGTTAAATTTTATTTGCAATGTCATTTTTTTTATGCAGTATTCATTATTAGTAGGCTTAAAATACTCGTAGGTATGTTGTTAGCTTCAGATTGTCTCAAAATTGTATTAGTACCTTGTAGTTTATTGAGAATCTCTATATAATTTATCTGTTACTGCCAAATAAAGAGTTGCCCTTAGGTTCGTTTTGTCCCTGTTAGATAAGATCTACTCTCTCATCTTCGCGTGTTTCGGTTGCATCCAAGGCTGTGGCGTCACGTAGCCCAGGAGCAACGTAAAAATCATATCTGAGAATGTTAACGTTCGGCTATAATTTTATAACCGGCTACCTGCCTGCCGTTGGGATCCTAAGGTCACTATGCCTTTGGCTTTCAGCTGTCAAAGATATGTATCCCTTCGTAGCCTCTTATGACATGACATCTACGGGAGATGGGAGAATCACCACCATCACTGAATAGGTTATATAAATTCCTCTTCCTTCAATGTATAACAATGTCCTATGCCGCGTCTGTCTGTTTGCGATAAACTCAAAAACTAGTACACGTATTTCCATGCCGTATTCAATAATAAATAGTGTGATTTCTGAGGAAGGTTTTGGTGTATCCATTTATGCTTTAACCCGAGCGAAGCCGCGACGGGCGGCTAGTTAATGTAATAAAATCGTATGGGTCCATAAAATTTAAGTGCGATTTTAATTAAAAGATATAAGTAAAGCTCGCTTACTTATTTTTTTTATGTTGGCAACATTGCTGCGAATGTTTCAGCTTGTGAATGAACGCATGAGCACGAAGCCGTCTTATATTTATTGTATTGCCAGTTACTCTCATTCTCACTTCTGCATGTTCCCGGTTGCGTTCGGGTTTGTGAAGCTGCGAAGTCCGCGGGGTCAGCATAAAACATATTTTTTTTAAAGATTCGGCTGTGATTTTACAACCGGCCGCCTGCCTGTTGTCAACCCCCCTTGGAAATGCTGTTGTTGCCTATCAGCTGTCTAGGCTGTGTGTCCGCCTTAGCATCCATATGAGGATGGATCCATATGAGTGGTCTAATTCTAAGGCGGAACCACACGCCGTTGTATTGTCATGACAGTTTATTTAATCTTAATGTTTATTCGCTTTTTAAATTTTTTAGTATCTGTTCAGTAGATTTGCATTTATGTATACTTAAGAGTAATTCATAATATATTTAGTTTTAATCGAGACCTAGTATAAGATCCAGCCAGATTTTCTATACAAAATTGGACGGTATGACTTGTTTTTATTACTAAGTATACAGTCACCTATATATAGAGTAATGAGTAGAAAATAAATGATGGCGCTTTGTCCTTTTGTCCTTTGACAACGCTGGGTGTTTATCAACCAATCTAGACCATTATATTTGGTATTGACAAAAAAAAATGTAGTTTAAAACCATTTTTCTACTCTATAAATACAGTCCTTCTGTCCAGTGTAAAAAAAGGCCTTCGCGATAAACTTAAAAACTACAACACGGATTTTCATACAGTTTTCACCAATACTAAATATTGTGATTTCTGAGGAATGTTTAGGTATATCATTAATTATGCTTTTACCTGAGCGAAGCCGGGACGGGCTGTTAGTATTTTATATAACAATAATTTTGTTTACAGAGACGTTTAGCTCGGAGAATCTGAACACGACTCGCTACATGCAGAGCCCGCAGCGGCGGCCGTGGCGCTGACGATCGCCGCCATCTTGCTTCCCGCGCTTTTTCCAATGCTGGCGGCTACCAACACCTCCATGAGGTTTCTCCATTACTTTCTCACATATATACGACTGTTTTTTTAATATTTTCACGGCAAATTCCAAATTGTAAAACTGAACAGTTTTCTTCAAACAGAGGAAGAGCTTTTTTTATTAACACATTTTGTATTAAAAGTGGCGTTTTTTTGTCATCTCTGTACTAATGTTGTTTGAGGTTGTTCAGCTGCACAATAATTTCTCAGATGACAAAAAGTAGCCGTATACTTATTATATGATGATAGATAATATTCATTAATTTATGTATTTAATGCTGAAATAGGAATAATTGACGTTGGATTTGAAAAAAAAAAAGAAAAATCAGTCGTTATTTTAAAAAAATACAAATATGTTTTGTTCCTTTGTTGGGAATACCTTTCTGTCGTAATTATAATTAAAGCAAACAAAAAAAGCAAAATTCAAGTTCTATTTTGATTTTATAAATGCGTAACAAAAAATAGCAAAAAATAAAGAAATTGGTCCAGTCGATTTTAAACTGTTTTTTTTAATATACAGGGTTACTGGTATCAAACGCAAAACCTCCTAAAGACTACTTGAGTACATCAAAACAAGCAACTTTTATTCTACGACTTTTCGTGATTCATAGTTTTATTTATTCATATAAAAAAATCTATCTAATTTGCGATTCTACACATCGTAACTCTATGTAATAGCCCAGCAACACGAGACAGTATTGGTAGCGTTATGTAGCGGAATCGAACATAGAGTTAACATTTTATAGAAACTACATTAGTACAAAAAAGGGAATATTTTTTTATTTATTACGTTTAGACAAAAGTCGTAGAACAAAAGATGTTAATCTCTATTTACCTTATGCGCCTTTGGAAGGTTATGCGTTAGATACCAGTAACCCTGTTTTGTACAATACTATATATAATATAATATTAAAATAGTTAGTTCCACAAGACTCCTATTTGCGAGCACAAGTTCAAAATTAATTTAAGTTTTTAAATACTATATGATTGTAAACTATGACGCCGCTTGCTTCCGAAGCTGAAGTGCCTATTGGGACGTATCGTATGAGACCTTAAGGTCGAAAATTGAATGTCACAAGTTAGAAATAAGGTTTTTAACTTTTTAATATAATTTTTAGGTAATTTATTTATATCGTGAATTGGCATTCCAAAAATATGCAATGAGCCAAAATGACGGAAGATTTGCATTATAATTTGTTTAAACTCGATACTATTAAAGTTTTAGCCATCGAAAATTGTTATAGCTACAAAAAAGCTGAAAAAAAATACGAAAAAAAGTATTTTTTTAATTCAAGTTTTGCAAGTTTTTATTAATTTGACGTAAATGAAAGCTTGTAAAAAGAAATTAAAAATAGAATAAGAATTTTATACGTTTACTAAAATGGTTGTATTTTATTCCATGACTATATTTTGTATTTAATTAATAGATTGTGCACCTAAAGACAAGTTTTTAAAATAATTTAAAATTCATTGCTTTAAATAATCCTAAGTTTCTTACTTACGTCAAACTCAATAATTTTGATAATACTTCTAAAAATCTAGTCACGCGTTTCATGATCTCTGTAATATATTTTCATTTTAATCTTGCCTATAATATTTAACCGCATATCAAGTTAAGCATAGAACTCTATGCAAAGGTTAATAGGGACGAATTTGCAATGATTTTGGAGAGCCCAATTCTCTGCAAAACCGTTGCTTAACTTAAAGATTAAATATTTATTTATTTATATCTGAAACCTAATTTATTCGAACGACAAAACTGACGGTCGGAATAGGTAGAACATTTGTTTACTATAGGTACGTAGTACAACCTCTCCTGTCCTGCGAGGTTGTCATTGTTTTACGTAGACGAAATAATAAGTCTGATCTAAATTAGTTTTTTCAGTACTTAGTATTAAAATTACGACATTTTCAACAATACTTGCTGTACAGTCAACAGCGAATCAACCTACCCATATTCGCTGCTACCGCTGCATACAGGTCCATGCTAAACTTGACATGCGTTTGACGGTACTGGAACTGTTACATCGAAATTGCAGATTTTCTACCGTTTGAATGGTTCATTTTTTCCTGGTCTCTTTAAAACAGCGGTTCTTAAACTTTCTTGCAAGATAGAACCCTTTCGGAAAGGTAAGGAGCCCCAAATTCAAAGTTGTTATGTTTAAAATATGTTTCAATAAGTACATATTTGTTTTAAATAGTTACTTTGTTTGTTAATAGTTGTTTGTACAATTAAACGAGCTTTTCACGCAAGAGGCTACTATGTAGTAGGATCTTTTTTAATACGACTAATATTTCCGTGGTACACACTTTGAGAACCGTTGCTTTAGAAAGTTATTCAGATTTCTTGCACTTTGTAAACTTCTTCCCAAACAGTAACTCTCATTGTAATGCCAAAAGTTAATCCATTGTACGCTTACTTTTTTATATGTTTACATTTTAGACTTCGTTGTTCCACTATCACTTTAAAATACTTTAAATTTAATTATATCAGTACATATGTAACCCAGGATTAGTGAGATTATACATAATATGTTCAAACTTTATACACGAAATATGTAAAATAAACATGTCCGAATGAAACTACAATGTGCTCAATTTTATTTATTTCTTTCCATATACAGACCCATCTGATTTGAACATTAAAAATATCTGATAAATTTGGTGTAAAATAATTTCAATATCACGAAAAAAAAATCTAGCGCGTTTTTTAATAGACGTGAGCAAAAGAATTATAACTACTATAAATATATGGTTATTAGACAGAAGCGTGTTCTAAGCACAAATTAATGAAACACACACACAGCATTTCTATCACTGTACAGTCCGCCTGCGCTCGTTATAAAATCCTTAATCTTTAAAAATACCCTTCTATGAAATTCGTGAGCCTCAGCGGGTGGGCTATAATGCGTATTTAAATGCGTCAAAATGCACAAACCCGAGGTCGCCACGCCGAGAAAATACTTTAGAATTTGGGCTCTCAATCGGTGTGGTGTAACTTGTTTTTCTACTAAGGCAGCGTATACTTGACGTACGGGACTTCCACGTCGTTGCCGTCGTCGTCATTGCAGCACAATTCGAACACGAGAGCTTTCACGTGGGGCTCGAGCTTCTTCTTTGAAACCTTAGTCACGACTTCCGACATCGGGAGATTGAGCCTCTCCTGCCGTTTAGCTTTGGGCATAAAGAACGAATACAACATGCAGACTCCCTGCGACAACATAGTGATTTCCAGTTTGTGCTCGTTCTTGAAGTAATCTAGGAACTCCTGCAGAGTGATCTCTCCTTTGACTTCGAATCGGTCCCAGAGCGTCCATTTCTTGTCGTAGTATGTGTTTTTGGGGGCGGCGATCGGTTCGGAGAATCCGAAGAAGGGTAAAGCGAGGTTCACGAATCCGTTCTTGAACACTTCCAAGGTGTTGAAGCCCTGCGCGAGCTTGTACAGCTCGAGGCAGACGAGGCCGGCGACGACCGAGGTGGTGGTGGCTATGGCGGGGATGATCTTGCCGGCGATGAGCTTGGAGCGGTGGCGGTCGGCGGCCGGGATGCTGTAGTTGGCGGCGCGCAGGTTGGAGGCGGCCACGATGAAGTCCATGTGGAAGTTGGTGTCGTCGTCCTTCTCGAAGTCCAGCGGCGTGACGGCGAGCGCCGCCAGCTTGCTGGGCGGCGGCAGCTCCGCCAGGATCTGCTGCGCCCGGTCCTGGTCCATGTCCTCGCTGCTTTGCTGCAGCTGCGCGTCCGTCACCGCGATCTTTATGCCTGATTTCGGACTGAATTTCGGCACCTGAAATATATAATAGGTTAATGCTAATGTACTACTAACAAACATGGAGAAAGTCTGAATAAATAAATAAGTAAAATAAATATTTTTATTTTAGTTGTTCTTCCAAAAGGAATTCTCAGGTCGAGCCTGGTATGTTTGGTGAAAAGCACGAGCATTTTGATTATTATTATATAAACATGTTTTTTTTAAGTCAAGTAAGAGTAGAAAGAAATAAGAAATAAATAATAATAATATCGTTGTAACCTCTGGACTGGTAACACTGGTTGATTTGATTATCAAAAAATCAACATCTAAACTCTGTATGACTATAGCCAAAAAACAAACAAACATCAAAAATCTGTTTTTTTTTTTCCTTTTTCACACAACTGTATATGCGTGTCATAATTTTTACGCCGACACCGAACACAGCCTTCATATTTACCTCAACACTAGCAGCGGTCTTCGCCACGCACTCCCTGTTGTCGCACTTGGGTATACCGTAGACGGCGGCCCTGAGGTTGGCGGCGGCCATGACGTAGTCGAGGTGCAGCGGGTCGCTGGCGGAGAACTCGAGCGGCGCCGGGCAGCGCTTGGGCCCCGACCAGAAGGGGGCGCCGGAGGTGGTCAGCTGGTTGGGCGGGAAGTTGTACAGCAGCTGCTTGATCTGGTTGGAGTACTGCGCCTCCCAGTGCAGGCGCGCCCATCGCACGCAGTCGTCGAAGTTGAGCGGCCGCTCGATAATCGCGTGCTGGAAAAATTACACTTTGACCGTTTTATGTGTGAAGACGTTAGAATAGTCGACTCAACGAAGAAGAAAAATAAATATGTATGGGCAAATAATGGATATTAGAAAATATAATATCGCGACGAATTGACAGCCCTTTATTATTTTTAATATGGCTAAAATTTATTATATTACTAGCGTAAAACATAAAACATAACAAATTATTTATTGGTGACCACACTATTTATTGGTGAAAACCGCATGAAAATCCGTCCGGTAGTTTTTGAATTTATCGCGAACAGACAGACGCAGCAGAGGACTTGTTTTATAATATGTATCGGAAACTCAGATGCCGACGCGTATTAACCTACACTGGGTAATTTGTGAGCTTTGTTTACTTACAAATACACATGAAACAATTATTTTAAATCTCTACCCCTCTAGAAGAAAAAAAATTATTATAGAAATAATAAAGCTAATCTCACCCTAACACTCTCCAAAGCATCTAAAGGCTGAGACCCTGGCAACTTCATGGTCCTCTCCAGGAACAGAGGGTCGGTAAGGTACCTGAAATTCAATATTTCACAGTTCAATATATTTCCAAATACAGATGTATCAACATCGCATCATATTGATTGCCTGAAAAAAAATTGTCAAAGCGATAAGGCCAGTATTTGTACCTTGAATGAAAGGATTTTGTATCAATATACGGTATGTTCATAACTACTTTTAAACTTTTGCATTGCATAATATAAGTTGGGAAATAGAAAAAGTGTGTGCGTGCGCGCTTAATACCTGTTATTTAGTATATAATACGGTATGTTTAAGTAAATTTTTGACGTCAATAACCGATGTATATCATCATAAGTTGGATAAAGAATTTTGGATTTCAATTTATTAGAAAAAAAAATAAGTTTAAAGCTATTATTCGCGTTAAAAATACGCCTAAATACAATGCTCCATTTTTAAAAAGCGTTATTAGGCCTCCAAATCATCGACCAGTGACACGTGTGTGTATGTTACGTGCGTTACGTGGTGACCACTAGAATGGTCGGGATCGTCCAGTAAGTATGTATTGCTCGACCGCGTGGGGAAGTGACCACTAGGGTGGTCGCCAGTACGAGCGTCACCTGGCCGCGTGCTCAGCAGCATGCCGGAAGAGCCCCTCGAACTCGTCCCTGGCCCACTGCAGCGTGTGCTCGATCGCGTTGGGGAAGTTCTTCAGCGTGCAGATCGGGATACTCTTCTCCGGGGGGTCCTGCGACGAACTGTACGACTCCGTCAGGAACGGGACCACCACCTGACACAGTCAATATGTATCTATAGGAATCTATCTATACTATTATTATAAGAAGAGTTTGTATGTTTGAGGCGGGTGATCTCTGCAACTACCGAACCGATTTCAAAAATTCTTTCACCATTAGAAAGGTACATTATCCAAGATTACTATAGGCTATTATATATTATTATTATATTTTATTTCAAAATTCCCACGGGAGCGAAGCCCCGGGCAACATCTAGTCTATAATAAATAAACTAGCCAGCGCTACTGCAAAGATCTATTTTTCATGTTTAATATTTTTTTATTCACTTCTCATGGTCGTAAGGTTTGATAATATAATGGATAAACTGTCTAAAGTTAATTAAGATACAGAACATAAAATAAAATAACCCCTATTAATTAATTCTTTGCTCAAGAGCGCAAAATAATATCTCACACATACTCCTTTATAAGTGACCAGTAATTTAATTGGCAAAGATATAACAGGCGCTTACATATACACGAATATTAGAATGCCTATTAATAATATTGTTGTCGATTCTCTTGCAGTCAAAATTAAAAGCAGAGTAGGTACACACCTCGATAGTAAAGCGACATTTCAACCTTGACGATCTACCGATTATAGGAACCAAGTGAATAAATTAGCTGCGGTATCATTCCAACAGCGTTTTAACCGCCACGGATACGTAGTCATTAGGTTTTTTTTTTTAATTTAACAAAGACAAGAACCAATTTTACTACCCGATCTTAAAATAATGAATATGTACTGTACTGTAACATTAATTTGACGAATTTAACGAATGATCGATTTTGAAAATGATTCCTTCCTCAAGGAAATCGACGGATCGTAATAACAACGCGACCGCAGCGGTCGACTCACTATGGGAACGACCCAGTGTACTATAGATTTAATACATATAAATATTTATTTTCACAACAAAAATCAGTTTAAAGATAACACAAATTGGTAGGAAGAGATTTACCTGTGTGTTCCCCTTAGTGCCCAGCGTGCCGCTCTCCAGCAGCGGCTTCCTGTAGTACACACAGCGGCGGTCCATGTAGATGCGGGCGTCCACATTGTCCAGGGCGTTGGCGACGCCGTCCAGCGCCTCGAAGAACTGGTCGTCGTACACGGCCTCCGTTTCCGGACAGACGCGGTTCTCTTGCGCTAGCACGTTCATTGATGGATTCATTTGCTTGATCACCTTGAATGGAATAGTTTCGTCTATAAGGTAATGTAGAGACCGAAATCCTAGAATGAAACAATATGTCTGGACAAGATAGAAAATAAATTGGGATGCTGTGTCCTCTTGGCTGGCAACAGTGATGTTTAGCAACCAATCTTGATAATTTAATTTGGCATTATAATAATAATGCATTTATTTCTAGCTACAAATAAAAGTTTACATAAAATAAACAATTATGACCCATAAAAACATGCATTAAAAACTATATAAATACAAGTACTTTATCTGGTGCATGCATAACGTCAATTTCTGTCTATTGTTTGTATTGCAATGGCAAAAAAAAATGTGGTGTACAAATCCGCTTTCTTTACAAAGATAAGATTTATGTATATGCATTTTATTTTTAATTCTCAACACTTTAATATCTCGCCTCACTCGTTGTACCCGCCCATTGACTGGAAGAGATCCTCTATGGGATAAGTCCGCCGTTGCTAGTGGATTATCTGTGTCTTGTGTTTTGTAAGCAATAAAATTCTTTCAAATAAACTTTTTCAATCGTTTTCTTTCCAGCCCACACATTAATCACCAATTTAAGAACGAGGTTCGATGGAGTATTTTCCATTCTATTCAGTTTCCTGCCCTAGATCTTACCTCCCTATATATAGGGAGGTAAGATTTGTCTTTTATTACATCTATGAATGCCCTTCCAGCCAGCTTATTTTTTAATGAAGGCAGACACTTACCCTGGCAGCAGTGCTAGACTTGGGTTTCTGGACGTCATGCGGCCGGAACAGGAACTGCCGGTTGAGGTTGGACTTCTCGATGAGATCCATGTCGGTAACCGTCACGCAGCCGCCGTCCGCGCCAACACCGACCATCGCGAAATTCTTCATCAGCTCGCAGCCGATGGCGCCAGCGCCTGATGGTGAATTTGTTCATGTCAGGTACAAATAATTTGTATAATCTTAATCCTAACTGATATCGCGCCGTTTATTTATTCCAAAATTTCGTACGTTAACTCTTCACTCAAACCATTTTTGCAAATTTTTCATAATAGGAGGGAGTAGGGCATCATTCATTCCGGAAAAAGTACTGATCGCGTGAGAAAATCACGAGGACGAAACCGCGGTCAGGTACCTAGTAATTCTATAAATACTTTATTGGATTCAACAAGCTGAACGTAAATCGAGCATGATCGTATAAAATTCGTTTCACGAAAGCATTATTAAGCGGTCGATTCTCAATTAATTATTCACGGCTTGAGCGCCCGAACTACAGGTTATCCAGTAATTTTAGTTTTAAAATTGCATGGCGGTCTGTTTGTATAGCCATTTATTTAATTGACACTTCTATTCCAATATCGATGTATGGTTACCGACTTGAAATTAACTTAATCGTTTTATCGATACAAGTTGATTATAATGCAACTGTAAAATTATCATTTTTTAAAAACTATAATTTAAGACTGTTGTTTTTAATTTTACAACCTAACTTATGTTAGGTTGTTATCCTCTATGCCGCATCTGTCTGTCTGTTCGCGATAGATAACGTTCACGTCATGAAAATATGTATCTTAGGACCATTTTAATCACACGGTTTCACAAATGTGACTGAAATTTCGCACGCTTCTCTAGATAAGCTGATAATGTAATATTATTGTGATTATTCTTTATTTGATAACGAATATGTATCAAATTTATTTATCTCTCAATAATACGTTTCCTCATCCAGATTGAGCCATTTTATTTACTTCAATGTATCTTTCTAGAAACACTACAGTCAAGCGCAGTTCTAGTACAGTCGACCGCATATCAAGTTACCTTGCATGAATTTGGGTAGTGTGCTGTTGACTGTACAGTGATTGATTCAAAGCAAAGACAAGCTTGCGTAGCCAAATGAGATAGTACATTTACATACTTGGCGATGAGGCACACAATGAGGGACAAAAGATAAGCGCTTTGTCCCGTTTCTTCTTGTGTATTACTAATAAGCATTTCTCGTTCATGTATGAGTGAAACAACATATCTTTAGTTCGTTAAAGTCTATATTTTTCTTTACGAATCAAGGCTCAGATAAAAAAAGAGAAAAGTCTACTCACCAACAATGAAGTACTTCAGTTCCCCGAGTCTCTTCTGGAACTCCTTGCCGAACACAGCCACCTGCCCATCATATCTCGACCCGACTGGTTTGCATGACTCCTCGGACAAGACAGAGCGGTCTTTGGGTAGGCACTCAATGGCATCCAGGTAAAGCCATTGAACAATCGGGTGGAACTTGCCGGAGCATGCCTTCATAACCTCCTGGGCTACGACGCCACCGATTGCTGCATTCATTGGGTTCAGATCTCCAGCGCATACCTGCAAAGTTATTGAATAACTAAAACTTGTATACATTTATTTTTTACCAAGATTGTTATTTTTCCTGCTATATTAGTTTTTTTTTTAAATTATTGAATAAACATAGGCAGCATTTGCATTAGGCTGATGCATCTATGTCAAGCATTGTGGAAAGTTGTAACCACTAGAAAAAATGTTAACATAATTGTAACTATGTTATTCACTTATTCCTAACCTAGGTTATTTTTTGTTTAGGTCACTTTGAAGTTAGTCTTCAATTTTTTAATACAAACCTTACTAAAAATATCAAGCAACTCAACGTTGAGTTCAATTTCACCATTCTTAAATTGCTCCTGATCCTTAACAAAATTCTTTGCGTAATCCAAGAACTTGGTAGCATCGGCCTCACACCATGGCCTAGGGAGACGGCCTTCGGTCTCTTGGTACTTATGGAGAACCGCAAAAGCAATGTGCAACTGTTGAGGATAGTCAAACTTGCCAAAATCCGTAATAACAAACTCGGGATTCTTATAAGATTCTTTCAACGGCTTAAATGCTATTTTCTTGGGCATCTTGACTTGTGTGACGATGCCACCGCGGTTGTATTTGCTGAAACTTGTTGTGTCTCCGATGCTGAATGTGTAGGGTCCGAGGACTTTGATCTTTCTGGCTTCGCAGCCATTGAGTTCTACCATGCCTTGCACCTGGAGATTTAAAAATTTTACATTATGTTACTACCAAGGGTTTACAATCTGAATTCTGTTTGAAAATTCGGCTTCTATCTAAAAATGTGTTAGGACTTTTTAAGGGTATATTGTGCTGTGAAGTGAAGAAAAATCAAACAAACTTGGGCTCTTGTCCAAGCTTCCTTCATTTTTCACTTCTGCCTTTAAACAAAAAAAGTATATTCATGAAGTAAACCTTTTGTTTACAAGATATGGTAAACAAAGCAGATAATCAAGGCAATCATACCAAAGTAATATGAATCACACAGAATAATTATCTTATTATTAGAAAACAAGAGTGTATGAAAAGCTTCTATCCTAAAAAAGGTCATTCAAACAAATCATTTGTTTCAGTCATTTATCAGAATCTTGTTATAACTATTTCAGTACTAAAAAAAAAGTGGACATTTCTTTTGGAAATAAAAATCAATTATAATCCAAAAATATGCAATGAGCCAAAATGACGGAAGATTTGCATTATAATTTGTTTAAACTCGATACTATTAAAGTTTTAGCCATCGAAAATTGTTATAGCTACAAAAAAGCTGAAAAAAATTACGAAAAAAGTATTTTTTTAATTCAAGTTTTGCAAGCTTTTATTAATTTGACGTAAATGAAAGCTTGTAAAAAGAAATTAAAAATAGAATAAGAATTTTATACGTTTACTAAAATGGTTGTATTTTATTCCATGACTATATTTTGTATTTAATTAATAGATTGTGCACCTAAAGACAAGTTTTTAAAATAATTAAAAATTCATTGCTTTAAATAATCCTAAGTTTCTTACTTACGTCAAACTCAATAATTTTGATAATACTTCTAAAAATCTAGTCACGCGTTTCATGATCTCTGTAATATATTTTCATTTTAATCTTGCCTATAATATTTAACCGCACATCAAGTTAAGCATAGAACTCTATGCAAAGGTTAATAGGGACGAATTTGCAATGATTTTGGAGAGCCCAATTCTCTGCAAAACCGTTGCTTAACTTAAAGATTAAATATTTATTTATTTATATCTGAAACCTAATTTATTCGAACGACAAAACTGACGGTCGGAATAGGTAGAACATTTGTTTACTATAGGTACGTAGTACAACCTCTCCTGTCCTGCGAGGTTGTCATTGTTTTACGTAGACGAAATAATAAGTCTGATCTAAATTAGTTTTTTCAGTACTTAGTATTAAAATTACGACATTTTCAACAATACTTGCTGTACAGTCAACAGCGAATCAACCTACCCATATTCGCTGCTACCGCTGCATACAGGTCCATGCTAAACTTGACATGCGTTTGACGGTACTGGAACTGTTACATCGAAATTGCAGATTTTCTACCGTTTGAATGGTTCATTTTTTCCTGGTCTCTTTAAAACAGCGGTTCTTAAACTTTCTTGCAAGATAGAACCCTTTCGGAAAGGTAAGGAGCCCCAAATTCAAAGTTGTTATGTTTAAAATATGTTTCAATAAGTACATATTTGTTTTAAATAGTTACTTTGTTTGTTAATAGTTGTTTGTACAATTAAACGAGCTTTTCACGCAAGAGGCTACTATGTAGTAGATCTTTTTTAATACGACTAATATTTCCGTGGTACACACTTTGAGAACCGTTGCTTTAGAAAGTTATTCAGATTTCTTGCACTTTGTAAACTTCTTCCCAAACAGTAACTCTCATTGTAATGCCAAAAGTTAATCCATTGTACGCTTACTTTTTTATATGTTTACATTTTAGACTTCGTTGTTCCACTATCACTTTAAAATACTTTAAATTTAATTATATCAGTACATATGTAACCCAGGATTAGTGAGATTATACATAATATGTTCAAACTTTATACACGAAATATGTAAAATAAACATGTCCGAATGAAACTACAATGTGCTCAATTTTATTTATTTCTTTCCATATACAGACCCATCTGATTTGAACATTAAAAATATCTGATAAATTTGGTGTAAAATAATTTCAATATCACGAAAAAAAAATCTAGCGCGTTTTTTAATAGACGTGAGCAAAAGAATTATAACTACTATAAATATATGGTTATTAGACAGAAGCGTGTTCTAAGCACAAATTAATGAAACACACACACAGCATTTCTATCACTGTACAGTCCGCCTGCGCTCGTTATAAAATCCTTAATCTTTAAAAATACCCTTCTATGAAATTCGTGAGCCTCAGCGGGTGGGCTATAATGCGTATTTAAATGCGTCAAAATGCACAAACCCGAGGTCGCCACGCCGAGAAAATACTTTAGAATTTGGGCTCTCAATCGGTGTGGTGTAACTTGTTTTTCTACTAAGGCAGCGTATACTTGACGTACGGGACTTCCACGTCGTTGCCGTCGTCGTCATTGCAGCACAATTCGAACACGAGAGCTTTCACGTGGGGCTCGAGCTTCTTCTTTGAAACCTTAGTCACGACTTCCGACATCGGGAGATTGAGCCTCTCCTGCCGTTTAGCTTTGGGCATAAAGAACGAATACAACATGCAGACTCCCTGCGACAACATAGTGATTTCCAGTTTGTGCTCGTTCTTGAAGTAATCTAGGAACTCCTGCAGAGTGATCTCTCCTTTGACTTCGAATCGGTCCCAGAGCGTCCATTTCTTGTCGTAGTATGTGTTTTTGGGGGCGGCGATCGGTTCGGAGAATCCGAAGAAGGGTAAAGCGAGGTTCACGAATCCGTTCTTGAACACTTCCAAGGTGTTGAAGCCCTGCGCGAGCTTGTACAGCTCGAGGCAGACGAGGCCGGCGACGACCGAGGTGGTGGTGGCTATGGCGGGGATGATCTTGCCGGCGATGAGCTTGGAGCGGTGGCGGTCGGCGGCCGGGATGCTGTAGTTGGCGGCGCGCAGGTTGGAGGCGGCCACGATGAAGTCCATGTGGAAGTTGGTGTCGTCGTCCTTCTCGAAGTCCAGCGGCGTGACGGCGAGCGCCGCCAGCTTGCTGGGCGGCGGCAGCTCCGCCAGGATCTGCTGCGCCCGGTCCTGGTCCATGTCCTCGCTGCTTTGCTGCAGCTGCGCGTCCGTCACCGCGATCTTTATGCCTGATTTCGGACTGAATTTCGGCACCTGAAATATATAATAGGTTAATGCTAATGTACTACTAACAAACATGGAGAAAGTCTGAATAAATAAATAAGTAAAATAAATATTTTTATTTTAGTTGTTCTTCCAAAAGGAATTCTCAGGTCGAGCCTGGTATGTTTGGTGAAAAGCACGAGCATTTTGATTATTATTATATAAACATGTTTTTTTTAAGTCAAGTAAGAGTAGAAAGAAATAAGAAATAAATAATAATAATATCGTTGTAACCTCTGGACTGGTAACACTGGTTGATTTGATTATCAAAAAATCAACATCTAAACTCTGTATGACTATAGCCAAAAAACAAACAAACATCAAAAATCTGTTTTTTTTTTTCCTTTTTCACACAACTGTATATGCGTGTCATAATTTTTACGCCGACACCGAACACAGCCTTCATATTTACCTCAACACTAGCAGCGGTCTTCGCCACGCACTCCCTGTTGTCGCACTTGGGTATACCGTAGACGGCGGCCCTGAGGTTGGCGGCGGCCATGACGTAGTCGAGGTGCAGCGGGTCGCTGGCGGAGAACTCGAGCGGCGCCGGGCAGCGCTTGGGCCCCGACCAGAAGGGGGCGCCGGAGGTGGTCAGCTGGTTGGGCGGGAAGTTGTACAGCAGCTGCTTGATCTGGTTGGAGTACTGCGCCTCCCAGTGCAGGCGCGCCCATCGCACGCAGTCGTCGAAGTTGAGCGGCCGCTCGATAATCGCGTGCTGGAAAAATTACACTTTGACCGTTTTATGTGTGAAGACGTTAGAATAGTCGACTCAACGAAGAAGAAAAATAAATATGTATGGGCAAATAATGGATATTAGAAAATATAATATCGCGACGAATTGACAGCCCTTTATTATTTTTAATATGGCTAAAATTTATTATATTACTAGCGTAAAACATAAAACATAACAAATTATTTATTGGTGACCACACTATTTATTGGTGAAAACCGCATGAAAATCCGTCCGGTAGTTTTTGAATTTATCGCGAACAGACAGACGCAGCAGAGGACTTGTTTTATAATATGTATCGGAAACTCAGATGCCGACGCGTATTAACCTACACTGGGTAATTTGTGAGCTTTGTTTACTTACAAATACACATGAAACAATTATTTTAAATCTCTACCCCTCTAGAAGAAAAAAAATTATTATAGAAATAATAAAGCTAATCTCACCCTAACACTCTCCAAAGCATCTAAAGGCTGAGACCCTGGCAACTTCATGGTCCTCTCCAGGAACAGAGGGTCGGTAAGGTACCTGAAATTCAATATTTCACAGTTCAATATATTTCCAAATACAGATGTATCAACATCGCATCATATTGATTGCCTGAAAAAAAATTGTCAAAGCGATAAGGCCAGTATTTGTACCTTGAATGAAAGGATTTTGTATCAATATACGGTATGTTCATAACTACTTTTAAACTTTTGCATTGCATAATATAAGTTGGGAAATAGAAAAAGTGTGTGCGTGCGCGCTTAATACCTGTTATTTAGTATATAATACGGTATGTTTAAGTAAATTTTTGACGTCAATAACCGATGTATATCATCATAAGTTGGATAAAGAATTTTGGATTTCAATTTATTAGAAAAAAAAATAAGTTTAAAGCTATTATTCGCGTTAAAAATACGCCTAAATACAATGCTCCATTTTTAAAAAGCGTTATTAGGCCTCCAAATCATCGACCAGTGACACGTGTGTGTATGTTACGTGCGTTACGTGGTGACCACTAGAATGGTCGGGATCGTCCAGTAAGTATGTATTGCTCGACCGCGTGGGGAAGTGACCACTAGGGTGGTCGCCAGTACGAGCGTCACCTGGCCGCGTGCTCAGCAGCATGCCGGAAGAGCCCCTCGAACTCGTCCCTGGCCCACTGCAGCGTGTGCTCGATCGCGTTGGGGAAGTTCTTCAGCGTGCAGATCGGGATACTCTTCTCCGGGGGGTCCTGCGACGAACTGTACGACTCCGTCAGGAACGGGACCACCACCTGACACAGTCAATATGTATCTATAGGAATCTATCTATACTATTATTATAAGAAGAGTTTGTATGTTTGAGGCGGGTGATCTCTGCAACTACCGAACCGATTTCAAAAATTCTTTCACCATTAGAAAGGTACATTATCCAAGATTACTATAGGCTATTATATATTATTATTATATTTTATTTCAAAATTCCCACGGGAGCGAAGCCCCGGGCAACATCTAGTCTATAATAAATAAACTAGCCAGCGCTACTGCAAAGATCTATTTTTCATGTTTAATATTTTTTTATTCACTTCTCATGGTCGTAAGGTTTGATAATATAATGGATAAACTGTCTAAAGTTAATTAAGATACAGAACATAAAATAAAATAACCCCTATTAATTAATTCTTTGCTCAAGAGCGCAAAATAATATCTCACACATACTCCTTTATAAGTGACCAGTAATTTAATTGGCAAAGATATAACAGGCGCTTACATATACACGAATATTAGAATGCCTATTAATAATATTGTTGTCGATTCTCTTGCAGTCAAAATTAAAAGCAGAGTAGGTACACACCTCGATAGTAAAGCGACATTTCAACCTTGACGATCTACCGATTATAGGAACCAAGTGAATAAATTAGCTGCGGTATCATTCCAACAGCGTTTTAACCGCCACGGATACGTAGTCATTAGGTTTTTTTTTTTAATTTAACAAAGACAAGAACCAATTTTACTACCCGATCTTAAAATAATGAATATGTACTGTACTGTAACATTAATTTGACGAATTTAACGAATGATCGATTTTGAAAATGATTCCTTCCTCAAGGAAATCGACGGATCGTAATAACAACGCGACCGCAGCGGTCGACTCACTATGGGAACGACCCAGTGTACTATAGATTTAATACATATAAATATTTATTTTCACAACAAAAATCAGTTTAAAGATAACACAAATTGGTAGGAAGAGATTTACCTGTGTGTTCCCCTTAGTGCCCAGCGTGCCGCTCTCCAGCAGCGGCTTCCTGTAGTACACACAGCGGCGGTCCATGTAGATGCGGGCGTCCACATTGTCCAGGGCGTTGGCGACGCCGTCCAGCGCCTCGAAGAACTGGTCGTCGTACACGGCCTCCGTTTCCGGACAGACGCGGTTCTCTTGCGCTAGCACGTTCATTGATGGATTCATTTGCTTGATCACCTTGAATGGAATAGTTTCGTCTATAAGGTAATGTAGAGACCGAAATCCTAGAATGAAACAATATGTCTGGACAAGATAGAAAATAAATTGGGATGCTGTGTCCTCTTGGCTGGCAACAGTGATGTTTAGCAACCAATCTTGATAATTTAATTTGGCATTATAATAATAATGCATTTATTTCTAGCTACAAATAAAAGTTTACATAAAATAAACAATTATGACCCATAAAAACATGCATTAAAAACTATATAAATACAAGTACTTTATCTGGTGCATGCATAACGTCAATTTCTGTCTATTGTTTGTATTGCAATGGCAAAAAAAATGTGGTGTACAAATCCGCTTTCTTTACAAAGATAAGATTTATGTATATGCATTTTATTTTTAATTCTCAACACTTTAATATCTCGCCTCACTCGTTGTACCCGCCCATTGACTGGAAGAGATCCTCTATGGGATAAGTCCGCCGTTGCTAGTGGATTATCTGTTTCTTGTGTTTTGTAAGCAATAAAATTCTTTCAAATAAACTTTTTCAATCGTTTTCTTTCCAGCCCACACATTAATCACCAATTTAAGAACGAGGTTCGATGGAGTATTTTCCATTCTATTCAGTTTCCTGCCCTAGATCTTACCTCCCTATATATAGGGAGGTAAGATTTGTCTTTTATTACATCTATGAATGCCCTTCCAGCCAGCTTATTTTTTAATGAAGGCAGACACTTACCCTGGCAGCAGTGCTAGACTTGGGTTTCTGGACGTCATGCGGCCGGAACAGGAACTGCCGGTTGAGGTTGGACTTCTCGATGAGATCCATGTCGGTGACCGTCACGCAGCCGCCGTCCGCGCCAACACCGACCATCGCGAAATTCTTCATCAGCTCGCAACCGATGGCGCCAGCGCCTGATGGTGAATTTGTTCATGTCAGGTACAAATAATTTGTATAATCTTAATCCTAACTGATATCGCGTCGTTTATTTATTCGAAAATTTCGTACGTTAACTCTTCACTCAAACCATTTTTGCAAATTTTTCATAATAGGAGGGAGTAGGGCATCATTCATTCCGGAAAAAGTACTGATCGCGTGAGAAAATCACGAGGACGAAACCGCGGTCAGGTAGCTAGTAATTCTATAAATACTTTATTGGATTCAACAAGCTGAACGTAAATCGAGCATGATCGTATAAAATTCGTTTGACGAAAGCATTATTAAGCGGTCGATTCTCAATTAATTATTCACGGCTTGAGCGCCCGAACTACAGGTTATCCAGTAATTTTAGTTTTAAAATTGCATGGCGGTCTGTTTGTATAGCCATTTATTTAATTGACACTTCTATTCCAATATCGATGTATGGTTACCGACTTGAAATTAACTTAATCGTTTTATCGATACAAGTTGATTATAATGCAACTGTAAAATTATCATTTTTTAAAAACTATAATTTAAGACTGTTGTTTTAAATTTTACAACCTTACTTGTGTTAGGTTGTTATCCTCTATGCCGCATCTGTCTGTCTGTTCGCGATAGATAACGTTCACGTCATGAAAATATGTATCTTAGGACCATTTTAATCACACGGTTTCACAAATGTGACTGAAATTTCGCACGCTTCTCTAGATAAGCTGATAATGTAATATTATTGTGATTATTCTTTATTTGATAACGAATATTGTATCAAATTTATTTATCTCTCAATAATACGTTTCCTCATCCAGGTTGAGCCATTTTATTTACTTCAATGTATCTTTCTAGAAACACTACAGTCAAGCGCAGTTCTAGTACAGTCGACCGCATATCAAGTTACCTTGCAATTAATTTGGGTAGTGTGCTGTTGACTGTACAGTGATTGATTCAAAGCAAAGATAAGCTTGCGTAGCCAAATGAGATAGTACATTTACATACTTGGCGATGAGGCACACAATGAGGGACAAAAGATAAGCGCTTTGTCCCGTTTCTTCTTGTGTATTACTAATAAGCATTTCTCGTTCATGTATGAGTGAAACAATATATCTTAGTTCGTTAAAGTCTATATTTTTCTTTACGATTCAAGGCTCAGATAAAAAAAGAGAAAAGTCTACTCACCAACAATGAAGTACTTCAGTTCCCCGAGTCTCTTCTGGAACTCCTTGCCGAACACAGCCACCTGCCCATCATATCTCGACCCGACTGGTTTGCATGACTCCTCGGTCAAGACAGAGCGGTCTTTGGGAAGGCACTCAATGGCATCCAAGTAAAGCCATTGAACAATCGGGTGGAACTTGCCGGAGCATGCCTTCATAACCTCCTGGGCTACGACGCCACCGATTGCTGCATTCATTGGGTTCAGATCTCCAGCGCATACCTGCAAAGTTATTGAATAACTAAAACTTGTATATATTTATTTTTTACCAAGATTGTTATTTTTCCTGCTATATTAGTTTTTTTTTTAAATTATTGAATAAACATAGGCAGCATTTGCATTAGGCTGATGCATCTATGTCAAGCATTGTGGAAAGTTGTAACCACTAGAAAAAATGTTAACATAATTGTAACTATGTTATTCACTTATTCCTAACCTAGGTTATTTTTTGTTTAGGTCACTTTGAAGTTAGTCTTCAATTTTTTAATACAAACCTTACTAAAAATATCAAGCAACTCAACGTTGAGTTCAATTTCACCATTCTTAAATTGCTCCTGATCCTTAACAAAATTCTTTGCGTAATCCAAGAACTTGGTAGCATCGGCCTCACACCATGGCCTAGGGAGACGGCCTTCGGTCTCTTGGTACTTATGGAGAACCGCAAAAGCAATGTGCAACTGTTGAGGATAGTCAAACTTGCCAAAATCCGTAATAACAAACTCGGGATTCTTATAAGATTCTTTCAACGGCTTAAATGCTATTTTCTTGGGCATCTTGACTTGTGTGACGATGCCACCGCGGTTGTATTTGCTGAAACTTGTTGTGTCTCCGATGCTGAATGTGTAGGGTCCGAGGACTTTGATCTTTCTGGCTTCGCAGCCATTGAGTTCTACCATGCCTTGCACCTGGAGATTTAAAAATTTTACATTATGTTACTACCCAGGGTTTATAATCTGGATTCTGTTTGAAAATTCGGCTTCTATCTAAATTCATGACATAAATGTGTTAGGACTTTTTAAGGGTATATTGTGCTGTGAAGTGAAGAAAAATCAAACAAACTTGGGCTCTTGTCCAAGCTTCCTTCATTTTTCACTTCTGCCTTTAAACAAAAAAAGTATATTCATGAAGTAAACCTTTTGTTTGCAAGATATGGTAAACAAAGCAGATAATCAAGGCAATAATACCAAAGTAATATGAATCACACGGAATAATTATCTTATTATTAAAAAACAAGAGTGTATGAAAAGCTTCTATCCTAAAAAAGGTCATTCAAACAAATCATTTGTTTCAATCATTTATCAGTTTATCAGAATCTTGTTATAACTATTTCAGTACTAAAAAAAAAGTGGACATTTCTTTTGGAAATAAAAATCAAAGAAACCCCCAACTCCAAAGCATCTGTTCTGACATCCACTCATCCGCTAGAAGAGAATTGACACTTTCCAATGGGCTAAATACATATTTTGCAAACATAGCTAAAAACACTCAAAATTAAGTACTTGTTCAAATATTTTGAAATCATTTTAGCCATTTTCAAGATATCAACACCCTACCTACATAAAATTATATACAAACATCCAACTAACACAGACAAAGATGTAAAAGTGATTTCCCTCATGATTCCTCTGAAATCAAGCTTTATTTGAACAACTTTATTTTTTCTGACACACAACTACTCCCTGCTCTTGTAGTAATTGATCTTTGAGATTGTTGCATTACATTGTGGAACTATCTCTGAAATTAGTGTCAAACAAACCTCAGTAAATGTGACATAGTCCCCATCCTCCAAGCCATGGCGTGTGTCATCCAAGCATGTGACCACAGCTTCATACTCATGGGTGATGTCTGCCACCATAGCAGACACTGGGTTTTCACCCGTCACATCCACCACAGTAAACTCTGGCCCAAAATCACAGAACACCGATGAAAATAAACCTCTTGTGTCAGCAATGATTAGAGCAATGTTGTGTGCATGAGTTATAGCTGCCACTCTCTCCTGCTCCGCGGCAGAAGCGCTAGTCAGTACCACAACGCTGAATTTCCTCAAAAACTCCTCCGTCAAAGCACCAGTGTAAGCCGTTGTCGGCACATAATGATTCAGCTCCGCCAACTGCTCGCACGACGCCACTGCCCGATTCTGACCGACTGTTTTCTCCGACAAATAAAATTGAGAAGACAGGTCAGATATTGTGCAAGTCCGGTCGTCATGCAAAGTGACAGATTTCACGCCACCCAAGATCACATTTTTTGCAACCTCTACTCCGAGACCCCCGAGCCCGGAGATCAGAACGTCTGAGTTGGCCATCCGCCGCATGGCATCGTGTCCCAGCACGTACAACTGCCGCGAGTATAAACTCTCGTCGATTTCATCTTCCACACGCGTTCCATTGTTCGCCATTGCTGAGGAATTGGAACGGGATTCTCCTGTATTTAGCTTCCGCTTTTTCGCCGGGGGGTCAACGGAATTATCGGCGACTTCAGCACTAGACATCGGGCACGAACGCGCACAATTTTGCCAGAATTTTGCTTTGCGTTTCTACGAGACAATGAAGAAATAAGTCTTCAAATGATGGAAAGCGACATTCGCGCTTCGTCAAGGCTCGCTTACTCACTGTTTTGAAGTTAGGCACAAGCAACGTGGTATGAAAATTGAAGCTGTGGAAGTGCTGTGTAATGCTTTAGTTAACAAAATTATATTAATATTTTATCGACACATATACTTAATTTACTACAACCATAAAATTATATTAATCTATTAAATTACGTAGTTTGTATTTTATTAATTTCTTTCAGTTTCGAAAAAATGAAATGAAAATTACTTTTTTTTAATTTTTCTTCTCTATTACAAAACAAAATAATGGTTGAGTTTTCTTTTTATTTGATTTTTGAAGAGAAATTAAAAAAACAGAGAAAATCTCTATACTTTACATTCTGTGGACCCTGTGGACCAGACATGTTTAGTTTTAAATCTGGTTTAATCCCGGCGCCGGCGGCGGCGTCATTTCACACCTAATGATGGCTCTGGAACCTGCAACTGGTTTCGCCATGAAATGTTGTAAGAAAGAAATAAAAACTTTATTCGGCTAAACAAAACACATTTACATATTATGTATGGAATGATATATCTCATTTAGCTACGCTAACTCATCATATTTCGTTTATATTGCAACTGTGTCCTTGGTTGCCTTGTACGGCATCCATTATATTAAACTAGCCTGCTCGTCGCGGCACTACTCACGTAATTATAAAAAAAATACTTACGTGTTTGTGCACTGTAGCGCCATCTATTTTATTTTAGCGCTATTGATTATCAGATTTTTTGGCCTATGACATATACTTTGAGAATCGCGTATTCTCGGAATAAAAAAATACCCTATATGTTAATCTATGGTCTTAGCCACCTCAAACTCCAATTTCATAAAAATTTTCCCAGCCGTTTGAGCGTGAAGAAGTAACAAACATACAAACTTTCGTATTAATGCATCCGGCGGCGCTGGTAATAGAGGCACTCACTAGTAGGTAGGTAACAATTTTGTTGATGGCAACTTTTAGTTTGACATTTTGTTGACATAAGTGGCTAACTTCAGTTAAGTAACAATCAGAAACAGTCCATTTTGTTTCATTTCAGTGGCAGTGGTATGATTATTTCAGTCAGTTTTCAATACATTCCCTTAACAAATTGACATCCTAAAATACGTTCTCGACATTAATTTATTTTGGTGGTATCGTGAGTGAGGAAAGTTTAATCTCAAACAGTATGATCATTTTGTGAAACTTGTGAACAGTGAACGTGAAGGATTATCAATCCTTTTATTTACTTCTGCACAATTAAGTGGAATTTGTTCAAAATGGTCCAGGAGTACGTGTCTCCCGTTCGGGTACATAAGTATCCATTCGAGATGGTGATGGCTGTAAGTAATTCACTTTCAAAAATGAAAATAATTTCCTAATGTTTTTACAATTTGTTTATTTTGGTTCAAAAAAATGGTCATGGCCATGAAAAGTTATTCTTTCACTCGCGATTCAAAGTCACTTCAACTCCATATAACTTGCACAATCAACACTTTACGACACTGATACTTGATTTCCGCATTTTCAAGTACAACTATCATAACTTTGTATGTTATAAAACGAGATAGGTAACTAACATTCTCTTTACATTTTATGCTTTGGATGTTTTGAAAAGTTTTGTACAGACTGCTGAAAGAGTATAAATCATTTATTTTCTTCAGTGGTATTACTAAATCATTGTAAATGGTCTGACAACTAAAGATGCAATAGACAAAGTAGCAGAGAAAAAATAAGAAATCACATTCTAAGGTCTGGTATTTTATGGCTGAGGGAGAAACCAGAAAAAGATGAGATGAGACATATAGACGTGTGTAATTTGATAAAAATAATTATTGATCCAGAAATGGATTTTTTTATGCAATGCTACAACAATTCAGTTAGTTCAGTTCACATTCTTAGGATCAAGTGTGCTTGTAAGCCTATTGTGGTTTCCCTATAAATAAATGAAGTTGATAAAAAAAAACATGATCCTAGACCAAATGAAAACACTAAAAAAACAAAGAGAACTCTTCAATCTCTCTTTTCCTTGCTTGTAGTCATAGTTGATATCAAGTTACTTTAACTAGGTATCCAGTTACTTAAGTTTTTTTCTTCATATATAATCACACTTTAAACTCTTAAATCATATTTATTAATTAAACACATGTTGAAGAATAAACAAATCTACAACATGAAATAAATTCTCCACATGCTTCTTCAGTAAAAAGACAGGATAATATCTGCTACACATTTATAAACTCAAAAGTTGTATAAATGTTTGTTCAAGTATGTGGATTGGCATCGAAAAAGAGCACATTTCTTATAATCATATCATGAATTTATTTAGTGGGTTTCCATGAAAATACCTTGTGTAAAGGACACTTGATAAAGATTTGATACACCTACTTTATTAATTAAAAGTCTTAAGGACCTATCTACTTGCACACTAGCAATGCCATCATATTTTTTGAAATTACAATATGTACTGTATTTAATAAAATCCTTTTTCTGCAACATAATTTAGAGTGATAATTTTTTCCAAACTGTGAACTCATTGGAGCACCAATATAACTGTTTGCTAAATTCTACCTAATTAGATTTGCACAGTTCATCATGTATGTTGGAGTTAGTTCTTTGATTACCTCACTTCTCACATAAGTACAGTCTAAAATATATAACATGTTACACAAACTTACACTAAACAATCAATTCCTTTTCCTATCAACTTTTAAATATGATTTAGCTGATTAATTTATGATGAGCCTGAGAAAATCCAATTTATATGTTCATAATTTGGACCCAAAAATTTTTTACCTAGAACCATTTATTACAAACAGAAAAATGGAAACATGCAACGTTGAGAAAAAGAGAGAGAAAGCATACAATCATTTTTTTAAAATGCATTAAGTGTTAAAGCCTAGTCTACATGCTTGATGGTAAGGGCGAATCATTGTTTAGTTTTGTATTGTGTATGCTGACATTAAAATTAAAAAGTGTCCATTACAGCATTTCGAATTTGAAAGAAAAATCGTTAATTTGATACAATGTGAACAAACGCAGTCACAGTCGACGCTCTGTTCCTTCGCCACGTAGTCATGCGCCGGCGCAAGTTCAGTTAGCATCAATAAAATACGTGATGTAAACACGGATTGTAACACGTGATTGTAAATGCATTTACGAACATGTGCTCAATGATTAATATGAGTTAATAGCTTATTTATTAACTGAAGTATTTTATCTAACAGTTAGACATCCGCCTCCATGTATCTCTTCAGTGGAGAGGTAAATAGACAAATTAAATTCAATAAGACGAACAACTATTTACACTTGTATGCATCCTACATAAAATAAAAGAACATATTTGTATTTCATCAGGAATTTCTTTGTTTTTTAGTGTTTTTCATTTCTGTGATTTGACCATATCAAAAATTAGTAAATAGTCTTCTCACTCACGAGGGCAACTGTGAATCTATCCTGTCAAATTAAGATCGTGGGCAACTCCGTGGTGTGAGATTATTATGATGTGAGAAACCCCCTAAGCCGAAATTCTACGTTTTCATTACTCAGGATTATGGGTATAGTTTACGCTCATTATTTTTGCTTTCTTTTACGCGCGTAACTTTTTGGAAATAATCTGGGATAATACTATGATACTCATCGTTTCTTCATTTCGAGTTATTCGACCTCAGATTCTGTCGTACACCAAAAAGGCTTTTAAAATCAGAGCAGATACAAAATCTTGATTTTGTTGCCAGAAAATTTAACATTTCAAATTACCATTCTCATATCTGTGCAGAAATAACGTTCTAATTTAATGTTAATTGCTTTGGTTTGTTTGAGATTAAACGAATCCTTGTAATTCCCTTGTCAGGAACATATTACAAACGAACCCGTTTATAAAATGGGGTAAGGGTAGGTGGGGTAGGTTTATGTGGGCACTGTTTGATGCTTTCAGTATTTATTTGCGAACATATGTGTTTGTTAGCTTGTTTTTGTTTGTTACGAGGTCATTCATCCGAACATAAAAAGGTATTTACATCAATTTAACCTTCATTATATCATTGCGGCGTGTGGCTCCCGCCCAGCCTTAGAGTAGGTCCATTCGATACCGTCCGATGGACGTAGCAAATACGCGGGATCTCATATCAACAGCAACAGAATTCCCAAAGAGAGTAGACATCAGACAAGCGGTCATAAAGCCACAGACGATTCTTCAAAATTTCAATGTTAATTTTTTAATCGGACTTCGAAGAGGGCCAGTTGTCACAATATGAATATGTTGTACTTATATGGAAAACGCAGACGAATTCGGGCAAAATGTATTGTTTGCACCTTAGTTATACACATTCTCACATTATGCCAAAAACAAACTGGTGCTTAGAAGCATTGTCTATCAGTTACCTATTAGGTTAACCCATTGTATCCTGTGTAAAGATCATAAATAAATAATACCTTGGTGGCATTAAAATATAATTATCAAGTGTCCTCGCGTGTTCTTTGTTTTTAATTCACAGTTACATCACAATGTTTCGCAAGTGAACGCACGTGAACGCCCGGACATGTAGCATTAACAAACACGTGTGTTGGCTTCTGTGGTCCAGGGTTGATCATTCCCGTTCCTCATGATCGTGCCATTCGTAGCCTGCAACTTTGCTAACTAACTTTTGTTCGCGTCTTCGTACTCGCGTAATATATTGATAGGTACTTAGATATTTCATGTTCTATAACTTTATTTCGTTTGGAATTTGAGGAATCAAGTTAGCTTATCTTTCTCTGGCCACTGGTAAACGAGATTAGCGTTTTCAAATATAGGTCGGTTTTTATAATCATGGAAGGCAAAAATAGGAATTTCCATTTGATCCCTTCTCAATATTGCCACCTTAACCTACACTCATCACTTTCTTCATCACGTCATCAGCAGCCATTTTAACGTTCCCATTGTTAGATCACTAGCATTCCTTATGAATGTTTACGGGGTAGGTAGGTGACCGACCATTGCGAAAGTTCACTTCTTTCTTCCTGCCTACTTGATGACAGTAGACATTCGTCCTTATTTTGCATGGCGAAAGTCGGCCATGATTTTTAGGCCAGAGGATGCTAATAAATTGAATCTTTGCTGAAAGTTGGCGTTACCGTCGCATTGTCAAGGCAAATCAAACTTTATCTTTTCGTCATTAAGACACAATTTGCAACGTGTTTCCGATTGCAAATTGGAAATCGCAATTTTCGACATGATCGATTGCTCCCATGAATTTT
Source organism: Plodia interpunctella (assembly GCF_027563975.2). NCBI lineage: Eukaryota > Metazoa > Arthropoda > Insecta > Lepidoptera > Pyralidae > Plodia > Plodia interpunctella. The sequence goes on along the minus strand of NC_071306.1, from coordinate 9,748,862 downwards.
AGTCTACTGACACGATGGGAAGTATTTTAAGCTGTATTGCTATGATGTAGGTTTCGTATTGTATTGACTTTGAAAACGATTTTGGATAGCGAGTTCAATGACTTTAATAGGCATTTATGTGTCTTAGTGTTGACTTTTTTTTTTTAATTTTCTTTTATCTTAGTGTCACGCTCGTCTGAATGAGTTTAATTTGTAAAATTTCCCAGTGCGTTCTAAATTCATGAGAATATAGGTAGCGAGCTATGGGAAATTTGAAAATGTATGTTTCTTCACATCCATATAGTAATATGTGTAATAGGTACCTGAAGAGTAGTTGGTACGAGTAGGTTAATAATTATATAGTCGACAGCACGTCAACAATCTACCTACAACCTATCCAGTCATTGCTTGCAAATTAGCCTTTATTACCGCGGCACAGAGGTCCGAGCAGGGTTTGCCTGCTTTGGTTAATAAACTTGTGCCTATCTAATGTTACATACCTAGGTATGTTTACGTACTCTCATCGATTTCTAGATAATTATGCAAAACCAAGTGTTAATAATTACTTAATTAGTACTCACGATAACGAGTATTCGTGTGAAGTTTCCTCTGCCGAGTCGTTGACCTTATCCTACTGAAAAAACTACTAGGTAGGTATCGAGGTTTTTTATAAATCACTTTGAAATTACCATATTAAAGATAAAGCTACGTGAAATTATTATACTACCTACGTGGATATTATTGTAAAAATTAGGTACCTATTTATTTCTCATACGCCGTATGTAGGTAGGTAGGTACTTTTTTATTTCCCAGACGTTTCGTACCATGTTAGATACAAAAGGTCGAAAATTCCGGTTTCAGTTTCTCAACTCAACGAGTTATAAATGTCATCTACCTATACTATTGTTAGGTACCTATAAGAGGTAAGCGTTTGTGTGTTTGAGGCGGGTAATCTCCGAAACTACCGAACCGATTTCAAAAATTCTTTGGTCTTTATTGATAAAATATTCGCATCTATTGATTCGATTCTTTCTGGAAATTCTAATTGTTTGTATCCCCGGACTTCGATTTGCTGTTAAAACCCTGTGGCCTAGAAACGAAACATTCCTTGCAACTTGGTCTCCATTCGCACTCACATTTCACGTTTTTTTTAGATTTATGAATTGATTTAGCGCTGCTACAAGATTTAACCACTTACTCTTTTATACCATTTTTTGCATGTTTTTTCGGTTGCTTCGGCGCTGCATTTTTTATCTATCTTAGAATTTGATTTCCTTCTGCTCATTTTACAATGGTCATTGCCACATTGGTTATCTATCCTGCATTTTGATATATTATTGTCCTCTTCACAGCTAACAGACTGACTGCTTTTTTGTCTAATCAATATGAATCTAAATCTTGATTTGCCAAAATCTGTGCTATCATACTGGGTACCCTGATGTTGTAGACAGTATTTCTTTATATATTCTATGACGCATTTGCACGGCCGAGATAATGAACGGATTGGTCGAACGTTTCCTCTCAGTTTATTATCGATTTCTTCACTACACGATCCGATAACTTGTACTAAAGATGAATGTTTGACTGTTAGATAGGTACCTACATTATTCAAGATTGCTATAGGCTATATTTTATCTCAAAATTCTTACGGGAGCGAAGCCCCGCGCAATGTCTAGTTATTTATATTCGTATTCTTTATCATACCCAGGTCTCCAAGTGTGGTCTTCATGTAGCCTTTTGTCCTACTCTTTGCATAATTATGTTTTTCTTAATACATACCTACTTTAGTATAATCTTGAATCTTGTTTGTGTCCGCGATACAAGCGCTTGAGTGTTGTGTTGAAAATTACTGACATTGTAAAGGAAGTCGTGAGTGTTTCATTCAAAGTTATGACCACAATAAATGAGGATACATTTTTTTTAAACTAGATGTAACGAACCAAACATGAACTGGCCGAACCAACCTATTGTTAAATAAACAGTATTAACAGAACGTGAGCTATTTTCCGGAAAACACATGGCACAGAGAAACATTTTAGGTTCAAGGTAACATTGATCTGGGAAACATGTGCTATTTCCCTGTGAATAACAACGGTTTAAAATAAATATGCTTCTTCCACATTTAAGTATTTAGATTTATTAAACTTTGTTGCAAGTAAAGTCGAACTTAATGTTAAAAGCATTCTCTAGCAGCTAACCTTGGGTAAAACAGATAAATTTTTGCGGCGCAAAAAATAATATATAGGTACCTACCTACCTAATGAACTTACATTGAAATTAGTTGATCGGTAACTTGTTCGAGTGTCTTCTTCATATTCCTGAACCTTGGGCGCCCTAATGAAGAGCACAAAAGCTTGTTTCCATTGTCTTCCACAACCGCTAAGCGTCGGAGACCAGGCTCCGCTGTAAGTACCGTCTTCAATTCTTGATAATAATTTATTGCATTTTATAAGCAATCTACTATGTCCTTTACATTCCTCAAAGTTCTCACAATAATGTTTCATAATTATCCGTATCATTTTACGAAAGAAAATCGATACGTTTGCAATGTTCATTCGAGTTCAGTAGGTTAACAATCGATTGTGATGTTTAAGCAATTCATGAAATGGCTGAATACGGGTAATACCATGGTCATCACGGTCGTCCGCCGTTGAGTGATAATAAATCAATAATAATTTCAGATTTTTTATATCAGCGGTTTAGCCGTAAAAGTGTGACAAGAAAAACAGAAAAAATATACAGATATATAGACCTTTGCATTTTTATAAAATTAGTATAAAAACGTGATTTCGGCATTCACTATCAGTAATATTCCAAAGATAAATTAGTAAATTATGCATTCGCATATTTACCTACAAACATTTCGTGTGGCGTGCATCAGTCACGTGGTGAGACTGGTTTGGACCGGTTCTCGAAATTGCCGGTCGTTAGCTTGGTTGATGGCGGATTGCGTTTGCATCGCCAAGGATCTTGGTAACTATATATATATATAGGTATTGCTGGAAATTATATTTTACCTTCATAGAGAAGGGCTCGTACTTGTTGTTTGAACGTGCTAACTACACTGGAAAAATCCACGCACACCCGAACCCACGAGAGCGAGCGAGTTTAGTGAGTCCTGTAGGACACAACCTATATTCTGAAATATTTGACACCCCTGGTATTGCAGGCGTCCGGAGGCAGCGTGATCCACTTCCCATCAAGTGCCGCAGACCTGTTTGCTAGCTCAACAGTAGGTATAAAATAAATTGTAGTCATCTTAAACTTTCGGCGTTGCTTCAAATTTCGACCCTGGGGAGTGATTTGACCCTGCAACGTGCATGAGAATATACGGTTTATCCCAAACCTAAACCTTTATTTTTGCAGTCAAAAGTTCTTTAAATTAAGTTTCCGATAGAGAAGCACTTAAAATGGAAATTATATATTTTTCTCGCTCCAATAACAGCATGGAAGAAACCTATTCAGTGTCGAGTATAGCTGATCTACTCTCGCCATCATGTAAAAGGTGGTTCTGAAAAAGTAATTACTAGGCTATTTCGTAAACAGTTCTGCCGCTAATGCATAAAGTATCAACATATCCTCTCGCTTCCTGAACCAGTTTCTTGTCCGGCGGTTATGAATTATTGCGGCATGTAGTTGCGGATGCGGACTATTAGAGCAAACAGGACTTTGGTGCATAACTTTCGCGGCTCAACACATGATTTGTTGGCCAATAGTATACGGGCCATCTTGAGTCCCTGCAGCTACTGCAACAAGTCAGAAGACCTACCACGAAACACGTAGCATGTTACTAGAGTGTCCACATGCTGTCGATTTTTCGCATATCGCGTACGGTGACGTGTAAAAGAGAGAACGTATGGTCGCAAGCTACGTGTTTATGTTTCATGGTGACCCGTGGCAATAGATTGGAGTGTTCTCACATCTTGATAGGAAAAAGGAGCTCAGGAAGACCAAGAGCGAGTTACATAATGCCATAAAGAAAATTTGAGAGTTGTGTCATATCAAGATGAAAAACAATTGGTAATGTAAAGAGAGAAATGGCAGGAATTTCACTTTCAAAGCCCTAACAAAAAACAGAAATTTCTTTTTTATACATAAAATTTTAATTATAATACAATTATAATTGGTCGAGAGTAATCTAATAGATAGCCATTTTGACTTTTCAAAGTGACTGTAAAGTAACGAGAGTACATGAAAGTGGAAGAAGAATCTGAAGTAAAACTGAAAATCTCGCTAATCAAATTCTTACAGATCTATTTCCTTTGCACGTTCTTATTCGGAAAATCTTGTCCGAATGAATAGTACCCACATGCGACACATCCGGGAGGGAACATAGATTTAGCATTAACTGTCTCGTGTTAGGGCTGCCGCTTGCTACCAGAGCAAAAATTGTACATAAGAAATTTGGAAAAGCCCTGAATCGCTGAGAATGAAAATGGTTGCCGTTGTCATTACTAAATACTTTTGCAATTGCATTGTGTTAGGAAATTATTGCAAAATATTGCAATACCTTTTTATGTACATCGCTGTTTTAAATGTTAACGGTTCCAATACGCGCCTCGAAGATTAGACCTAACGTCTTTATGATGCCTGGGCAATAGCAAATTTGCCTATAAATCGTCTACTGCACAGGATAACCATAGATATGTCTCATCGCATATCAGAGCACAGATTGCACCTGTAATATAAACTAGGCTTTTACTAGTACGTGGATCAAATTTAACCTAATGAAGGAGTTTGATAAGAATAGGGAGGTGGTGAATACTTCTCCGATAAGAGCACAGCTCTTAAATAAGAAGAGAAAGAAAGAACTTGCTTGAACGAATATTATTAGTAAGATTATCGATTGTTGTAATATGTATCGGCACACTTCTATCCTTTGCCGAGAATTTTTAAGTATTAAATCTGCATGTAACAACCCTAGGACCCGTAGGACGTCAAGCACCAATCGAGCCTGGCAACGTGAGTTGGCACGTTCGAGTGATTGTCGGAACTTTAGAAGAATTGATCTTAATGACATATCGCGTGAGACGCCGCTCTTCAGATCCTATTGTCTGCAACATTCTTCGTGGCGATATATCCAGTTATATTTGGTTCACCCAATAAGTTGCCATTTGTTGTGGCCTTTATGGGTATGTCTAAAAGCTTGTCTGAAGGTAGACGTAAAGGTACTTCAATATCGCTTGTCGTGAATAAGATTAAATATGTTAGAGCACCAAATTGGGTGTCACCACTGTGAGGCAAATACTTTGTTGATATTGGTAAATGATACCGGCTACCCCAAAATCAAATCGTTTATTCAGAAATTAGACCTTCACAGGCTCCTTTTTCTCGTCAATTTTTATATTTATAGTTATTTCTCACAAACTACCCCTGTAGAGCAACCTATCTTTATTTTGTGAAGTGACATCCAGGGACCGGACCGCCGGATCCCTTTCACGGGTTTTGAAGGGGTTTTTGGAATGGGTTTGCTTTCGAAAGCCGTTCGGTAATGTAACCCGTTCAATTTGCTTTGGTAAGCGCTATAACAACGACTACAAAACCCTTTCTTTGAGGTAAGTCATGCGAAGCGGTTGCCCGTTCAAATAGCAGGCTAAATATGCTTAAAGCTCAAGCCAATACGGTCTTAATTTGAATAAATTGCAATGCACAACAAATACCTACTAAGCGCGTGCGGTAAAGTGGTGCGTTATAATTTACACGATTCAATGTGTCGTTTCGTGTCTTTTAGGCTCTTCACACACGGAGCTATGAAAATTTGCGCAGGAGCGGGGTGTGATGAAAACTACACCCCTCTCCCCCGCAGGCATTTAAGGGGAAAGCCAAACAGGCCCGCAGGCATTTAAGGGGTAAGCGCTATAACGAACGAGTTACCCCTTCGAAAGAGTTACCCATATCATATGGGAAATCCTTTGAAAGGGTTAGCCTCACCATATGGGATAGTCATTGGATTGGGTTAGCCATTGAACACAAGGTTACACAAGAATATGGGAAAGCTTTTAAAAGGATTAAGCAAACGAACGGCTTGTCCGGTCCCTGGTGACATCTTATATAGTGAAATAATCTGTGCCGTTGCCTTTGGAACAGCACGGATGTGATTGCGCCGAGTTGGGAAAATATTACTGATGAATTATAATTTATATTTCCTTATGGAAACCGCTCACGTTCGGTTAATAGGGCTTAAGAGTCGCCACAAATAAATTATAACTCTTATTACGATGTTGAGTGTTGAATTCTGCGATCATGTCTACTATTACTTTAAAAACAAGTTTAATGTTTTGAGAGATTATAGCTAAAGCTAATCTAAAAAGAGGTTCGGGTTCCATCTGAGCTTTGTTCGTTTGTGCACAAGTTTGGAGTGGATATTGGTCCAGTAACATTGGGCGGGAACCGTATGTCACATGTTCCATTTTCCACATAAATTGAAATTGATTGAGGCTGGCTTTAGAGTTGATGCTGGGATTCCGTCAACATCATTTTCTAAATTTATACGTAGACTGTAGAACACTGTTTAAATGAATTTCTTTCGGCATTTCTCAGCAGTGCCACTCCGAAATGCCAGTGAATTAAAATTTGACGTGAAAAATAGCCTGCGAAGGTCTAATTTCAGAATCAATGATTCTACTTTTGATTTTGACTTTAGACATTATTTTACTTCGTTGTATAGTCTAGTCTATAGTTGCCAAACTCAAATCAAAAGAAATCAAGTTGGTAGCAGACCCTGGACATCGTCGTGTACCAATTGAGTTTCCAATGGTAAGGTATAGTCACGTTCGTGCGGTCGTCTGGAGAATTAAGCTATTAGAACATAATTGACATCGGTAGGGTTGTTGAGAGCCAGATTAATCAATGGATTTATCGTATCACAGGATGTGCCTCAAGGGTGTCGATTCGTGGTACGACTGATTCGTTTGTGGATTTATCGCGTCTGAGAGGAATCAAAGACTTCAGTATAATTCTGCCCTTCGCAAATTTTTGTATCCATATAACTAGCAAATTAATGAACGAACATTAGCTTGAGAATCTAGTTTTCATTTAAGCTGGAGTTTGGACCCATTGTCTTGGTAATTCCATGTGTCCAGGGTATCGAAACCTGGTGGCATGTGGTTTTGCACTAAAACAGAGGACCACTCTATATCCTTTCGTGGATGTCGTACGACGCGGTTAAAGGACACATAGTTCCAAAGCTTCACGGTCACAGTCCCGAATGAAATCGGGATAATGCGAAGATGACAAGGAGACAGGTGATTGAATCGTTTATATCAAGGTATTTGGAACACTAAAAGGTAAAGTGATATAGGTACAATGGTTATGTAAATGCATCAATGGGTTTGTATTCGAACTGACGAGGACAAGCATAAAAGCTAAACGATTCGGCCACGATATGCGGACATCGTCTTGTACATTGTAAAAGGTTATTGACCGATTTTCAAGGCATTTCGAGTGTTTACCGTATACCGTTACATTACTTGGTGAAATAAGATTTCTTTGTTCAAGATGATATTTTGAAAACTCTACAACAATCCTCTCTCATTTCTGGTGATTCGCAGAGCGTTTCGACCGCTTCGGTCGCGATGTCATTACAATTTATCAATTTTTAACAAAGACAAAAATGAGTTTTACTATATGACTTTACATTAATTACTCTGTACTGTAGTAATGTCAATTTTATGAATTGTTGATTTTGGTAATGATTCCTTCTTCAAGAAAATTGACGGATAGTAATATAATGTCACACTTTACAAGAAAAAATGATCAGCTCTGACTATGATGATAGTCTGATATCAAATATGAGTTTGACCCGTTATCAGTCAGTGTTCGCTAATTTGACACTCAGCTGTGTCAAAAAGAGCTTATCAGTAATTTATTGCGGTGCATTCGTCGACTGACCCCTCTCGCTTCCGTGATAACTTGCCGATTTAACTTGTTGCCGCCCTGGGGTTCGTTCCCGCATACAGCTATTCCAAGTTTTAATCTACAAAATAATATATTCCAATCGTAATGGACCATTCCATCCCACTTTTATTCTAGTGGTTTAAGCTGTACGAATGTGAATCGAATCTTACTCGTGCCACATGAGTTTGCGCTTCCATGAATTGTGGTTTTCATTGATGATTTACTCGATAAGTGAAAAAAACATTATGGTATAGTGACACACATGTAGTTATAATTTTGTGTACAAGAAAAACACTGCTCATGATTAGGATTAGGAATATGACTCAAAATAAATAAATACATATTATATTCTATCAACCTTCAGAATAAAGAAAGATTTAAGAAGAAAATTCTTATTTCATGTTTCGATTTCGTTATGTCAGTTTATCACATAAAATATACTTATAATTACAGAGATTTACATAAAGCCTACATTGTACAATTAACATTTATAAGCCGATGTATGACGGAGCCGTTCATCGTACGTGATCTTAGTTTCCTGTTAACGCAAGGGCACTGATAAACGTTTCGCATGTTTTCCTGTCTTCAATTCAAACAATTCAATTTATTTATTAACTTGTGGCCCGTCCTGGCTTCGTTTAAACTTCGGGTAATATATTTTTACCCGATTAAGTTAAAAAATAGCCTAGGTTTCGTCTGTCTCTGTGCTAAATTTCATCAACATCGCTCCAGTAGTTTTTGAGTTTATTCATTACAAACAATAAAACAACAATACAAATCTTTTCTATTTAAAATATTAGATGATGAACCTGATCCATACGAGTACTATCCATACCATAGTACTCGTATGGATCAGGTTCATTCGATTTTATGACTCCAGACTGGACTTTCTGTTTTTAAACGGCTGAGGAAGAAACCGAGAAAAGGTTCAGATGAGAAACAGTACATTCTGTTTTTAGCCATGGTTTTTAGTAAAATTCAGAGTAACAGGATAGCCTATTCTTATTTGTTAAGAAAGGTACCTCCATCGCTTACATAAACATTCTTTATTTAGCCAAAACAGAGAAACAAAAAAAAATGGTTCCCTTTTTTCCAACCGGCAACAGTCCCTAAACTAGACGTTAGTCTGAATATCAGGGGCAGCTTTATTCAATCGGCAGTAAGGTATAATTTATGAACTAAGGAACTAAGTATTTCTTTTTAATTATTACGCGGGTACCACCGATGGGTGCAGTATCACATATTTTATGTACTTATGTCATAACAACACCAGTATCTGGTCATTACTTAACAACACTCTTACTAACCTAAAGAATGATTACTATTGTCAATGATAACTATTGTTTAGCTGAGCATAATATTAAATAAATTGTAGTTAGCATACCTGTGCGAATATGGAACGTGGTGGTGGTTCATTTTCACTTGATTGATTTCACGTGGTGATTCATTCAAAAGTCACCGATGACACGTGAAAAGAAAACATTGAATGGATAATTAAATAGGATTTTGTGGTAAATTATATTTTGTTCGCTAACAGGCTGAACAACATATTGTACTTACACACACAAATACTTCACATACACACAAATCCTTTAATAGAAACGGGGAAATGAACGGGGGAATGAAAATATTTTACGAGCGTGCGAAGTATGTTTTGAAGCTACCAAAAACGCCCGCGCAACTTGATTAATAAGTTTTTTTTTGACAAATTAATAAAATAATATTTCATATGTTAAAGGTTAATTTACGTGTTTAGATTTAAGTGGTATCACGAGGGCAACATGAAATGAACCCATAAATAAATTAAGTACCTTATGCGATAATGAAGTAGCGTAGTTAGGGTAATTTTGACCGTATGGGACCTTACTAATAGAAGCAAAATCAATCTAATATTATGTGGTTCCTCTACAGTAAGGCAGGTCATGATGTATCTTTGGTCTTCACAAAATGACCCTGGTCTGTATCCCCAGTCTCCCTCCAGTAAATTAATTATTTTTTTACCCCTCATCACCTTTCTAAACCTCTCACTAAGCTGAGTCACAGATATAATAAAGACAACTGAGTGAAGGCGTAAATATGAGAAGCGAAATTTTACGATTCTTCGCATTCTCATCTTCATAAGAAATTTCATGATGGCAAAGGTAATAAACGCAGAAATGGCACGTTCGTACCACTGTCAAAAAAAATTAGGAACACGGAAAGAATAATAACAGGCATGCCCTTAAATTTATGTAATCGTGATTAAGATAAAGTAGAATCGGATCCACACTAATCCAGACCAGTTTTCCGAACTTGATAGCGGATTTGGCATACATCGTTGGTTTTTCATTACGTTAAATAAAAGCACTGTTCATGCATTCGCAACGGCATCTGTCCGAGTTCTCTGTCGACTTCTCAAAAAACAGCGGATTCGTCTCGCATTGTGTTTAAAAATGCGATTGAAAAAAGTGATATAACATGATATATATATATATATGCCTAAAAAAGGTGTCAGAAGTCAATAATGAATTTTAAAATATGTAAATTTCAATTGTGTTTGCAAATATTATTCAGTTTGTAACGCCGTCTATACACTATCGCCAAAAAGTTCGCCAAATTTTAGTGGATTCGACGTACATTACTGGTTTATGGTGATATATGGATAGTGTGTAACTGGCATAACATTGACCTCCAAACATGCTATGTGTTCGGTGCTGAAAGCTTCGATAAGATGAATGAAAGGTTGTCTGAATGAACATGTTACAACTAATGATGTTAGTATTATAATAATAACTCTAACTACTGGATAAAAGTAACCTATAGATGTAACTCTCCAGCTTTCCCAACTATCTGTATCGTCTCTACAATAGAATAATAAATAAATATATTAGGACAAATCATACAGATTGAGCTAGCCCCAAAGTAAGTTCGAGACTTGTGTTATGGGATACTAACTCAACGATATTATATTTGATAACAAATACATATAAAGATAAAAATCCAAGACCCAGGCCAATCGGAAAAATATCATTTTCCATCATGACCCGACCGGGGATAGAACCCGGGACCTCTCAGTTCAGAGGCAACACTGCGCCACCGAGGTCGTCATATCAATCACCCCAAACCAATTCGTTTTGATGTTAAATAAGACAAGTCAACCATAGGTGCTGTTTTTGACTTAGTTAGCGATACTATATATAATATTGACAAACAGTTGATGACCACTGTATTATTTTTCGATATGACAAAAGCCTTCGATATGGTACCACATGATTTATTATTACATAAATTAGAAAAATACGGTATTAGGGGAACGAGTCTAACTTGGCTACAATCTTATTTGTCCAACAGGAGACAATGTGTTGAAATTGAGTTCAATAATGATGAAAAAATAAAGCAGCAATGTAGATCATCTTTCCGAATTAATGCCTATGGAGTACCCCAAGGAAGTGTCTTGGGTCCTCTTCTCTTTCTCATTTTCATTAATGACCTTCCAAATACAACGAGTCACAAAATTATTCTATTTGCAAAATTATTACAAATAATGAATTAAATGTAATGCATAATGGAATTATTTTAAACCAAGCTAATAAAGTAAGTTTTTTGGGTATTGCTATTGACGACACATTTAGTTGGAAGACACATATTGACAACATCTGCTGCAAATTAAATAGATATGTATATGTTTTGTTTAAATTGAGGAAAATCGCAACTTTAGAATCTGTTCTATTTGCATATTATGGTTACATTGAGTCCAATATTAGATATGGCATCATTATTTGGGGAAATAGCGTCGAGATTAATAAAGCATTTATTGCACAAAAAAAATGCGTGAGAGCCATCGCAGGAGTAGCCAATTATATATCGTGTAAACCATTATTTGAAAAATTTAAAATATTACCACTACCATGTTTATATATTCTAGAAGTAGCGAAATTTATAAAACTTAATCTGTTATTATTTAAGAAAGCGAGTGACATAAATCCCCGCAACACTAGGCGTGGAGATAGACTAGTGCACGGTCATATACCGCGGACGAAGATGTACTCCAATAACTGTTACGGAATGTGTATAAACATTTATAATAAGATTCCTGAGGCCATAAAAGGTTTACCATTCCGAAGGTTCAAGAAAGCTATGCATGATTTATTATTGACTGAACGTTTTTATAGTGTTAATGATTATCTTCAGGCCAAAATGTAATGGGATTGAATTTATTTTATAATTATTGACATTGTTTTTATTTATACTTATATTTTTTTATTTATTTTGACATCGTAATAATTAGATGAAATTGTATTGAATTATTATTATTGTGAACTATTTAATAAGATACATATATTTTCCTACGCCTCAGGTGGCAGAATATGTTTGACTCTAATTTATATAAGACCATCTGTATACCTACACATGTTTTAAAGGAATAAATGATTATGATTATGATTATGATAAACAAATAAACTTTTTAATATTAGTATAATATTAGTTTGGATATGAATTTCTATATTGCCTCTGGATACTATTATGTTTTGCGTCTACATTTCTGTTTGTATGTATATTGGACCACCAGGTGGAAGGTGAATATTGGGACCAACACTGTTCAAATGAGTTTCTTTCGGCATTTCTTCTCAGCAGTGGTCGTTCCGAAATGCCAGTAGTTTGTAGCTTGTGAGAAATAACTATAAATATTGACGAGAAAAAGTGCCTGTGAAGGTCTAATTTCTGAATAAATGATTTGAATTTTGAATTTGAATGAGGATCCTCATATTTCACCTAATGTTTTCTTTCGTCAATACATTTACGGCTTTTAAAGAAAGTCTCCGACCTAGAATAGCACCACTGAGGACTAAGGACAGTATAGGCCTTGTATACGTACCCGAGACTTCGGGGCATAACAGCTTATCTAGGCTCCACGTTATCCTCGAACTCTGACAAATGCCGACGCGAAAGCATGAGCATTGCGTAGTGTGTATGAATGCTTTTATTTCCCGCAATGAAAAAGCAGCAATATGCTGAATCAAGAAAGTAAAAGAAGTAGGCCAGGTGTCGACCTGACCTCTTCGATTCCGTCAGAATAAATAAATATAAAAAATATGTTATAATTAAGCGCAAGTTCTAAAATTTGCCAAAAAAGATTCAAATAAAGCTGGATTTAGACCGACAGACGAGAGAGAATTGGAACGCGATGGGAAGGACGCTTGCCCAACCGTGGAGTAATATGTTTATACCTTCTTTACGTTGCGACTTTGACCTTCCAACATATCAAAAGCATTCACAAAGTTGTTGATATTGATCGATACAAAAATACCATAGCCAATACACGACTAAATTTAGTCTGTCAAACTAACATAGGCGTCAAACAATCTAAAATTAAAATTTTATATTCAAATGATAGATCAGGACTAAAAGTTATTTCTGGAAATAAACCATACAGAAATATCCATTATCCATCGCTTTAGTCTCTATTTTTTTTAAACAAACGTTTTTCTATTTTTTTTCCAAGTGGATTTTAATGCCGGCTCCACACTATCCGCGTTCAGTTTGCCAAACTTTGGCGACCAAATCGGACGACTCAAATTTATTAGAATTTTGGTTAAAGAGGATATGAACGGATGATTGAAGATGGAGAACACTATAAACCACATTCGCATTATTATTGCCAAGAAAGTCGTGTGTTTCATTCCACGTAGTGATCACGACCCCCGGCGACGAGGAATAAAATTGTAAGGAAGGAATGTAGAAGATGAGAAAAAAACGAGCGAAGCTCCACCGTCAAGATAATTCTAGTTGAATTAAAATTTAAACTAAAAATAATAATAGTTATATCTTATAGCCAAATTGGCCAGTCTTTGGACGTTCAGACGCTTACCCATTTCGAAATCAATGACGGCCGTGCCGAAGCGAGCTAAAATATTAATGAGCACGGGCCAAGTTCGGGAAATGTTAAATAGGATAGTACCGACTTTAATATTTAACGGTCAAAATAAAAATTAATGAAGGAAAGAAAGTAGTACGCTTAGCATTCATTTAAGTTGCAGCTTCTGATGAAGTCTTCATAGTGGTTCTGGCAAGAAAGGATTTAGGTATAGGTTGTGTAGCTGTGGACAGCGGACTTGTCTGCATTTTTCATCGATAGATTTTTGCTAGTTACTCTTGAAATACCTGCAAAGAAAATAGTAAAATAAAAAAGAGACACGTACAATGGCGGACTTATCTCAGAAAGGGATTTCTTCCAGTAACCAAGTATTTGAAAGGAAACAATTGCACGCACACAGAAAAGGTAGCGGATGGTAATCGACTCTTCAACGGTAATGTGTGGGCGAAACAAATTGGTTTTAAAATAAAACAAACATATTATAGTTAAATGGATTATGTTCGACGTCACTGTGGTTGTAGACGGAGGGTGGTTGGGGTGGAGAGGAACAAACCTATGTTATAGTGACAACGTCGCTTCTGTTGAATAGTGATACGGGAAAAAATATAATAAATTGTATACTTAAACCTTTCTCATCATACTATCTATTGGTAAAAACTGTACAATAATACGGTAGTTTTTGAGTTTATCGCGTTCATACAGATTCTTGTGTTTTGAAACCACTATGACTAATTTGTCCATATATAATTATATATCACAGTTTCCCCCTCGCTGATAGAGATAAATAAAAAAATAGATTGACTTGCCTTTGGACTACATCGATGACGTTCTTATTAAGCCGGATACCGATTAATTAAACGGATATATGTATAGTGAAACCGTAGTAGCTCAGACAAGGTCTGTTACAACAGATGAACTTTTAAGCCGTCGAAACATACTAATTTAAAGTGTTTATTTTTGCCGAATAAAGTTTTTCTTCTTGAATACTTTTCATCAGCCCTTTTTATGCTTCCACTGTTCGGGCTTTGTGTTGGCTTCCATATAAAAATGATTGGTGGGTTTTTTCCACTGCAAATACATCCGGGACCAACGACAACGTGTTTTCTGTAGCTTTTAACTGCCACATCTCGAGAAGAAGCCGACGCGTACATTACGGAGATTAAATGTGAGCATGTGAGCAACCGGAAAGAAAACCAGTACGCCAGAACGTCGATAGTTCGGTGAAGTGTTCGTTCGATAGTTTTCGCCGAAATCAGGCCGATCACGCGAAATACTGCGCCATAGATTCTTATAAAGAAAAATTATAGCGTATAGTACTAAGTAAATTATTCATATTCTACCTTAGTGTTCAAACATTTAACAAGCTCCCACACATTGAAAGCTATTCATTCAAGTAGGTAATGAGAACGCGACAGAGATGAAGTAGGGTCCTCTTATCTGGAGATTTAATCGAAGCCTTTATACAACAAGATGTGTTTGGTACCATTTGACATTTGGTATGTCTCCAACTTAATGTAGGAAACATTGATTTTGACAAATTCCAATTCAAATCATTTATTCAGAAATTAGACCTTCACAGACACTTTTTCTCGTCAATTTTTATATTTATAGTTATTCTCACAAGCTACAAACTACTGACATTTCGGAACGACCACTGCTGAGAAGAAATGCCGAAAGAAACTCATTTGAACAGTGTTGGTCCCTATCATGCCAGATCGGCTTACCGTTATTGTTTCTTACAATGTTTTTTTCTAATAATATATAAAAGTACATAATGTACTTAGTCAAAAGGTATATCAAAACAGGTTATGATTGTGATCCGAGTGCTGATTATAATATATATATATATATATATATATATATATATATATATATATATATATATATATATGAGAAACATAATGAACTTACATAAAAATATATGAGGAACGAGATGACCAGTTCCCTCTGGCAGCACCCTTTCCCGAGTTGACGCATGGGTCAGCCATCGCGTAGCTCAACCATAATAGAGGGAACCTCACGACCCGGCCCACGCGACGCCATTACCGGAATGACATTTTAAGAAAATGGAATTGTTTATCATTTTTGAAACTACGCACCTTGTCCTATTCCCATCATTTAGTGCTGGCTCTTGCATTAAAAGCTGCCTTATTTTTCCCCAAGTCGAGATTTCATTTCGGGCGTTGAAACTTGATTCTGCTTATCCTCTTATCTCGTTAAAAGGTACCGTTTATAGAAGTATAACAAAAAATACAAAGATAACTCTAACGAAATTGGCTAACAATGCGCACGCACAAATCAAATTCGTCAATAAATGATCTGAAAATACCATAAATATATACAATGAAAGGAAAGGCGGAGCGGATGATGTGGGTGTAATCATAATCTGCATTGCATATCCTACGAAACGTCCGCATTTTATCAAGCCGGGTGCGCCAGTTAAAATTCGAATGTACACAGAACATATCCGATTGTTTGCAGTCTCCCCACTACGGATCTTTTAGACAAAGTGAGATTTCTTTTGAAAAGGTTTAATATTCATTTGGATGATATTCTCATTTCTGTCATACGGCTTATAACCCAAAATTTTTGGTGCTAGTTAATTTGCTTGGTATATTTTAAATATCAGATTAGTATTCTTAAAGTGTACTCGATATCACTCGATTAATTAGTATAAGGCACGAGTCGGCCTTCGCCCGAACGGAAATGAAATCGTCAGTTTCGACACGAACATGTTGCGATCTCGTATGTAGCGATGTCAATCGGTTGCTTTTAGGCCTAAAGCACGGTCTGATAATTTTTCAATTTTTGTATTATCACATTGTACCAAATAAACGAGTTTTCTTTCTTTAGAAGTAAACCAATAGAACGAATCCTTCTTGACCTAATCCTTATGTCGGTATGATATATATATATATATATATATATACATTTCTGCATGAGTAATGACAGCGAGATGCTAGTCAGGCTAAAAAAAAAAAACAAAATTTATTCCATTATTCCATTTATTCCATTCCGCCATTTATTCTTGGAATGTCACTTATTTGATCGCATTCCATGAATTGCCTCACTGTTTTAGTATGAATAACCAATCTTATAAAAATTGCCTTTGTTGTTAATAGGTTAATAACGAAAAGTTCCCTATTATTCTCCATTTGTACGCTATCGTGGCGTTTTGTGGACATAAAAAATTGTCGTAAACTACAAAATACGGTAATCTGTAAGGTATTTATCTAAGACAGGTTAGAGACATTTTAACGCAATCGTGCTTTGGGAACGTAAAGACTTTGATCCCGACTTGTCTCGTGAGATGGCAGTCGTTAAGCCTAGCCTTAGTAAAAAACTTTAGATTTAGAATGAGATTGGTTCAAACATAAGTAATGTTTTATTATTATACGTATATATCACGTTCACATATAATCTATTCATTGCATCCTAACTAGTATTATAAATGTAACGAAGTATGTTTCTTCGTGTATATGTATTGTCTTCACGCTCTATCTATTCAAGCATACTCCCGTAGTTCAGAGTACGGGGATGGACTTACAATCCGTACCGGAAAAAGCTTTATGGGAAATTCTCGCGGGCAGAGCTACGAGCTAAAGCCAATGTATAATATATCAAACAAACAGCAGACAATGACTTCCTGAAACAAACATGTTTCGTATCAATTTGAATAGTCCGATCTGAAAGGTGTGACGTACAGACGTTGGTACAATGTCGTCAACGTACACAAGGCAGGCTATTGTGATCGTTGACGGTTGATGGTGGAGGATGTATAGTGCACAATGTGGAGTAAATGCTCCCGTATTGCTTTGTATAGTGTTTATATACATCGCATTGGTTGTTGAGTACAAAATGTGTGATTATTTGCTAATAATGTTACCAAAAAGTCTTTTAAATGTTACTTATTGCGACATGTTTTGGTCACTTGTTTGGTTTGGTTATGCCTTGTCTGTTTTTTCCACTCCACTTCAACCATAAGTTTATCATTAACAATAGCTGATAGGGAATAGATAAAACTACGATAAGATTGATGTTAATGCGATATCCAAACGACAAAGTAGAATCTTAAAAACATCAGAAGTGGGATCTTCAACGTTAATAACATTCAAAGCAATTATGTTATTGTCCCGGAGAGTGGAGATTATTGGAAATCGATGACCTAAGTCGGCTTTTACAGTCTTTAGAGAAAATTGTCTGGGATATTCTTTGAGCCTAAGCACACGACTTACATCGACATTAAAACATATAATGGGTTTTTTTATTTCCGAACGCTATACATATTATTTTTTCATTTTGGGTCTTAGTTCGTCCTTCTGTTCATTCTAGTTTGGATTTATATCCTTAATAGATCTCAAACAGACAAACCAATAAAGGTACCTCTTAAAGCTTGTCACTATATAGTTTAAAACAAAGAAGCCCTGCGCATCTGTCCGATTTTAAGCTTTCTTCTATTAAACCGCATTTATTCCCTATAGATTATAGATCTCGTGCGAAGCCAGGCCTCGCTAGTATTAAATAAAGAAATATTTATGATAATACATATCAGTAATGCAAATGCCAGACAACAATACATAAACATCTCTCAAAGTGTTTAGTTTGTCTATTTTCCGTCCGAAATCGTCTAAAATCCCAACTAACTTTGACGTCACCAACTAAAACTCCCGACCATGTTGTTTTAGCAAAATTTAGACCGACCTAGCATTAATGGAATAGTTTTATTTATTATTATCACTTAGTACCAGTTTCAGTGCATTGAATAAGATCTTAATTAGTTTCAACAAATGTCTTTACTGTTGTTATTTCTTTTCATTTTAGTTAGGGAAGTTGGAATGCATGCACTTTGCTTCCGTGTACCTTTTCTTTTTCTAGCCTTTCCTTATCTTTGTCGGAGGTGGCTTTGTATGAACAATGAACATGACTTTTATAGGATCATCTTGCAAATATTGATAAGTTTTCTAATGAAGACCTCTATACGTATGCCACAATATAATAGTGTTTATGGTTGGGTGTTCAAAAGTTTATATGATTTTGTGTTCTGAAACACGACCTCAGCTGCCACGCCAACAAATAACTTTCTTTTCTGCAGCCGTAATTTCGTAATAACTCAATCTTTAATTCTTTGCAGGCGTACGAAAGGCGGTTCCCGACCTGCCCGCAAATTCCAGTCGTAGTGGAGTGCGTGGTCACAGCGGACAGCTGGGCGGAAGATAATTCCCAGAGGCACACCACACGCCGCTGCCAGCTGAACGTCGAGGCGCCGTATCTTCTCAAGAAGGTATAGTCTGAGCAGATCCCGTGGTAGCGGAGTGCGTGAACATACGGACAGTTGGACGGAAGACAACTACCAGAGTCACACCACACGCTTGTGCCAGCTGAACGTTGAGAAAAAGTGACTGGGATACTATACATACTTGGATCATTTATTATTTTAGCTGAGCTGAGATAGACCTATCTTCTTGTACGCCATCCTTCTCTGTCAGTGCTTCCTTTATCTATTTTGTCCCTAAAATAATATCAATCGAATAGTGTATAATTTTACTAACTGCACCCCACACTTTTTAAACGTTATGAAGCACCATTGACTATCAGACTCTGACCAAATCCCACGGAAATCGCGTACTTGAGATAAAACGTAACCCTAACGTAACCTTTGCGATAATCCTAGGTATCAGCTAACTCAATATAAAAAAAAATTAGGCCCAGCCGTTTAAGCGTGAAGAAATAACAATCATACTCACAAACTTTCGCCTTTATAATATTAGTGGGATGTTAATTTATGTAAAAGACTTGGTTACACAGCTACGATCGTTCATAATGCATAATTATGATGACATATTTAGGGTAGATTTTCCTAACCGACCTCCTTGTGTAATAGTTAAACTTGATTTAACCGTGTGCAAGTGGAACAATATTAACTGTTATATAATTTGGAACTGCATACTTCTAGAATCAGTACCGCAAGTAATTAGACAGAACTAGTTTTGGTGATTTATTTCATGAATAGAAGCAGGAAAACAGTTTTTAGGATGTTCACTTCTTTATTTCTCAACGATTCTTCAAGTTATTTGATTATTTATTACTATCTGCCCATCCCGGTTTCGCTCGGGTTAATCCATAATGTTAAAAAGGATAAAAAGCCTATGTAACTCCTGAAGGTTTCGTCTGTCTCTGTGCCGAATTTGATCAATATTTTCGAGTTTTTTCTATATAAACAAAAATACAAATGATTTCTCTTTATAATAGTAGTATAGATATGGATTATATTATGAATTTTTTGTGTTTTACGTTTGGAAAGAAAAGGTCTGCTAATTCTAAACGTGGAAGTGCGTTATTCCACCTCACCACCGTAGTGTGGTCTGTTTATGGGTTGTTGTGGTCAGAGTTACCAAAAGCGGTGTCGCGGTCTAGTTGTTGCCGAGTTACTCACAACACAACAATGCGACCATTTCTAATTTAAAACAAGACTTAAGTTTACTCCTAACATCATACTTGAAAATCGTACAAGATGTTCCCGTGTTGAATGAAATTTTTGTTTCTTTATCGAGTTGAATGAGTATCCAGAAACTTTAATATTACCACGAATGTTGTATCAACATAGAAATATAAATAAAACTCCCGTGTACGTAAGTAATGAATGGAATTTTTGTTTCTTTATCGAGTTGAATGAGTATCCAGAAACTTTAATATTACCACGAATGTTGTATCAACATAGAAATATAAATAAAACTCCCGTGTACGTAAGTAATGAATGGAATTTTTGTTTCTTTATCGAGTTGAATGAGTATCCAGAAACTTTAATATTACCACGAATGTTGTATCAACATAGAAATATAAATAAAACTCCCGTGTACGTAAGTAATGAATGGAATTTTTGTTTCTTTAGCGAGTTGAATGAGGATCCAGAATAAAACTAGTATATATTTTCCAGATGATCGGCGTGGACTACATATTCTTCATCCAGAAGAACCACCTGGACCTGCAGAACAGGTTCCTGGAGATCGAGGCGACCAACGAGACTTTCTCCTCCCGCGTGTCCGTCCTCGAGAAATGTAAATACTTTGTAAGTGTTCCAGTTTTTTTTTTGTTTTTTTTTTTCTCTCTGCTGAAGACAGAGATGCCATCTCTTTACAAGTGTTCATTTTTGTTAATAAGTAATCGTGAAATAACATCTTCCATGTTTTAACCAACTCAACTCAAAATTTTATGCACTACAGAAAAAATAATTCAGTGACTATAATATTAAAAGTGCCGAATGAATTGATCGTAAAAGTCTTAGAAACTAAGAAGAACCTATAAAAATTATGTTATTAAGAAACATATTTTTTAATGAATGCCTAAAAACATATGTCGTGTTTTGATAAATATTAATTTTATTGAATCAGCTGTTTTATTATCGAATGTAATTTGAGATTATGAACCGGTGAATTGTGATATCTATATTTATATAGCAGTGCTTAATTTCGACAGCGGTGAATGTAGTTTCCGTGGTGTAGCGGTTATCACATCTGCCTAACACGCAGAAGGCCCCCGGTTCGATCCCGGGCGGAAACATTTTTTTATTTTATTTTTTTAAACCGTACAACCTATTATTAATTTTTTTAGCTCTATCTTTGAGAAAATGTTATATTTATTTATTCATACAATGTGAAGTATTTATTCAAGAAAATTACAAGTGTCTCTCATATTTTATTCATAAAATGCTCTCTGAACAAATTCAAAGAATACTGGGAAGAAATTTATTTTACACTGGTAGAAATTCTAACTTGCAATTGAATAATATTATGGCGGGTAAGTCTTATTGAAAGATGCACTTCGTGTTATTAGGGCGGTGCTTTTATCATAGATGTCGTAAGTTAAAGTGTTTTAATTTTTTTATATGAACAAAGTATACATATACAGATATAAAATTAATGTCTATTACTTGTCTCATTACTTCATTTTAAATACATCAAATTTGTGGCGGGTGTTATTTAAGCACCGAATAAATTTACCTGTCAAAGTTAGGTTTGGACCCTAGTTGAGAAAATCATCATAGTTTCTTAATACACGTGTCCTCTTCGCCCTTGACCTCCTTGTAATAGCTGTCGATCAGACAACGCAATGCATCCTTTGATTGCCCTTGACGCCGACTATTGTAGTAATCGCTGGCAGTTCCAGGCAAAGTAATTAATTGTATGATTATTCCAAGATACATTGATTCCTAGTAAAATGACGTTATTCTATATTGTATTTTGTTAATGAGTTTTGTTTATTTACTAGTGGCCCAACCCGGCTATGCTCGGGCAAAATCAAAATAAATTATACAACCTTCCTCAGGAAACTATCAATTGGCGAAAGACGTACATTCGTCGGGTAGTTTTTGAGTTTATCGTGAACAGACAGACAGATGCGGCAGAGGAATTTGTGTTATAATATGTAGTGATTTTTAACTTTATTGCAAAAATCAAACATAATTACAAAATATTATGCACAAAGGGTTTAGCATTCTCTACAGTCACTCTACGGTCAACCATAAGACCAAACAGAAAATAAACCCGCCAACAGCAAGTCGAACTTGCTCACTGAGGGTTCCGTAGCATTATATTTAGTTACCACAAACGTATATGGACACACATGTTATGTCTGCAAAACAAGTTTTTATTTTGCTACAAAACCCTTAAAAAGCGTTGAATTCGCAATGTTATTATATTTTTCTTTTGTTTCTATTAAGAAAAAAAAACTATGTGCTAAACTTAACTGAGCTTAACTTAAACGATCGATCTTGTTTTTGTTGTTGTAAGAATATATCATTATTTGTTACTGTACGTTGCTTAATTTGCTCATAATAAATTTAAACATCGTTTAAGTAATCTGGCGGGAAATAACCGAGAAAATCCTACCAGGTGATTCGTTTTAATTATATTGTTTTCATTAAAACTAATCGAATAACGGATAGCGATATTTACTGTTTCCATTCATGTAATTACATTACTGATAGGATATCAACAAGTGAAAATAAATGGATTTTATATAGTACGAGGAGGGAGACCCTCCTTATTTAATGTTTGTTTATGCAAGATTACCTTTTGTCAGCGAATTCGCACCCGTGTATTTTCCTCTCATAGTAAGTTTCAACACAAGACTTCTTCTCTACGATTGGAGATATTGAAATCAAATTGGCAGAACATTTACCGTTTCCTGCAACGCGACGTGTTCCGTCCCATTTCCATACTATACTTTAAAACATTTTTTGGTTTTTGTCCCCAGGTGCACCCTGAAAATCCACAGTGGACCTGTTTCGAGCAGAGCGCAGTCCTCGACGTGAAGAACTTCTTCGGGCTGGAGAGCACGGTGGAGAAACTGGCGATGAAGCAGTACGGGGCTAACATTGCTAAAGGTTGCCGCCTACTTTAACACCATAATACAATCTCACTAATATAATAAAGACGAAAGTTTGTGACTAATGTATATTACTCTTTCACGCTCAAATGGATTGATCATTTTTTATGAAATTTGGTATTGAGGTAGCTGATATCTTGGTTTAATACATAGGGTACTATTTATTCCGAAAGTACGCGATTCCCGTATGGTTTGATAAAAAACGTCTCATAGTCAATTTGAGTATGTAAAGTAGATGGCGCTACTGTGATATAAAATGTCAATTTTTTTGTTAATTACGCGGGTAAGACCGCGGGGTGCAGCCAGTAAGGTATAAGCCAGTTACGGCGGCGGCGTACAAAAAAACTTACATTTTATGCATGGGGAAATTGCGATGGCAATAATTGAATATATTCAATTATTGCATATTGCCAATACTAATGAGTGGATTGCCATTATCTTCTCCATTTTACACACTAGTTGAAATACCATCAACCGAGTCTAGTAGCGGTTTATAAAAAACTACTATACATGAGTCAGACTAGTATACAAACTCATGAGTTTTGTACGAGTAGCATTCTATGACCTTTCGGTTTACAGGCGTATTAACCATTGGACCACCACTTACTAAAAGAGTTATAAAACATGTAAAATGTTCAGTGAACCCACTGGCAACATTAGCCTGACCCACAAGTGCTATAAAGCCTAATATAACGCTCCTACTCAGCTTCAAGCCCGCCCCCGCCCCCAGAGTCGTTGACTTTTAAAGGGTTTAACGCTTAATTAGCTGAGCCTGTTTTGTTGCGGGCAAATGAAAAATACTACGTATTTTTGGATATATCTTTTCGGTTAGTTCATCTTTGTACAAATTTAGACTTATGATTTACTCTAATATAAGATTAAAGTTAATTATGTTCAAATGAAATAGACTTAGTTTGACGACTGCTAGAGTGGATACTATTAAGATGAAAATGTTTAGTTCAGGGTTTAAATGACATGAAAAGATCATCAAACAGATAACTGGTAACAACTGGATTTTTACTACCCAAAATATGATAAAGTAGCGGTAACTGATGAGGCTCGGAATGATTGTGACGTTCCACGAGAGCAGGTAAGCTATGGAAGGCAGTCGCTTACGTGTGACGTATTATCGCATCCCTACATAGTATAGAAATAAAGTCGCTTCCCGCTGCCTGTCTGTCCCGTATGTATGCTTAGATTTTAAAAACTACGCAACGGATTTCGATGCAAGATTTTTTAAAAATAGATTCAAGTGATTCAAGAGGAAGGTTTAGGTGTGTAATTTATTATGGTATTATCCGAGCCAAGCCGGGACGATAGCCTATAATAAAAATGATTGAGCGTCATAAGCGACTTCTCTTCTTGTCTTGGAACGTCGCATATTTAATGGAGTGAGTTTGAAAAGGAGAAGAAAAAGAACTACACTTACCTTTAGGTTATCTGTACTAAACAAATTAACGTTGTATTCAATGTGGAATATGTTTAAATATATATTTTTTGTTCAGGCAAAGAGCTGATCGAGTCGTTTATGAAGGAGGTCCACGACGAAAACATCACAGAACTGGCGCCCTGGAAAAAGGGCAACCAGGAGTATAACGCGTACCTGAGGAACGTAGTTTCCCGGGGCGCAGAGCCCAAATCACCCAGCATTACCACCGAGATCCGGCAAAGTTCGCTGTCAGGTATGTTCTATAGAGATATTTCTATAGAGATATATTCCATAGAGATATAGGCACAAAGCACACAGATTGATTAGCCCGAAGTAGATAAATAAATATTAAACAAAACTGGCATTTCTTGGACCTTGCGTGTAATATAATTGTGACATTTTGTTCCTTGTCCACAATTGTTCCTTAGATCAACTTACTTCTGTTCTATTAGTGGTTCATTTTAGATGATCATGCTGTGTACACTAAATTTGGGCACTTTACTTGTTCAGTAATGTTAGCTCTGAAGTATAAAAATGCAAAATTGTAATTTGTCCCTATGTGTATCTTAATAAATAAATATCTTAGACTTCATCTTCCCATCTAGCTAGATTGAGGTCACAGCACCGAAATTTCATCCTAAAGTTCATGAGTCGTTAATCGAGTTGCTGGTATCAAACTATGAAAATGGCATTCCCAAATGTTGTTGTAACCGTTTTAAATTTTGATCGCCGGGTCAGTATCCTCGTCATTGTGACGCATAAAGTTTAATTAATGTATGTGGTGATCCATCATATTGTGTCAGGAGGTAATGGTTGTATGATGAGTTCTTTGAAATTTAATACATTAAATTATTTCGTTTCGCCGAAAAACATATAACTGAATCAACAGACTAGGTTTCCCGCGCGAAATTTTCCCGACTGCTGGCGCAGAAATTGAGAATACTAGGTTAACAGAAGTGTTGTTATGTTATGTAGAAATATCGGAAAAAAGTTTAAAATAGAACGGAATATCAGTTCTTAGCGATCGGGCTTCAGAGTCCTAAAGTAAAAACAACGCGAACGAGTAACGTATTCAGGGAGCTGCTTCGGCTTCGTCGCTTCTGCATTGCGTGAGGGATGTTCGCTGAGGCAGGTGTTGCTTGTGCTTTTGCAACAATTCGTAAGAAACGGTGCGCGTCCTTGGCGCATGGGGTGCAGGCATTAACAGCATCCTGCTAAACTGTCTAGTCTGCCATTGTTGCGCAATTTTAGGGGGAATGGTGCAAAAATGGCCCCTTTCAAAAACGATCTCCTTGTCTTTACTAGTTCATAAATAAATATTAATGTAGGATAGCCGGGAACATGGCAAATAAATTTAGAGGTTCATTGGGCATATTTGAAATTGTCAACTATTCCCGCGTTTCAGAAGTTACATAGATTTACTTGAATTTTCTAATAACGAGTGTTATGCAATGAATAAGCGTGATGATAAACAATTATTCATTATAATAGAGATAAATTAAATAATAAAACGCACTTACATTTCAACAGTGTTTATTCTCTTTTTTTCTCTCTAACCATAGAGGACTGTTCGCTCACAAAAATAGCAACAAATATCTCACCGGTCATAACAACTACTTTAAAATATATTTACACAATGCGATCAGTCCGAATTAATCATACAATTAATATATTATTTATTTATTTATGTATTAATACAATATTTATTTATAGTTTCTAACATTATTAACATTTTTTTTTAAATTAGAATTGAGTCCTTTTTTTCTTGCTAACAAAAAAAAATTCTCGCAAATACCGTGGGTGCTAGCGATAGGATCATAAATATTAAAGCATTTGTCTTCGTAAACGTTACATGGTAGACAGTGGAGGACGACTGGGCGGGATGACCTTAGGAATATTGAGTGTGCTCGTATCCAGGGACGGTATTTCAGATCACAAGGGTTTATACAAGCTAGTATTTAGTAACAAGTTCACGTATCTATCTGTTATCGAATATCGCATATCGCATGTGCAAAATGTTTGTTTGTTTGAAATAATTTATTGTATGTATGTAATAAGAAAACATAAAGACACAAGTAACAGAAAGAGCACGGAGAAATTAAAATCAGCATTAAAACAAAATAATTTAGGTAGCTCAAACATATATTTTTTTCTTTGATTAGTCATCTACATAAATTCCTTTCAAAATTAATAATCTACCCTATTATAAAAGAACGAAATATTATGAATTGTTTATGAAGTAAATGGCATTCTATCCTTGAAAGTTTAATATAAAATTCCTGAGACAGTCCACCTGTTCAGGCTTTCAAGGCATTAAAGATTAAATGGATTCAAAATCGACCAATGAAATGACGTTACAAAAACCGGTTAAGTGCGGATCGGAGTTTTTTTTTATTAAATTGATCATCGTGTTTTTCCTATTTTTTTATTGTTAGTACTTCTTGCTAAATTTCACGATTCTAGGCCAACGAGAGACAGCTTATAGCTATGTTTCTGGCTATTATCTTTAAAGAAAATGATTAAAAAAGAATACATTTATAGTTTGTCTATAAATTCGCCCGTGGATTATTCAATATCGTGTCGAGTGGAACGTTTGTCGTTTGTTTATACAGTTTTATAGACATTTCAAGAAGTACTTTAACGCGAAACTTTAATGAAATGAAATCAATAAAACAATTTCTCGCAATTATTATTTCTTCGTAATTAACGTTCATTAGTTCAATGTAAGTAATTATACAATTTTGAATTTATTGATTCCACATTTTACTGTGTAGTTTTAATGACATGATCTTTGTCCGCGACTATATCCACGTGGAATTTATTGATTGTCAATAATTCAAGTTCTTTGTAACTTTCTCGGTCAAAACCAAGTTTAAGTTGTACTCAAGAAGTAGAACTTTGAAACCGCATCAAATTAAAATGGCTAGATTCGCGTACAAATATTAATTGTGGTACTAAAAGGATACTTAAGATTTCTTAAATTTGTTTGAGCGCACTCTTGCATAATTAAAAAAAAAAGTGTTTATAATGTTGTACAGTTAACCGTTCCAACGTTTAATGATAGTTAAACGTTATCAGTGCCGAAATACGCTGTTAATTAATTTTATCAAGCAAAAGGCAGGCAGCCAATATTCGATTAAAATAATGTTTTGCCGATGCAATGCAAAGTTCTGATGTACTAGTACTGTACAGAGAATATATTTTTATGATTAACCAACTTCACCGTGGCGGTTGAATTATAAGTCATGTCAGATGCATAAATAAAATCGGTCAATAACACTCTCAGTAAGACACATTGCTACAGATTGATCGAAAACAATATTTTATATCTTAGGCAACGAGCTCAAGATTTAATAGATTGTTTTCGAAGCCATTCAAGCGCCTGCAAATGGAAAATATAATTCGATTCAGTTGATTTATACAAAAATCTTAGTGTTTTTGTCACTCACAATTTATTTGCAGTTGGAAAAGTCCTGTCTTCATCTACGCATACATTAATATACCTTTTGAATCCTAAATTCCTGAACCCTTAAATTTATTACATTCAGAATTCAAGAAAGTAAAACCTGATTTCTCAGTACAGGTTAATCACAAAACCTAACCCACCAGCAACCCCTCTGTCCATCCACCCGTACCATCATTATGCCTAACCTCCTCCCTCCTAACCTCACCCTAACCTTGTCCTCAGATTTAATCCCGGTCCACACGATGCATGAGCCAGTAGACATTGCAACCAATACACCCCAGTACAATTCTCAAGTAAAATCTCTTCCGTCGAGAGCGTCACACGCACCTCCACCAATCACCGCGGGCACGTCGCGGTACAACGACCCGCAACACAAACACAACGCCCCGTCGACCAGTAAAAAAAACATATCAACTAGAATAAAGAGGCTGAAACCCCTCAGCCCCAATGCCAGCAAAAGAAACCTCACCATGGCCAGCCAGAGTATCAAGAAAGTCCTACCCTCCACCAGTAAAAAGACCAGCATCAATATCTCCAGGGCAGAGAAGATGAAGAAGAGAAAATCAGATCAAACCAGCTCGTCAAGTGATGATCTGCCTTATTCAAAATTGGGGAGTTTTGTGCAAAGTATGGATGAACAGAACTGTCGTCTGAGGCGGTCGACGGTTGATGGCCTGACGGAGCCCCCGGACCCGGAATTAAAGTTAAAGAAGCCAGATAATCCGTGTCGTTGTGGCAGCCCTTTTATAGTTTGCCGGGTGTTAGCGAGACGAGATACCACATTGATTGCGGTGGCGTTAGCGCTGGCCATTCTTTTAATGTTGGCAGCACCTATCAATCTCCTTGCTCGCTGGTTTAATTGAACCAACCGAGTGCGGTTGGTTTACGTGCAGTCTGATTTACAAGATGCATTTTAAGCACCAGCCAAAACACAGTAGCTTCAGATCACAAAATGGCGCAACCAACCGTGATAATATCTTCAGCTGGATCGTAACTGAATCTCAGTCGTTCAATTGCCGTTTCAATATCGTGAAAATATTTTGTCAGATTTTTGGATCAAAACATAACCAATCGGACTTTGCGTGAAAAGCCGACGATAGAAGTCGAAGATGTTTTTGGAAGTTGTAATCCATGCATGCATTATTGTGACAACAACAAAGAAATTAATCTGTCTACAGATTAATTTCTATCAAACTATAAGAAATCGGTTATATATACATTTTCTTCATGATGTTAAATTGTGATATAGAGAGTAGAAATTCATATAAGCGGTGTGTTGATGCTCGAGTTTAGTGTAAATAAGACTTTAAGTGTAAATACATTGTATGCGTTCGTTCTTTTGTGTTATTTAGTAAATCGAATTTTATACGATCTCAATCTTGGTTTATAGTCTCAATTTAGGCTTTATCGACAGACCATATGTTGCGAAGTAGCTCTCGTCTTGGAATGATCTCCTCAAATGATCGAATACTTGTATATAAAAGTGATATGATTTTATCAGCCGTTTAACTAGAGCCAGAGATTGAAACCAGACTGGACCAGAAACTTCAGGTCTACTACGAAACATACAAACACGTCTCACGTTACTAACGTACATATGCTGTCTCTTTTCCCATATCGTGTAAAAAAGAGAGACTGTGTGGACGCTACTATGTGCTACGTGTTTTATCTATCATGATCGAAAAAAGCAACGGAAATTTTAACAAAATTTAGCATAGTAACCGCACTGGTCTTTTTACATCCCTATTCCACATATGAATAAGTAGTGTCCCTACGCAATCCCTACTTACTCAAACACATTAGTACAAGGATAACACCAGGGAATTAGAACGAAATTTTAGAATTTCGTTCTAATTCCCTGGTGTTATCCTGTAAGGTTGTCCCAACTGGTGGGAATTAGAACGAAATTCTAAAATTTCGTTCTAATTCCCTGGTGTTACAGGCCATAGGTTGCTGTGTCCACTTCCCACCAGTTGGGTCGCATGCCAATTGCTTGCTCAGTAGAATATAAAAATTAATATCGCCAACAGCCGCCATGACTAAGTAACTTTGAACACATAACGTGTTCAAAGTTTCAAAATATGAAAATTTTATTTTATTTAATATATTAGAAAAAAAAATTTAACGAAGCTCGTTGCGGATTGCGATTTATTTTTATTGATTGTATTTTAATTTACTATGTTTTATGAAGTAAAACTAAATATAAATGCAAAATAGAAACGCGCAGCGATTTATCACGCCCTATATATGCCTGCAACGCGTGGGCGTCTGGTTTCATTCCGCCCACGATCTCCGCCCACGCAATATCTATGACGTCATACTGCAACGTTTAAAAAGTAAACTGAAGATTTACATTTTAGTATTATTCTTCGCCCACTGAAATACAGTATCTCAAATTCAAATTAATTTATTTTGTGAACACAGGTTGACATGGTATTGTGAAAATGTACCAATTGTACGCCATTGGGCATACAAAATTAATTAAATTGTTTGAATGTAGATACATGCATTAACAAATTCTATTATGTCATATATTACAAATAATTTATATTAATGTCAAATTGATTGAATTGAATAAATAAAGTCAAATTGACAATAAATAATGAAATTTTATGTGCAAAGTTACAGTTAGTTAATATTGTCTATAAGAAATTCGTTGATTGAATAGTTGATTATCTGTTCGTGTTCATGATCATAATACGACGTCTCGAAGCCCAGAGTCTGCTTAAAAATAGTAGACCAGTAGCCACAGCAATTGCCTTGTCGTTGGGCTCATACAGATCTTCTATGGACCAATGAGTCTTCAAATTTAGATGATTCTGCTTTGATTTTACGACCGGCCACTGTCTGACGCCATTTGTATCATAAGGTTTTTTTGGCTTAACAACACTATATTTCTGTAGGTGGTGATTTTCGCCTTAGACATGCCTTACGTGTCATGGATGTCGCAAGAGGCGACTACGGGATAGAAAGCCTATAGGCAACGACAGTATATCTAAAGAAGGTTGGTGCCAGGCGCCCGGTCATAAAATCAATCGAGCCGAATCTGCTGAAAAATTTAAAGTTTATTATTTACTATTTAAAATGTAACAAACTTTCTATATGCAGTTGGCACTACATTTTATTGGCACCACAATATGTAATCTTCAGTTTTTGAACGGACTGCTCCGAGATTTGGCAGTGCGCTCGTACAAAGCGAAGTGCTTCACGTAACCTTGACTTTGGGATCGATCCCCGGGTCGTAGGTCATATATATGTTTCTGAGCCAACAGGCTCCGGTTATTGCGACGAATTTCTACCAAAATAACATACACACACACACACACACGTACATCAGCTTTCGCATTTATAATATTAATAGGATAAAAAAATACATTACATAGTATGTGGTTTATATAATAGTTGTTTAATCACTATAATCCATTCCCCCACCTCGATCACCCAAGCCAAGACTAATAACCATTAGTCTTGGCTTGGCACAATGTCGGCATATAGTTCGCCAAACTTCTCGGTTTCGACGTACACAGCTGGTTTTTCCTTGCAGTAAAAAGGCTGATGAAATATAGACTGCGCAATGTACGTTACCTAATTCGCGTCGACATGTCAAGCACGCAGATAATGTGAAGACATACAATAAACATTTTTTATGTGTGCTAAGCTGCAGCTGACAACCCTAAACCAAACAAATCAGTATTATATTACAGCACTCGGCTGAAACAGGGGTGAACTGGTCGTGAATTATATTCAGGTAATTTATACCCAGGGTTTATTGCGTCCCATTCGGTTTATCCTTACAAGTCGTATCCATTCCAATAGTCGTAAACGCTTTCGATAGATACGAATTGGCAAATCGAATTGTATCGACTTAGAGTTATGCCTCATTGTTCAGTCGTGCTCCAATGTTACGACGCAGTACGTTGTGCTGCGTTGTTTTACATAACTTTTGACGCTGACGTGCATTGACGACGAATCTCCATAAAACGCGCGTTGTCGACTAATGTCAACGATGGAGGACAACGGAGCGCAACGTAACAATGAGGCATGGCTCTTATCCACCTTCACACTGAGGCTTCACATCACGACGGTATGGAATATTTTCCACTATTATTTTTCAAATTTTGAGTGTAAAGTAAATTCCTGCGGAAGAAAAACAGTTAATTGCAAATTGACGAGGCAGTAAGCTGAAAATGCAATGTGAGCTACGACCTTGACCCTTATTTGCACAAAGTTCTACTTGCTAAGCGCATCAACTCACATACAACTCTATCGCAATAAGTTTGCGCTGCACTGCGCGAGCTCTTTCACTACCGCATGGCATCCGCATGGGCTATTCAATATTCGACCTTGTGTTATTCACAGTAAGTTCGAAAATGAAATGCTCGAGGGACTGCACGTGAAATGCGCCCTTGTGGTTGTCCACGTGTAACTAGGTATGCGGTAGAATTTCAACGAAACCACAAGGTTGGTTATCCTTTGAATTGAAAAGCATTTTACACATTTGGTATTTTGAAATCTTGTTTACCTACTGACAAATACAAAAGGATTTACCTGGAATTTACCACAAATTCTATTGGATTTTCCTTGATTTATTTCTGCGTTTGTAACAAGCTAAATGTTTACCTTCAGATATTTTGAACAGTGTTGTGCACCTACATACGTTAAAGTAAAATTCCAATCCTACCAATTCCTACCATTCTATAATCATACCAATATGAGAGTTTGTGAGGTTGTGTGTTTGTATCTGTGTATGTTTGTTACTCTGTCACGCTAAATCTAATGGACGGATTGTTATAAAATTTAATACACGGGTAGAATATAACCTGGAATAGCATATAGCGTACTTTTTATCCCGAAATTCCCACGGCAGCGTAGCTCCGGGGCGCAGCTAGGTATTGTATAAACAAATAAATCATCTCATCAATCAAATAAATCATCAGCCTCTACGAGAATATGCGTGGAAATAGACAAATTTTGATAAAAATACCTCTATATTTTTTTTTGGGTCGAATTTTTAAGAGTTTTTTTTTTCGAATAGCCATTACTAAAATTTGGCGTGATGAAGTTCCTATAGAATTGTTGTTTTAAATAATTGAATGACTTTTATGTGTGCCGATGTGGAGTCCCAATTCCCGGCAGTCGGTCACGGTCACCGCCCACTGCGCCCGCTGCAATTTGTTGCTGCACTATTACTTTATGGCACCGTTCACATTAAAGGCAGGTATACACCTAAAGCGTAAGGATTGTATGGAATCGCAACGCAACGCAACGCAGCCACGATTCCATGCATGAAGGTTGCGTTCGGTCCAGAGGAATCATTACCTACGTCACGTTGGGATTCCGCGTTGTCGATTTTATCCAAAGTCAAAATATGTATTCCCAAATTCTACTCACGAATTTCTCAAAGAAATTCAATTTTCCATAATCATAAAGCTGACAATTGTTATAATGCATCCTAGTGCAGACCTATCTGCACCGTAAAAAACCTTTTTGACGTTCTTTTAAACCAAAAATATTTATTCAAATCTTCCTATTAAACATGTGATTCTTATAATATATATATATGTATCTTCTTCTAATCAAGAGTAAACAAAGTTACTTAGATGTCCTAGATAGGTATTTGCGGCACATAATCCAATAAATGGGCGTCCCGATCGACCTTGACCAAGTTTTATGTACAGCGAACTGCATATAAACATTCCCAAAAGTTGTTTTCACAGGTAGTCACTTGCTTCCAGTTAAGGAAAAGATCATAATGGCGGTAATAGTGGTTAACTCATGTCAGATATCTTTAGGTGACTTGCAAAAGAAGATTTTGCGGGTCTACTGGAAGACATTTCTATAGAAATAAGTCGTATAGTAATATTTTCACTGTTACATATGTTGTGTACATAAATTATTTTAGTTTTATTTTAGTTACTTTATATGTTTACTGTCTCTCTAATCTGAGTCTGTTCCTTGTTGCATTATCTACTCTTTGCGTCGAAGCCCGAGATCCGAGATTTTAGAAACCTTAAGATTTGAAGAATGCGCTGTGATATTCCATCGACCCTTTCGTTGTGCAGATGACTGTACTTTCGGTAATACATGCCCTAACTTCTTGCCCCTTGGAGGAATCAGAAAGTTTTCCTTTCAATCGCCAAGGATATGTCGACACATAGTCGTTTACGATGAATAAAATGTTCTTTTCATAAACATAAAATGTATGAAGGCTACACGAGGAAGTAAATGTTTGAGATAACTTTGTAACAAAAATACATGAAACGAATTACAGAACAAATATTGCAATGGCGGACTTATCCCTTATCCCTTGAAGGGATCTCTTACAGGAAAATAAATTTGTTTAAAACTAGAGGGTAAAAGAAGAAGCAAGCAAGTTAATTGTTTGAATAACGTTATTTATTTTTTGATTCAATTATAGAAATACCTTACATATAATTTCGTTAAAAGTTACATTAATAGTTAGAGAAGTGTAGTTTATTTTTGTAATTTCGGTATTTCATTAACAAAATTAATTCGTATTTTTCGATTCTCTCGTTGTCACATTCATGTTAGTTCTATAGTATGATTAGTTGTTTGATAATGTCGTTGTCATTACATGCTAGTTTAAATTTAGTTAATTACGCTCATTAAGTCTTTAGTGAATTTTTGTAGAGGTACGTTTTTTATAAAACAAACTAACATTACATGAAAATAATGTTCTGTCTTTTGTTACAGACCAATACACACTGGACAGTGACTACATAAAGCGCTACCTGGGCGAGCTGACTCCCATGCAGGAGTCGCGACTGCTGCAGCTCAGGAAGTGGATTGCTGACTTGCAGAAGGGGAAGGTAATGTAAAATACCTACTTTTAAAATGGCTCCGTCACTGGCGCTCTGGTTCTTCATCGTTTTCTCTTGGCAGAGCGGTCGTGGTCAGCCATGTTGTTTGGAGACGCGTAGCAATGTAACTCTTCATTCGTCTCAGATTCTCTGGTGTTACTATGAATAAAATTTCAAAGAGTATTTTGATAACATTTCAAAGAGTATTTTGATACTCTTTAAAATTTTATTCAATAAATAAATAAATAAATAAAAATCTTTATTTCGAGCATCCAGGACTCATATAAAAAATGTTAATAGTATACAAAGAAGCTTCTAATCTAGTGTTAGTAACAAATGTATGTGGCAGCCTAATTTTTATTCACTACATGCAAATCGCAGCAGTGGTTGATGTAGGGACAGTCTAGCCGGCTCGCTATCATGGCCAGGATGCTGTTGGAGCTGGCTCGGACGCGGCGCACCAGGCTGGCGCCGCGTTTCCGCATCGTCGCGTAGAAGCAGTCGACCCGCGCCGCGGCAAACATGCCTGATGCGCTACAAAACCGAGGCAGCCGCAACAACACCCTGAACGCGTTGTTATATTGGATGCGAAAAGCGTCGTACGATTTTTTTGTAAAATGGGCCCACAGAGTACTCGTATAAAATGATGTGCAAAAGTACATATTCAGTTCAATAGTACATATTCTTATCAAAAATCTTTATTTGAACTTATGATGAATTAAAACCATTATTGACGTTTAAAATAATCTCAGTTATGATTATTTTAAACTTAGATTAAAGATTATTTTATAGGTTTAGTTTGTTGCGCCGCTTCTTCTTCATCAGCGCTTTGGAAGTCGGCAGTAGATATAGTTTTAAGTAAATTTTTGACGCCAATATGTGATGTGTATCATCCAAAGTTGAATAACGAATTTAGTTTTATTAATAACTATCTATTATGTATTTATTTAGACTGGAATCGAATTGTCTTCAATGCCCCTGGAAATGACATGATTTTTACGAACTCCAGCACCACCAGAACTTAAGTAGAAAAAGCTTGTAATTAGAAGTAAATCAGCTCATCACCGTGAAGAAATAGCTATCATACGTTTAGGCTGTCAAAAAGTAATAGATAACTTATTAATTAAATTAAATACATCGTCCCAGGTGCCAAGCGACACGACCTTGCTCCGATTCTTGCGCGCTCGAGACTTCAACGTGGAAAAGGCGAGGGAGATGCTCTCCCAGTCCCTGCTGTGGAGGAAGAAGCACCAGGTGGACAGGATCCTGTCGGAGTACGAGACCCCGGATGTCGTCACGCAGTACTTCCCCGGCGGCTGGCATCATCACGACAAGGGTATGTCCACATGACTCCCTTCAAGGGTGAAAGAGAGAGTAATCACTTGGCTCTGACCAGGTATTGCAGCGTCCATAGGCTCCGGTAACCACGCACTATCAGGGCCGCAATCCTATTTGCTTGCTAGTTTCTATGTTTCTTTTCGAGTGTGTTATTAGTAGTTGATTTTGTTTGAGTTGAGTCTCATTTTCTTGAATTCTCCTAAAGGAATCTGATATAACTTTTATGACAACCTACCACCATTTGAAGGCAAGTAGTCGCATATACAATACTAGTGAGCAAAACAGTCAAACCAGTGTGGTTTCTTCGCGATGTTTTCCTTCACCGCAAGCAAGTTGTGGCCTGTAGAAATTATTGTATATGAATCAGATGTATACAAACTCATGTGACACGAGTATACTCGTTCGTTACGCTTGCTCATTATTATTATTGACTAGCGGCCGTTCCCAGCTTCGCTCGGGTAAAGACCTGAATCTTCCTCAAGGATCTGAATATTGGTGAAAAACGCATATTGTATTTTTTGTGTTTATCGCAAACAGATAGACGGCCCACCATATGGCACCATTTCTCGTATAACGTAGACTGTAAAATTCCTGATTTTTTATTACAGACGGACGTCCTCTATATATCTTGCGGCTGGGCCAGATGGACGTCAAGGGTCTGCTGAAGTCTATTGGCGAGGATGGCCTCTTGAAGTTGGTGAGTCACGAGTCATTGATCCGCTACTTATCTCCAGTATTCTACATCTCTGCATATATCCTAACAGTTTCCACGCTGGTGTGCGAGCGATAGAAAAGCATAGAATATAGCAACCGCATCTCTCTTGTAAAAGTTTATCAAGGGAAAGGGTTGGGGATTTTTCTCATTGCGATTGGCTGTCAACATGTCAATATTTCAGATTTCCACGAATAAACCTGCTAAGCTTTCGTGGCGTTTGGTTCGCGACTCTTGGCTCTGTCTATCACGTAAGGAATAATGACGTGATACTTCTGTAGATATAGACAATTCCATACACAACGATCATCGAACGTACAAATCAATTTCATAAATGTACACGATGGTCTACCGTTTTTAACCTTTTCCAGCAGGTCTACCATGAAACACGAAAGAAGTAACACGACATTGCGTCCACGCGTTATGAGAATAAGAGATAGCATGTGGTCGTTAGAATCGTGTTACGTGTTTGTATGTTTCGTGGTAGGTCTTCAGGTGTCTCATAGGTCTCATCTCAAACTGGAAACAATGCTTGGCATTAAGTCGTACCTATTTTATCATCAAATACATAGGCAGTTACTAGCTTTTTGCTCGCGTTTTCGCCTTCGTAAATTCCCCACGGGAACAGCTAACAGAGCGGGATGAGGTAACAAACATACTTTCGCATTTATTTAGGGTAAGTGCAATAAATTTAAAACATATAAATGCTTGGTTCCAGACGCTTCACGTGTGTGAAGAAGGTCTCAAACTTCTGGAGGAAGCCACTCGCACCAGCGAGCGCGCCATCCAGTCCTGGTGTCTCCTGGTGGACCTAGACGGACTGAACATGCGCCATTTGTGGAGGCCAGGTTGGCATTGGACTTTATTTATTTCCTTTGATCGTATCAGAGGTAGACCTTGGTACAACGGACGTCTACATGGGTACCTCACCCTCATCTATGAGCCGCTAAACAGCAGTGCTTGCATTGTTGTGTTCCAGCTTGACCAGTGAGAGAGGGTACTTTGGCAAAGAACAAAGTAGACAATGAGCGTGTGACACCCCAGGTGTTGTAGACGTTGATAGGCTGTGGTGACCACTTACCATCAGGTGCGCCGCATGCCTGTTTGCCTGTTAGGTAGTATATAAAAAACTGAAAATTTCACATTAATATTACATGAAGAACTTAAGAAAAAGTGGATGTCGTGGCGTATCAAGAAGTGAAGGAGTTGGCTTTGGAGAGAGAACGATGGAAGGAACTCCACCGACAAGAGCCTCGCTCTTAAATTACATGATGATGATGAAGAACTTAAGAACTAGGTATAAATCTTATTTTTTCGTCGAGTCGTGTCATCCTAATTGCAACATAAAGTTATTTTTAACTAACAGCTGGTCACAGTCAGCGCTTTTTTGTTACTAAGTATAATTAAATGTCATTAATTGTTTAGCCAAATCATTTTATTCGCATATGTGGACACAAATTTGATTTTTTTTTATTATTATTAAAGAGACACCATGTCAGATAAAATAGATTTCTTTCGAAATTACCAATGAAGTGCTCGGCAATAAATTTGATATTATAATGACATTTGTTAATTGGATTGATTAGTTTCGATGTTTTCAGCAGTCGCCCTGACAATAGATTGACAAATCAAATAAATAAATAATTAAATGAACATTGTATAACCAGGAGTGCGCGCGCTGCTTCGCATCATCCAGATCGTGGAGGCCAACTACCCGGAGACCATGGGCCGCGTGCTCATAGTGCGCGCGCCCAGGGTCTTCCCCATACTCTGGACTATTGTCAGCACTTTTATCGGTCAGTTTATCTTTTCTTTTTCAGTTCGATTTCATACTAAACAGTTTTTTTTACAAAAATGCAATTTTTGCCACAAGCTTCAGAGTGATCATGTAAACCGTTGAGGAGTACCCTCGTCGGGAGCCGATCCTGGGTGCACCATTAGGTAATACTTATCATAATTATCATTGTCATGGAAACTGAAGCTACGTGGAAAATTTCAACTCTGTAGGACAAGTGGGAAGTAGGTATTTTTCTTGAAAGATTTGAATACAGACGGATAAACATCGTGACAGTTAAAACTATAAGTAAAAGCTTGTAATATGATTATTATTTTCACTGCAGATGAGAACACTCGAAGCAAATTCTTGTTCTACGGTGGGAAGGACTACCTGCAGCCTGGCGGACTGCTCGACTATATTCCCAAGGATCTGATCCCAGACTTCCTGGGTGGACCCTGCAAGGTGTGTGACATCATAAAAAACACTTGATTTTTTAAAATTTCAACTTAGGATAATATGGTTATCGATCCCTTTTTTTCGCATAATTTTTTTATCCTAATTTAACTAACGTAATCATAATTTAGTATCGAGTTAGGCAGATATGTTTTTGACATAATATTTTGACATACTTGTTATTTGGCAAACCTTATATCAATAAGTATAATTATAGTTTAGGCTAATTTAACAATAATTATTTTACCATAATTTTGATTTGCATTTGAGCTATAGTGTAGCAGTAGGTTAGGGTGCGGGGTGGCCCGTGCGCCTCCCATAAGCCGCCAATATGCTTTAGAATATTATGCTTAAAAATTGTTATGCTTATGTTATGCGTAAAAAAATTGTGCCTAAAACATGCCAAATTAATATTGTGCGTAACTATTATTGTGATAGGTAAAGGTATGCCATGTTAAATTATGACATAAAATTGTATGCATAAATATAGGGAACCATGGTAACCTATCGATTTCACGAATGTTTTCTGTGCGAAACCTGTACGATTTTTTAATAACATCAAAAAAGACATTATTTATTCCCCTTGGGATGATACACAGCACTTATTGACGTCGAAAATTTACTTAAAACCTTAACCTTATATAAGTTTGGGCTTAAAACTAAGTCTGTTGCTGACTTCTGAATGCGGCTAGTGAATAATAAAAAGCAGCCTTCTCTTCAAATCCGTCAATTAACAAATATGGATATTGGTGTAGTGTATTCTTTCAGGATTCAGTTGGTTGCTAACTTTTTGTTAGAATTAAAATCGAGTTAATCGGTCCGAAAAATATATTGACACCAATCTCAATAGCGATATTTACAGATATTTTTAATTTTTAATTTTCATACGTTTTTGCAAATGTGTCGCAAATATGCAAGCCTATGCTAACAAGTTATAGAAAAATAATTCATATAATAATTTGCTTTTATTTTCTTTAGCGAATTTGTTATTTATATTTTAGGTTTGCGGATTATTTTTAAAGGGTTTTTAAATAAAAAAGAAACTTATTGCCTTTTTTGTATATCCTGCAAAACTATTACAGATGGCATAAATCCTTCGTGCATATCCAGTGAAAAATGAATATTTTATTTAAACTTAAACTTGGTGGGAATTTTTGAATTTAGTTAATTTATTTTATTACTATTTTTCTAAGTAACTAATAATGATAATAATATATTTTCATTAATTATTTTTTGCTTGTTATTTTCCTTTTTACGCTCCAGTCGGATATTGTAGATGCGTCGACGTACGTGCCGCATCGATTTTACGACTACGTACGTTATCGTACGTTGCAGTACGCAGTTTATTGTCTATATATCTCGTTATATACATGTAGCACCATTTATATTCGTCAAAATCGATGTTTACAAGATTGTGGTGTCATCAGTTCTTCACCGATCACATTGTAGTTTAGAATAAGGCGATCTAGACGATCAATTAATGCGCTATATGAATGAATGTTTAGAATATAAGTACTTGATCAAATTGAAATTTCATTTCTTTGCCAAACTTTAACAACAGCTAGCTCTTTTTAGCCAGTAGTTTGTAGCTTTTTGAGACATATATTTCAAATTTGTGACGCCTGTGAAGGGCAAATTTCTGAATATTTTAATTTTTATATCCTTTTTGTTCATTCATTGCGCAATATGTTTGAGCGTCTACGGGCTGTCTAAGAAACATACAATAACATGCGTAAGCTACTTCTTGCCCTGGGTGGTACCACAGGCAAAACGTCGGGTTAGATCACCACGTGACTACCAGTAGCTGTGGCTTTCTTGACTAGAGCCATTCAGGCGCATATTTTGTGCCTGTTTTACGGCCAAATGAACTTCGCTGCGTGTCGAAGTCGTTATCATAGACAAGAGATCATATAAGAACACAAATATTGTAATATTCACTTTAGGAGTACAGTCAACAGCACATCCAGCTAACTAAATTCATAGCAAACTCGCCCCTATTACCGCGGCATAAAGATCCATATGGAGTAACTTGACGTGCAGTCGACTGTACTAGAAAAAACAAC
Source organism: Plodia interpunctella (assembly GCF_027563975.2). Classification (NCBI taxonomy): domain Eukaryota; kingdom Metazoa; phylum Arthropoda; class Insecta; order Lepidoptera; family Pyralidae; genus Plodia; species Plodia interpunctella. The sequence continues at coordinate 9,707,690 of NC_071306.1, read as the reverse complement.
TTATAAAGTAAAATTATTTTATAATGGTCCGTAGATAAAATCTATATGATCGAACATCACTCTGGAATCATTTTTTTTTTGCGTAAATAGGTGGTGAAGTGACTAACGGTGAGATTGTAGGGCCAACTATATATTTAGTCGAGAGAAACTTTATTCCAGTGTTATGTCCGATCGAATGAATTCCCTCTAAAGACCCTGCCACAGAATAAACATACTGACACATTAATCACACTATGCTACAAATGTTGACGTCATGTCCACACACATATTTGTAATGACATAGCTAAGTGGTAATGTAATACACATTATTTGTAATACATGGCGTAAACCAGCGTCTACAGGGTGTAACAAAATATAACATACGATTTAGTAAGATAAGGTACTTTGAGTATACCTTTATGAGAAGTTTGAAGTTGTTTGCATTTGTTTTGTTCGTCCGTTTATAACTTATTATTATCAATACCTTTACCAGATTTTAAGTTCGACTATCCGCCATAAATCTATGAAAACCGCATACAAATCCATCCGGTAGTTTCTGCGTGTGCGCACCATATCTTACAACTTCGTATTTATATCGGTATTTTGTGACAGCCTGTATGATTTCAACACAATATTAATTTGAAAGCTTCTCCCCAGAGCTTCGTGCACGAAGGGGGCCTGGTGCCCAAAAGCTTGTACGTGGCTGGAGCTTTTACGGAGCGGGATGGTGACCCACTGAGCGAAGATAGCGTGTACAGATGTGTCAGTTTGGGCAAGGGACAGGTAAGGCTCCTAAAGTTATCCGTATTTAAATAGTTTTGTTGTACATGTGACATGTTTTGTTGTACATGCTTTTAAAATTGATTTTGAAAAAATATATATTAGATACCAGCTTTTACCCGCGGCTTCGCCAGCGTTGATTTCGATATCTCGGGATCAGATTTCAAATTAGACTTACCACTGTAAAAAGCGCATCAAATTTCATCTAGTAGTTTTTGCGTGATGCGTGAACAAACATGACAAAATGTGTGAAAAAACACAGAAATTAAATAAAAATGTTTTCTTCAATATCTCCTAGTTTTATTATATGTTTACATTTAATCCCTTATATGTAAAAATACTAGCTATGTCTCAAGTCTTCGTTCCTGTTGGGACTCGAGATAAAAAGTGTTCTATTCTGTTATTCCAAGTGTATTGAATTACATGGATTGAATACACTTGGAATAACAGAATTAAACTTTATGAAAATCAATTCAGTACGCGTGAAAAATCTACGGGTACTTATACTTACCTAATTAATATCAATAAATCGAGTGTGTGGCTCCCGCCCTAAAATAGTAGTGGTCCTGTGGTAACGCCATATTTTTGTATTTTTAAATCGCTATACTATAAAAAAAATCTTGCCTTAGATCCACGAAGTAATAGTCGTAAACAGAGATCCGCACAGCGTGCTGACGTGGGACTTCGATGTGTTGAGACACGACATCTCCTTCGCCGTGTTCCGCAGCGTGCACGAGCTGACCATTGCTGATGATAACCCTGGTAAGGCTTTATTTTTATTATATTCGGCTTTATTAGTAAAATAATTTATTCTAAATTTACACATACTCTTTTTCACGTCATATTCTAAATTAAATAATATTTCTTAAGCGGGGGATTCTCGACGCATCTCCATATTATGATATGTTGGGAGCTAAATCAAGGGCTGTAACTTTCGGGTACAGTGTCACGCCTTTAATATTTTGTGATAACCCTAACTGCATTTTCAACGCTCGCGACTGTATCCCTTTAGCACGGCCGTCGAACGAAAAATTCAAATCGATTATTCAGAAATTTGACCTTCACATACACTTTTTCACGTAAAATGTTATATTATATTAGCTTTAGACCGCGGTTTCGCCCACGTAATTTCCCACGGGAGCATTAATTTTTCCGGGATGAAAGGTATCCTATGTTCTTCTCCGCACTTCAAACTACATGTATGCAAAATTTCAAGAAGATTGGTTGAGTAGATAGAGCGTGAAGAGGTAACAAACTTACTTTCGCATTTATAATATTAGTTTTTTTCATCATGGAAGACAAAGGGGAGGCCTTTGCCCAGCAGTGGGACACATAATACAGGATATAAAAAAAACTATTTTCACTAACTACTGGCATCTATATCAATCAATATATATAAAAGTCTTGCATTACTGAGTGACTGAGACTGACTGAACGCACGGCCGAAACTACTGGGCGTAGAAAGCTGAAATTTGCTGTGTTGGTTCCTAGGGAAGTGTGGGTGAGCACTAAGAAGGGATTTCCTGAAATTCCCGCGGGAAACGGATTTTTACTCACATACGAAGTTGTGGGCAAAAGCTAGTGATTTTATAAAACTGTGCTTTTACCATGTTACCAATGGTTACAGCTTTATGCGTAGGCAGCGGTGGTTCGGAGAAGTCTGTCCTGGACCAGAAGAACTGGCGCGAGGGGGAGCACTACCATCGAGTGGAGCCAGCGCTGCACTGCCATGATGGAGAGAGCATACAAGTGAGTAAACTTGTGTTTCATTAAATCATTCGTTCATTTCATCACCGATTCTCATTCAGAAGCGCTGGAGGGAAAAACACTACCATCGGGTGGAGCCAGCGCTGCACTGCCATGATGGAGAGAGCATACAGGTGAACAAACTCGTTCATTCATTCAATCACCGGTCAATTTGTATTCCAAAGTAATTTCGGTTTTTGCTATAGATTTATTGGAATACCTCTGTGCATATATAAATCTATACTCTGCACTATGAGAAATACAAATAATCAGAATACCTATGTTTACTTTAGGAAATTTGAACAATAGTAAACTTTGAATGAAACTGCGTAGAGACGAGGAACGAATTTAATTAAAATGATTTCACAATGATTACTGAAAACGACTCGTGCGATTCAGGAAACCATAAAATATACACCGCACATTGAAATATAAAATCTCTATTATATAAAATAAAATCTAATTATATAAAAACTTAACTAACTCAATGACTGTGAAAAAATGGTCGCTGCTTAAGGTTCAGTTGCACAGGTTTTGAAATTAGCTTTAACATGGGCAGGAAATCGGCAAACTATTAACCCTTTTGTCAAAGTAAACTTCAAAATGGACTGATGCAACTCACCCTAAGGAGCCATGTATGTCCGTGCAGGGCTCCCACGTGATGACAGAAAGTGGCAGCTACGTGCTGCAGTGGCGCTGTGAGCTGCTGGACTCCACGCCCCGCGCCGCGCAGCTGGTGTATTTCCATGAGACGCTCGACAGCCAGCAGTACAAGTAAGTACATACAAACTGAAAAATAAAAAATAAATTTAGGGGGGTGGGAGTCATGAAATTAGACCCTTTTCACGTCTACAAAGTACTGACTTTTCGGAACGACCATTGATGAGAAGAAATGAGTGTGAGACTTTTCCTTACTTTAACATTGGTGTGAAAGTTCGTTATTAAAATAAATGGAAATTCGGATAGAATTTATCCTAAGTACTATTCCAGAACATATTATACCTGTGTACCAAATTTCATAGAAATCCGCTTAGTGTACTTTTCGTGATTGAGCCGTCTATAACTTTCGAATTTAACATATTAGTGGCATAATAGCCTAACCATTGTTAGGCTAACGATGAACCGCTGACGAATTCCCTGTTCTCGAATATTTTCTCCATTGAGAATTCCTGTAGGTTTCCAAAAGAAATTCTCAACGGAAATTTGACTAGAACGGTGATTAATGAGGAAAATTCTTGGGAATTTCCGAGAATATTTCCTGACATTTACGTCCATTCTTGAAAACAAGGACGGCACCATGCTAGCTGGGACTGACCTGAATTATCTCCAGGGGTTCAATGTCGAGCCTGCAGTCAGGCACGTCCGGGTTCTCGTGTCTGTCCGGCAAGTCGGTCGCCAGCTCCTGTCCTTCGCGGTGATGGCCGGCCGCAGTGGCGCCCTCTGCGATACCAACGCCCTCTACAACTAACGCGGCTGACAGCTAAGCTGGAATCGTTTTAAATAATAAATCTGTGTTATTTTCAATATGGTTTTGTTTTTGTGGAGAAACGTTTTGTAATTAATAATAAATGTATTTGTTAGAATATGTAGTGGTACATAAGGTGAAACTACGCACGTTTTTTGAAAACTGGCTTATTGAAATTATCGAACGAGCCTTTGTGACGAAATTTGACTGTTGCATTTCAAAGTTGTCAGTTATTTTATATGTTCATGATAGTTTATTAAAAAAAAAAACCGTATAATATTTTTATACATGACGTAAAATGGACGTGTTGCAAAATGTTTCTCCACAAAATTGAGATGTTGCAAAAAAGTATTGTAGTAGTTGCACGACAGTATTGTGATTTGATTGCGACAGGGTTGAAATCTGTGGTAGATTTTTTTGTTCTTTCGAAATCAACAAATTTTATGTAACCATGTAGATTTTAACACCGTTGTATCCTGTCGCAATGTGAAGTAAAGAATTCGCCGCCAGGGGCGCTGTTGTTGTTTTTGAACTAAATTGACGTTTGTGATGTGCGCATGTCAAAACTTACCACAACTCTCCAGCGCATCTTGCGGTGAATTCGCTAGCTGAAGCCCCCATTACGTTAATATTTTAATTACAATTTGCCTTTTGTGTTTGTTACAGCTTTGTGCAACTGACCACCTATAGTTAAATGTAAATGAAATATGTCACGAATATTATAGAGCTGATATCGTATAATAGTTTAAAGAAATTATAATGATACAATGTTATTTAGTGATAATTACCTCGAAAAATATTTCAGTCTTGAAGTGGCCATCTGTTATTGATGACAACGCCCTCTATGAAGAATCAGTTCTTCATAGAGTTCTACACTTGAGCTATAGAAATATTCTATAAAACATTCAATATTAATCTTATTACATAATAATAATATTTAAAATTATAATAATAATATTATATATTTTGCCAACGTAGACAATGTATAGCAAATAATAATATAATTAAATTAATTGATAATTTATGCCACAGAATTGGTAATATATTTATAAACAGTATATTAGGTTTACCTACATACAATTCTATTATCTTAATATTATTATTTAATATACATAATAATAATAAAAAATATTAACAATCATTGTATAAAATTGGCACTCGATGATTATATACATGACTATGACAGCTGTCAAACTTGACAGTATAAGCGAATCGTGCTGTCACACTTTACACCTTTGAAATAGACAGTGACACCACGATATTTTAAAGCAACGAAGCGTACTATTATTATCATGACTTTAATATACATGCATATATATTAAAATAATAATAAACTGATGTTGTGTAGACAAATCATAGATTAATATGCAAGTAAGCACTTTAGACATATTAGAAAGTTATTAAACAAAGTATTTATTCTTATAACTATTGGAATTGATCATAATTTATTGAGAATAACGAATAGAATCGTTCGGAATTACCTATCGAACATGACGTCATTACGATATTTCATATTTTGGATTCTTTATCAAAATTATGATATTTTATATACAGATGTCTCTGTCATCTGTCAAAGATGTTACTGAGTAGGAGAGAGACGCGTGGTCATTTTCGACCATAAATGTATGATATAGTATCACTTATACACCTAAATATTAGCTGGGTGTAGCGAAAAATTAATTCACATAAAAAGAAATAATAAAATATTAGAATTTGTATTTTCTCTTGAAAACCGATAAACCATTTTTACGGCCGACCTTCCTCTACTATTCTTTACTTACATATTTGTAACACGATCGTAAAAATTTATGATACCTTGATTTGTGCTCTAAGATCTAGTGCATAGGTATCAAATAGGCTTGGGTGTGTTTGTTATCGTTTTCACCTGTGGCAACATTGTCGCTTAGCAACAGTCCAAAATAGGAACAACTTCATAATGTCATTACATTTCATATTAAGACATTAAAGTGTGGCAAATTCTCATTTTAGTATAAGTCATGAAATTAACCACGGCTTAACTATTACCCTCCTTTGTTTAATACTTAAAAAAATATATAATCTTTTAGGAGCGTAATCGCCGTGTAAATTTCTATATTTTTTATTAAGTTGTTCCAATTTTCCTTTGATTGTAAATTAAAATAAAACTAATAATGCGACCATTTGCTTAGATAAATTAGGACAATGGAAATGTGTTGTGTGCTCGAGAACTCTATTAACTAACTAATTTATTTTCAATCCATCAATTTGGATAGGAAATTAAGGAATTAACTATTCTTATATTATAGTCGATGACAGTGTGGTGAGTGCGAATGTGCCTAGACATCGTATAAGTAGGGCGAGGCTTCGCAAATTTCATCCTCATGTATATAGCATAAAGTCTATTTTTCAATAATTACTAAATTAGAATTAAGTATCTTAGGAATGGCATAGTCATTCGCGAACTTTTTCATAAATTCTACATTAAAATATTAATGGGATTCACACCTTACACATATCACGTATATTATCCAACTGTATTATAACTACATATTTGATCAATTATAGGTGTACGTATAGTTTAAATGTATTAAGTGACAAAATTATAAAAGAACATGTATCAAGAAAAGTTTCTGTCATAAATTAGTTCAGGAGAAGACTTAATTTGCCCCCTCGTAACTGTAAGTTACAACTAAAAATCTATGCGATAGCCCAGCGTACTAAAGATTCCAACAATTGTTGAAAAATAACACTATATTTGCCAAATTGTCGTGTGTTATTTCTGAATTTGTTTGCGAATGACTTGGTCAACTTAGGTGAATGTTCCGTCAGCCAAACGTTTTGCTCAGGGTTACGTAAACATAGGCGAGTAGGGTACAAACATACACACATTGGCTTAGAAGCGGTTCCGCCAGGAGTCTATATAATGCTGTCAAATGCTGAGAGCTAAATGGCACTGATTTCCTTGCTGCAAGGCTGACAAGCCTTACGAAAAAACCGTCCAAATAGAGAAGTTACAACGGTAACTTCTCTATTTGGACGGTTTTTTCGTTATACATTGTCTATTTTGAGATAAACCGATTACAATGATTATTTAACTATGATGTGCTATTTTTCTCCTTCAGAAATTTGTGCACTGCGGGAAGTGTCACTTGCGAAACCGTCGCGGAAAAGAGACAGCAGTATATCTGAACGTCATCTTCAAATCCTTAAATAGACTCCTGGGATCGCATATCCGTGTCTCACTACATGTGTTATAATAAAAAAGATCCAATAAAACGCAACATAAATTTAACTATTATGTATAGGGTTAAATAGTGATTAAATTCATTGAAGCTTGTAATTGTCTGTTATCTTTATAGTTTTGTCCGATTTTCATTTTCATTATTTATTTATTTTTTACTTTTTAATTAGTATATAAATATATCATTAATAATTTGGTAGTGAGACACGGCTGATTTCGTAAAGAAAGTAAGAATGTATCTCAATATTTGAGGATGTATATAGTCGTATCATGAAAAAAAAATCAAAAAAGGAAAATAAGAATATTTTTTTAACGAAACTTTGACCATATACAGGACTGTATGGGATTAAAATAACTTATCCTCCTATGAAGTTTCGATTCACGATATTTCATAAATCCATGATCGCATATATTTTCTTATAATATAAAAAGTTGTACATAAATAAATGCATTATTTCTACATAAGTAAATCACAAATATATTGCCTCGAGATTTGAGTTTTTTTTTTCTAATATTCCTGTCGTTGTTTTAAAAAAAATTCTCTATACATAGTTGAAAATGTAGGTTGTTTCGATAAAAAGTGATATAATAGTGAAAATAAATTATAGATTGTATGGAAACATTGCGTGTTACATAACATTAGTTTAGTAATTCAATATTGTAATGCAAATTGTTCGTGCGGCTTGCCACAGCATCTCGTAAAATCCTCATAAATCTTTCATATAACGACCGCACTTCGATAATCGTAAAAAATTAAATAACAAATATACTTTAGCTTATTTTTCCATGGGAAAAGTTGGTAACGGATGAAATATTTTAGGTTTTTATTGTGTCAAAGAATATGAGACATTGAAATAATTATTTACACATAATTTTTGTTTCATTTACTAAATATATTATTGCGGTCGTTAATAGATTAACTCAAAAAATGTTTCAAAGTGGATTTAACTTTTACATAAATTTAAGCTTTTATTTCAGAAAAAATATTGAGAGAGATGACTGTTTCAGAAAATAATAATTGTAAAACCATCTAACTACCAATATAATTGCAAATAAGGTCATCGGCTGCAATTTAAATGCAACTTCATGCTGTCGTAACAAGGTTCAGTTTGCCGCTGCAACACTTATCATTAATATGGTAAAAATCAATTATTTTCCAATCAATGTTGGGCTAAGCGAATATGCAAGATAATTGAGAGGAATGAGTCGTTGGACAATACAGTTTCTAACTCGAAACACGAATTCATTATTTAATTGATACATTCAACAAATTGAGATTTTATTTATGTAAACATCATTTTTATATGGACAAGGCTTTGTCGATTAATCTTAGATTATTAAAAAAACATGCTTGTGAATTCTAAAATAATGTTTTCGTTATTTTTGTGTATACCTTTCCTTTTTTATTCCTTTTTCATTTTAAATACTTGATTGTTATTGCATTTTAAGATGTAATATTTTTTTGTGGTATAAATCATTTTGATTAAAATAATCGAGTCGGAACTAAACACAGAAAAAGCAAGGTGATATAACGTAGTGTAGAATTTAGTTGGATGCAAAGTTGCTTGCTACGTAAATGTGTAGGTAGTGAACATATTTGAAATCTAGCTGTAAGTATATCGATAGTTATATTATACGATAGACACAGTTTGTCTATGAACCAATACTTTTATATCAGGAAATGAAATATATTTTAAAACATAACTACCCCCATGGCCTACCCCTTCTATTTTAACTTGTTTTATATGAATGTTTACAACGATTTAATTTCATTCCACATTGGATATCAATTTCACCCCATTTCATTGAAATGAAATGATAAAATCACTGGATAAAATATAATATTATTTAAAATTTGGAACAACGATATTTTTTTCTTTAATTAAATTGTTATGTTGTCAATTGTTATGATATTTAATTGATGCTATCGATAATATATCTATCGTATAAATTATGCCAATTTAATTTAGACGTTATTGTAGTTTAAAGCACAATACAAACAACTTTTTGTATCGTTTGTATGTGGTTAATTCCTGTAAATTTTTGGGTTTGTTAAAGATCTGATTTCTACTCGAACGAATTTATATTTCTTTGAATTAAATGCACATTTAATTATGATATGTTTAAAAAGATGAGACATTCCCAGGGGAATTTATGCAAATTTATCCTTTGCAAATGGATTGAAAACAAGATTTAGTAGAAATTACTTGCTTAATATTTATTTTATACATTATGTGAACTTATCAATCGATGGTTTGTTAATACGTGCAATATTTTTTTTGTTTATACAATTCTCTACTATCTTATATAATATCAATGATGTTTATTACCATAGATAAAATAAATATATATTTATTACAGTGTTATAGATAATAAATAAAAATCCTTCATTTCTAAATATGTTTTGTCTCGTTCTGTCAATGTTTTAAATACATGTAAAGTGAGGTATAACAAGAGGGACCTGACGTGCTTATGGTTGGCGTAGTAGAAAATTTAAAGAAATTTTGCGCATGCGCAGGCATACCATAGACACGTCAAGTCTCAACTCTCGTGCGTATTGTGCACAGGTGAAAAATCAAATCGCATACATTGTAGTAACAATTTTTTATTTTTTTTCTGAATAACACCGTGCGATTATAGTCTAGCCTCACTTTTTTAAACTAACACATTACATAACAAATAAATACGTATATATTTTGAGATGTTGTGTTGTGAACGATGAGCAATCGACATAGTATTGTAAGATCAATGTGTTGGTGATTAGACTATGTTACATGATAAGAACAATAATATTTAGTGTTAGTGGATTCTATTGAGTATTGAAATAAATATTATCAATATTATGTACGTTTTTATTATATCTATACGTTTTAGTGCGGCCAAAGCCTTCGAAATCAAACGAGGGTAAACGCGGTCGAGTTCGCCGCTAGAGGCGCTGCTGTTGAGAAAGGTCCATGTTTATTTTGACGACCTCTGTGGCGCAGTGATAAAGTGCTTGCCTCTGAACCAGAGCTCCCGCGTTCGAACCCCAGTCGGGTCATGATGGAAAATGATCTTTTTCTGATAGGCTCGGGTCTTGTATGTTTATCTATATATGTATTTGTCATAAAATATAGTATCGTTGAGTTAGTATCCCATAACACAAGTTTCGAACTTACTTTGGGGCTAGCTCAATCTGTCTCTTTTCTTAAGCGTTTTCCCGGTTTCATCCCAGCCCTAAAGCGTTGTAGCACAGGGTCCGCTTTCCCAAATTTTCCCTTCCACTTCGCACGGTTTTCGGCACCCTTATTATCAGATCATATCAGACATTTGGCATGCTTGAGGCATCAAGCAAGCGCTTGATTGTTTGCCCTTTCGCTTTTCTTCATGTGCGAATTCAAAATTCAAATTCCGAATCATTTCTTCAGAAGTTAGACCTTCACCGGCATTTTTTCACGTAAACTTTTATAGGACGAGGGCTCATTTTAAATGCATATTAAAGTCTATGCGAAGTAGAGATTCTTCTCTATAATGTTTCCACATTACCTATTTCAAATTCGAAATTGTGAGAGTCGACGCCTCGTGGCTCCGATGAAACCGGCTATATAAGTGCGGAAAAAGAGGCAGTGAAGACAAAACCGCATGCAAAAGCTAGTTATCGATACAACGAGGCGAACGATCGTGTAGTTATCGCAATGCTACCTAAAGTTTTTATGGCGCGATAAGAAACGGACAATTTTACGCTGTGCATACGCCTTTATAATGAGCGGTGGGCATTTTCTCCATATAGGTTATGTTTATGCCTACTAAAACTAGGCTTTATGCCATGATTTAAAGCTGCGCAGAAAATTTTGAAGGACGCAATAGTTTCCAAGCGGTGGTTTCCAGGTGGAAACGTCAAATAATAGTACTCTTCTTCTTGATAGTCGTATTCCTCATAGCTGAGGGTCGTGGTTATTACGTGGAATGAAACACACGCAACAAATTTCTTGGCATTATTAATGGATTAGTTTACCATTGCCTTCTTCATTTCACACACAAGTTAATAATCAACCAGTGTGCAGGTTTCCTCCCGATGTTTTCCTTCACCGGAAGCAAGTGGTGGACGATGAAACACAAAATACATGAGTCAGATTGGTATATAAATTCATGTGGCACGAGGGGGATTCAAACCTGGGACCTTTCGATCCACAGGCGGGCGTCTTAACCATTACACCGCCACCGCAATAATAGTACAGTCAATCGCAAATTAAGTACCCTACAAGCATTTTTATGTAGCAGTAATAAAGACGAATTTGCAATGAATATGGGTAAAGAGAGAGGGCATATACTGCAACACTGCGCGCGACCGCGACACGCATGTGACCGGTTTTGTATTTGTTTTGTCGAAAATCGTGTATAATTTTTTTTTTTTTTAAATCTTTAATAAAATTGTAAAAACCCATCCCCCATTATTCATTTAAAGTAGTTAAATTACACTTTAAGCTAAAGTATGTTTTGTTTCTCTCTGCCAATTTCAAATATAAGTATTATAAAGTGCGAGTGACAAAACATAGTTAAGCTTATGTTTGATTTTTTTTTACGAATAACGAGGCATATCTTTATTTCAGTCCTCCCTAAAGTCCTTACGGAACCCATTGAAATTAGGTATTTGACGTTCTTGCATACAGATTTGGAGTGTGTTACGCACACACGGAACACAGTTTTTAAACGTGTAACGTAGTGTACGGTTGGACACATGCTTCTAATCGTTAAGGAAAAATGTAGGTAATTTTCTGAATTTATTCAAAAGTTGCGAACGCGCATCTTTAGACCTCACCGAGCTAGGTATATAGTCCCATATTTTGTTTCTTCCCCCGTAGATTCATAATGACGTCGTGACGTGAATTCCGTGTTAAAAATAATCTTTAAATTTTCGGCTACGATTACGAGCGCCCTCATGCCAACCCACTTTCGGATTGCTGCCTATCAGCAGCCGCTTTTTATCCCTTAGTCGTCTCGTACGACATACACTTTCTAATAAAATATCGAATGTAGCATAATCTCTTGTGGTATTAGTTTTCGCTATTCATTAAAAGAAGTAGCTGGCTTCTTCCATTCTAGTGTCGTGTAATAATAGTTGGCCTAATCTAAATGCAGTTAATTTCTGTGTACCATGTTTGTAGCTACCTGAGTAGAAGGTACTATTGTATGGTTTAAAACAACTTGCTCCCTATATCGTGCCCTAGTTAACTTAACGACTGTTCCTACAGTCAACTACAGAATCGTGATAATTATGTAAGTCTTAACGCAACGCGTTAAGGTTTAAAACTGGCTATAGGTATTTTGATCATCTTTTACTAAATATTGGTTTAATTGTATGGCATGAGTACACCACTGCATTTTTAAAATAACTTAAAAAAATAACTAAAAATAAATAAATTAAAATTAGGTTAAATACCATAGTGCTCAAAAATAAGTTTCTTCTGTTATGCTTTTAACACATAGGTTTTAATTTACTTATTTAATAAATAGAGAGAGGCTTTGTCATAAAAAAAAAGTTTTAAATTGCTTTTAATTTGATTGTATTTTAATTTTTTTGTCTTTGGAATATGTAATTTAAAATACGTTCTTAAAAAGTTGCGAATATGGAATTAGTAAGTACGTTGTACGGAGTACCTACTAATTCCCATGGCTGCGATATGTTTATGCACTTTTCAGAAATTTTTGTCATCACAAATCTAACAGTGCAATTTTAATCAAACATGGAGTTGTTCCGATAGTAGTCTAGCCGAGAGGCACTATAAAATATAGGACCGTAGATAGTATGCCTAATTATTACATAAGAAATTAATGTCTGGATATGCTGCTTCTTCAAAGGGCAAATTCATAGAACTAATTTCATCATCACGGGAGGATTATGGCAGGTCACGCGTGAAATGGTTTGACAAACACAAGTTTGTCACAAGTCTGTATTATACAGCTCGGTGACTAACAGACAGACAATCGGTCAATGGAATCCTATTGGTATCTGTTTGGTCTTAAGTTTGACTGATAGAGAAATGGCAAATGGCTACCATTAGTACATTTTTTTTTTGTAATTTGTTCAATGAAGTTTTAAATAAATAAAACTCTTAACAAAGGTAAGGATATTTCTCGCATCGAGATTTATCATCACTCCAAGATGATATGTGATCTTGTGGTTATTGACTTTGTGTATTGTGGTATGCTCTTCATCCGGAATATGATAAAAAGCCGGACTTAGAGACTTGATATACTTTTACTAATGTTAGTCCACACAATCCTTAAGATATTCTGAAGGTTCTGAAGACATATTCCAGACGCGCACGCGTAGACCTATTGCATCAAAACTGGATGCAATTGGTCGAGCCAAAATAACGCCAGAAACCTTCATACCAGCGGCCCCTCAAAGTCATGGCACACAACTGTCAATCCATGTCATCCAGGGAGAGATTTGAGAATAGAGGAATGTTAAGATCAATGTTCAGGTGAAGGAGATGCCAAGGATTCCTCAGTACAGTTATCTTTACCCATTCTCTCGATTGGCTAGGGATAAAGAGGGGGGTACCCCATGGAAAAATTAGATTGTTAAAAGTTATCATATTAAAAGAATCAGGAGATTAACTGAAGATATTATCACTTTGACGCCATAAGAGTTTGAAGATAAAATTTATGACAAGGAAGACTCAAAAATGCAATGAACCAACCAAGTATGTATTTATTCAATCACTGTCTCCATTTACCCCGCATCACAGCCCCGCATATACAAGATCAAATAATTTCTAATTAACTGTTATTACGACATGTCATGCTTAATCTGCGGTTTCTTCCGGAAAGTACCTAAGCTTTTACTTTTAGGTTTTTCAGCAGGTTGGTGAGGTGTCAATATAATGCCAAATCACACCAGACTACCCTCCACAGCGTAACCCACCCCACAGTATCCCACCACCTGCACGCTGAAAAACCTGCAATGCTGTGTCAGTGGAGTTGTTTTATTACTAAAAGCCGAGTCGACAGGGTTTCATAGTAACCCGACAAAGTAAAATCGTCCTGATCCAATCCAGATGACGTGGTAAAAGTTAGGTTATAATCAGCGAATCAGCGGCACTTACGTGCATCTTCTTTTTTCTAATAGACGATAACTCGTAGGTACTGTGACGCCAAACGACACGAGCCGGGGCGAACAAACTAGTTAGAAGGATAGTTTATTCATTCCGCTCGGGTGGTCTCACTGTCACTGCGCGCGCGCACCCGCCGCCCAACTAGGACTGATTTGAAAAATGTAAATTCTGTTTGCTCAAGTGTTTTCAGAAACAATTGTAAGGAGTTTTCTACTATTACTGCGATGTGGCGGCCGATGAGCGATATCGGCATTGTGTTGGAGTTGCCAGGTTTTTAGATTTAACTAAGACGCGGAAACGCAAACGGACAGCTTTATGTTTCGGAAGATATAAATATAGAGCTTATGTTTTGTTTAGGTTGGACAGACTGCGGAAAGACTATATACACATAATGACAGCAAACGAAGACCACCCAATACGGTAGGTTCTGAAAACCCGAAAGGCCCAAAACCAAAGGTAGGTCACCTACCACCTGCTGGCCTAATATACAAGGGATTCAGAGGCAAAATATAAACCACATGACAACCCGAAGATCTTTGGGCATGTGTACGTAGAGACACGACCCAAATTGAAATGAAATAAGGGATGAAGAAGAAAAACTTGTTTCGGTCGGATTTAGATTTTTGGAAACAGACAATATGAGTTTTTTGCAACAAGCCGTTGGACCGTTGAGTGGTCTCTGACATTGTATAGTTTTCTGACGTTTTCAGCCCAAAATAAACCAAGGTTTTAGTGCAGACAGCTTTGGTTAAAGTCTAGCTGGACTCCTCATTAGAAATATAGTCTATTAATTATTTCTGAGAAAAGCTTATGTTCGCCGATTGCAGCGACATGCGAGCTCGGCGTCCATGCGACCCACATCGCCGTTATCAGCTACCGATAACCACGGCTTCACTGGGCAGCCGCGCGCCGTGAAATCACAAGGTGGACTATAATTACTATGTGTGATTGATTTTGTACTTCATTTGGACCTTTTGGCTGCCAGAGACAGAGGGTTAGTCCTCTTGAAGTAAGTACCGTGACAAAAAAGAAACAGTAATCGAAAAAATGCTGGCTTGATGTCTTCAAGGATGATATGCGTGCCGCGTGCCAATGGTCTGACGATGAGGGATGCTGAAGTCGAAGGATAAGAAAGAGTAGGAAAGTGGATGGGCTCCGACGCGCAATGGCCGAGCAAGCAATTGAAAAAGTGCTTAGACGAGAAAGAGAGAGAGAGAAAAAAGCATCAGTAGAACCTTTAAAGGAACTTGTAGAGGAACCACTAAGCAGGTCGATGAACCGGAACAAATGTATCAAGTACTAAACGCTTGTCAGCTTCGCGCGGTTGCAATATTATGCACTTTATCTATTAAAAAAACCAGCATCAAAATCTGTTGCGTAGTTTTAAAGGTTTAGATATTAGCATACATCCCAAGTTCGAATCTTGGGACGTTTCGATTAAAGGCGAACGGTCTTCACCACTGGACCACCACCGCTTCACTTTAGGTAGAGGTAGGAATGGTGCAAGGCCCCAGATTCGAATCCCATTAATAAAAATAAGAAGTATGAAAAATTATGTGTACCTACCTACTTTTCATTGCAAAACTTGGATACAGAGAATTTAGAATAATACCTATAATATTAAAGCTTTGACACTATCATCAACATACTTAGTAAGTAAATTATTTAGGATATACTTACATATTCCTTTTTTGGGTCGTATTATGGTTCTTCTTTCTATTAAAGAAATTTAAACAACCTGCTCCCTCTTTGATGATTTAATCAGACAATGTAAAATGGTAAAACCACCTGATTACATTGCTATGAAAGTCATTGTTAATCAGTGACTTGTAAAGTCGTTCTTGGAGTATTTTTTTTTAGTTTCTGTATCCCAAAAGACAAAAAAGTAGTCCTGGGTTCCGCTTGTAGGACCACTATGTTATCTTTTTGCTTAAGAGGTATCAAGAGGGGACTAATGACTAAACTTTTATCAAAGTTAGGTTACTATTAGGAACAATATTGATTAAAAGCGCCTAATAAATATTTATAGCAACATTTTGACGACAAAGAAAGTGTGCCATTATAATGAAAGGCGTTTTAAAGATTTTCCACTTTAATAACAGTAAACGGGACCGTTTTTATTATGAATATTATGAATTTTTATGTGTTTTGTAATAAAATATAGCTAATTGCGCAGTAGTGAAACTAAGTTGCGTTATATATTGAAGTGAAGGGCGAAGGGACGGACGCTCGGATTTGCATTAGTAGATAAATTAGCCATCATAATGATTTTGAATTATGTTTATGTATTTTTAATATTTAAATGTAATCAGATTTGTTTTGTGCAAATAAAACTTTGGTAATTTGTTTACTTCGGATTTTTAAAAAAATATTCCCCGGAATGACAGATGACTACGAAATAGTGATGCGCCCATTTGAAATTTTGGCAAATCGATACATTTATGTCATAGGTATTCTTAATGAAAAATAATAACTAGGTATTTGGATATTTTTAATGAAATGTACATCCGTCATTTATATCTTCACGTTACATTATTTTTTGATAACTTGATGTAAGTAACGTTATCTTATATACGTATTAATAGGTTTCTACTAATATTTCGATACATGAAGTGATAGAGGTCACCAGAGGCTGCCCGCTGACCGCACAAGCTCCGGCGACCGTTGTCGCTTCACCTCAGAAACTCGAACAGGAATACCGGATACGAACGCGAAACACACAAAACTATATCCATCCCATTCTACAATACTACATTTCTTATCGGTCAAACGACAGTTTTATCACCCGTCTCGTTCTAACGAAGCTGAAGTGCGCACGCTATGTCGACTCGATGCAACGCAACGATCACTATTCACTTTTGTGTATAGTTTAGCCAAGTTGTAGTCGCACGGAATTAGAATCGCATGTGTTTTGCTGTGCGGGAAATGTCAAAAGTGCGGGGATAGGTGACGAATTTATTTGTGTGAAGTGATTGTTAATTCTTTTGTGAAACGGGATAATGTTTCGCCCCGCGGCTGTGCGGCGGCGGTGGCGCGCGAACGATGCATTTTTTAGATTCCGA
This sequence comes from Plodia interpunctella, assembly GCF_027563975.2. NCBI lineage: Eukaryota > Metazoa > Arthropoda > Insecta > Lepidoptera > Pyralidae > Plodia > Plodia interpunctella. The sequence continues at coordinate 9,690,338 of NC_071306.1, read as the reverse complement.
TAGACTGGGAAAGTTGATGGGTATTTTGATTTTTGTGTGATTGTGTTTGTGAGAATTTCAATGCACTCTGTGATTTAGTTTTAATTTTTGGAATCTGGTGACAATGAAATTATCGAGGGTATTTGATGTAAGTTTTTAGTTTTATTATATTTTTTTTTGGCTTGTATAATTTAATAAAATTATTTTAAATTTAATAATTTTATCACCAGAGTTATTGTCTTACCCGAGTAATTAAAACTTAATTCATTACCTCTTGATTCGTTAATTGGAATAACTTTTAATATATTTATGTAAAATATAAGTACCTACATAATTTTAGGAAAACACAGTATTAATTACAGTAATTGTTTAGAAAACATACATTGTTTTCATAATCAAAGTTGGTAGACAAAGAAATTGGTGATAACCCAGATTTCGTCTAGACATATGTCATTAGATTATTTGGGACTGTAATTAATTTTATGTCAAAATTACTTTTAATACGATACTAAATGTAATAGATCGATTTGTTATGTTTACAATATTGCGGAAAAACCCGTTTATTCCGGAAAAACCACTTTCTCGGCGAGTTGCCAATATACAAGTAAAAGGAAAACTTATTTTCTCATAGGCAAGTTACATGACACCCTACCAAACGACCGACTCACGAAGTGTTGACTCGACATAATCGATTCGACCTAAATATCGATATTTTTCTATTCTTACGTGTACCTATATGACATGTGATAAATCATAAAAAGTTGTTCAATTTCAAAACACAAAATTGAGATCACATTTTAGCCTGAAGCTTCTAGAAGAATATTATCCGCTATTTGTGTAGATCAATAGACCTTGTTTGTTCTCTAAATGATGCATTATAGAGAACGTCTATTTATCTAATTAATGAGTTAGATTTTATTTCTAAAATTTACTTAAATACTTGGAATTTTATCTTTCCTATACCAATTGCGATGAAATAATATTTAAATGTTGATGAGCTCATGTTCAACATATTCATAATGTTCCCATTTAAGTGCGGAATATGAAACAAAGCAAATAATGACTTCATTATGTGTGGCCCAGTACTAAAAATAGACAGGGATTAATATAAACTACGTTGTTATTATAGACAATGCGTACTACTGAGTTTTTAAATAAACTGGAGGTTGCCCGCGATTCCGGCCGCGGTAAATGGCATATAAAAACCTAAGTCAATCTGCTTCTCTCCACACCAAATATCACCTCGATCCAATGTTCTGATTTTACGTGAAAGAATGACAAATTTGCACACTTGGATTATATTGTGATTCCGTGGGAATTTTGAGATAAAATATATAGCCTATAGCAATCTTGGATAATGTACCTTTCTAATGGTGAAAGATTTTTTGAAATCGGTTCGGTAGCTTAGGAGATCACTCGCCTCAAACATACAAACGCTTACCTCTTTATAATAATACTTAGTATAGATTTGATTGTTATATTTTAATACCCATCATTTGATAGCTGACCAGTGATTCTAGTAAGATAGATTGGTACGATGTTGCCATCTCACAGACACAGTATCACGTGTTTATTCTTTACGGGTATGTCTACCCATAAAGAATAAATAGAGAGCTAAGGGTCGCGAAATCAAAAGGTGGTATTTAGCTGGATAACGTGGTTGTTGAAGTCATCACCCAGTTGCATAAAATGTTTGAACTCATAACCCTGCCATGACAGCAAGATCTGATGGAACGGGTCTTTATTAACCCATGGCTGAATGGTTAGGGCCTAAGGGGCCACCTTCACACTTGAAATTTAAATAATTGGCAATGCAATAAGGTTGGTAAAATTTCCTCATCTCATCACTAATGTCAAGGCTTATTTCTTCTCCAAGACTTACATACCTACACGGGTAAGTCGTGGAAAATAACAAAGGCTTGCATTCCGACGTATCTCACTCAAATGTGACAAAAAATATCCGACAACCAACACGCCTATGTGTGAATATTTGATAAGAACATTTTATAAATAAATTATTACATTTTATATAACTAGAAACCGCGAGATAAACGCCGTAACACATGTCAACAGTTTGGTCTATTTATAAACGTCACATTTACTAATATCACTTCGGTATTATTCCAGTGAAAACAACATTTTTTAACAAAGAATTTTGTTAATCAGAAGTTAAGGAACATCAAATAAAAATTAATATAAATAAAATCTTAAACTAAACTTTTTCACTGTTCAGAAATAAAACCTTCACAGGCATTTTTTTACGTCAAATATTATATTATATTATATAGTAGTATTTGACGATCTCAAAAAGCTATAAACTACTGTCTAATTTTTCATTTATAAAATATAAATTGTACAGATCATTAAGAATTTAGGTATATCTAATGTTACGAGTAGGTATTACATAATTTACTAACTGTTCCGCGAGACCGACGAATTTCCGGATAAATTAAAGAGTATTTATAACAAGTCTTGACAAGTTATAATAAGTTATAGATATAGTTCTTTTGTGAAATATCCTCAAGATGTTTCATGTACTCTTGACTAGCTTCCGCGTGTATTCCTATTTCCTTCTCCGTACTTCAAATTACGTGTTTGCAAAATTTCAAGAAGGTTGATGTAAAGTGTACTTAATAATAACAAACGAATAAACTTACCTTCGCTTTTAGTTGGGATGGTTGGGATTCTTTTCAATTACCAAAACATCATCGATTTCCATGCAGATTTGCAAGATTGAGTTTCAAACATACCTATATCAAATCATTTAGCTATATTTTTGATCAACATGGCCCGTCAACTGATCGCTTAATATAGCCATTTGGTGTCATTTGAATAACATAAACATTCATTAACCTATAGACGTATAATTTTGACAAATTAATAAATACCAATCGATGCAACAGCACACGTAGACTAGGCGAGGCGAGGAAAATGTTTTTGAAACTGTTGCAATAATTATTATGGAATGCATACAAGTGAACGTGTTCAGTCGAAACGTGATACAAGCCGAGTCAAAACGTGACTAATGGTATATTTTTATTTCCTATATAACTACGTAAGACAATGAGACTTGATTAAGAAAGCAACATGAGAAATATATGAAATAACGGGATTTAGTCAGCACGATAAGCTGATAATGATTATGTGGATAATATGCCTGCTATTTGGAACTACTTATTTGAGAAGAATATCTTTGTCAACTCTCATTTTTTTCACATTTACCCGATATATTGGCGGTTGTGAATCGTAATTTTAGTAATAGTTACCTATATTACTAAACAGCTATAAGAGACGCATTAAAGTGTAAGCACATTATAGTCAACTAAAAATTCTTACAACAGTGATAAAATTGAAATTTACATATTTTAATTTGTCACTTTTATAACTAGTTACTATAAAATGAGAACTAGATAAAAAATCTAGTTCTCATTTTATATTTCAATGTTCAGATCTTCTGTAATCGGACTTTTAATGTTACAACTCTTTTGTGATCTTCATCACATAAACACATTAAAACATCATTAATATAAACTCATATTATTATTAACTACAGAATTTGTTCTTAACATCATAACCTATCCTATTAATATTAAAAACGCAAATGTTTGTGAGGATGCATGTGTGTATGTATGTTTGTTACTCTTTCACGCGAAATCCACTGGACGAATTGTTATGAAATTTGATATGGCTACATATAACCTGGAAGTTATTCCCAGTTATATTCCTAAATTTTTACTTGTACTTTTTATCACGAAATTCAGCGCGCAGCTGGAATATCATAAATCAGTGCAAAACCTGACAAAGACTAAGATATTTTTATTTGCAAAAACATTTTATACCTGTTTACGCTTTATCTTCATCACATCTGTAACTTACTACATTACATCAGCCTGTGCAACGATGGTAGATTCTCCTATAAGGATCCTTTCTATAGGCAAATTGTGTTACTCTTTATCTGTCAGTTTGTTACGATAACAGATCATACTTGCCCTGACCCCGGGGCTCGACGAGCAAGATGTGGACGATTCAATTATCTAGTTGCTCTCTGACCGCAACAATGAATGTATGACAGCCATGGGCAAGTTTCAGACCAAATTGTCTAGTATCGGGCTAAAACAACCCTACGGTATTCTGATGTCATGTCATATTATGATGTCATACAAAATACTCAACAACAGTCTCTTTGAAAATAGTCTTGGATGACTAAATAATTATCATAAGTTACACCGCGTTCCGCTTCTTCCTCCCTTTCCTTTCCCTTTCTTTCTCTGCTCTTTTCAGAATAATGGATTTGTTTGAATCATTTTTAATTGTCTGTGGGTCTTGCCTGTGGGCCTGTGGGCCTGTGGGATTTATTAAAAATGACTTCTCAATTATTCCTGACCAGAAATGTGTAACTATTTTTTCAGCTTTTATCCAAAAAAAATTGTGGGTTAAAATACTTAGCTTAAAACTAGCTTTATGCTCTTGATGAAAAGTTCAAAACAGTAACTTAAACCGGGTTAAAGCCAAATTAGAAGCTAAATTATAAGCAGTTAAGTGTTTTATATTGTTTATATGTATGTTGGTCTGTAAGATATTTATATGGTTCTTAGCATGCAAATCAATATTGTTTTGTTTACTTTGTAACGTTGCCTGAAATAAAGGACTGATTATTATTATTAAAGCAATCATTATAATCAAATGGGCTGGACAAGTCACTAATCGGGTGTTTTAAAAAGACCAGTTTGGCCTGCGTTTGCGCATTATCATTGATAGATGACGAGGCATTATGTCGCCTCTTCGATTTAATTGCATCATGAGATGATGTGACCTCATTGTGGCTTCAGAATGATTTGATTCGGTCATTTAATTATGATTCATAGCTTTGTCTTTGATTAAAATGAAACTAAATTAAAATGTACGTATTTCTACACAAATCGAAAATTTTAATTAAATTAAATATTTTTGTCTTAATTTTATATAAAAGAAAATATGCTTAATTATGTGTAGAACGTCGTGATTATTTTATCCGTACTTTTTAAAGATAGTACTTGTTTTAGATTTTTTTTTAAATAAAAGAAAATTGTCTTCACTGTTCCATATATATATATATATATATATATATATATATACCTACAAATAATTTAACTATTGATTTTTTGATCCGTCTGTGAATAGATTATAGATATTTGACATTTGGTAGGTACTGGTAGATATTCACACTTACCTAATGTATCTTCAGGTTCCAGTGTATTCAAATCTATGCAAGATAACATCTAATTAACCTAATAGCATGAGGGCCATTATGTCTGAAGCTTGTTACTAAATATAATTAGTTTTACAAACATTCGCGACAATGGCTACACAATAGAATATATTTTACAGGCACATAAAACGCAACATTGTTTTAGCCAGAGACGAAGGGCAGTTATACATGCAGGAAATTTTGTTTCCAAATTATATTCCTGTTTAAATTTCATGTTATCAATTAATTACTATTAATATATTGGTAGTCAGAAATATTTAAATATAAATATATTAGGACAAATCACACAGATTGAGCTTGCCCAAAAGTAAGTTCGAGACTTGTTTTATGGGATACTAACTCAAGGATACATAGTTATATTATATAGATAAACATCCAAGACCCGGGCTAATCAGAAAAAGATCATTTTCCATCACGACCCGACCGGGGATCGAACCCGGGACCTCTTGGTTCAGAGGCAAGCACTTTACCACTGCGCCACCGAGGTCGTCAAATTTGAACATTGTACTCGAATAATTTATGCTACTTTGCATAGATATAAGGAAAAGGTCATCACTTACATACTAATATTATAAATGCGAAAGTTTGTCTGTCTGTCTTTTACGGCTAAACCACAGGACTGATTTTGGTGAACATAAGCTACTTTTTTTTTTCAAAAATCAACCCTTAAAGACTATAATGGGGGTTGAAAATGCACGTGGGCGAGGCCGCGGGATAAAGCTAAATAAGCTGAATACTTGCCTATTCCAAATATTTAGTTTTATGTTCTCAACCAGTTTCCGTTTACTCGTTCAGTTTTCTCTTCAACAATTTGAAAACAGTAGTAAACTCATCGTAAAATAAACTTGCGTTTAGCAACAGATGTTACGATCTGGTGATCGGAGTTGGGATTGGTTTCCCGCCAAAATATGACTCAACAAATCAGAATAGCTGTTGCTAAGTCGCGATAATCTATTCTTTTCGCAGTTCATTAACCCAACCTTATTTGTGAATGTGTCTTCATACAGTATATACCTATATATCATTAAATCAACATCTAAAAAGGTCTTCCTATACAATTGCATTCGGAGCTGTGACGCCCCAGAATCCAGTTTTAAAAAAAACCAACATTTGGAACATTTATTTGGCTATGATTTTAAAACCGGCTCAAACACTCTTTGGCAATATCAGCTATTGAAGCTTTGCGTCCCTTAGTCGCCTCGCACGACATCCACGGGAGGATATAGAGTGATCCTATCCTATTCTAGGGTGGAACCACACGCCATTCTCTGAGAAGATATAATATCACTAAATATTATATTTAGCGATGAACTAAAACAAAAGATGGGTAATATATACCAGTTTGAAGAAGTATTTTTAGTTTACAAAGGCAGCTTAATATAACTCATTGTTTGTAATCGATTGTATTGTACTTAGATAATAGGTGTAGGTAGTTACCACGTAGTTTATGTAACTTGTGGTAACACTATTGTCTTTGACCAAGGTACACCTTTCCTGCAGAAACACCTTAGTACTAAAAGACAAAATGCATAATGAAAACATACTAGGTTTAGGAAACAATTTTGCATCGCGAATTTCCCATCGGTGGGAAAACTTCGAAAAAAGTTATTACAGTGTGGCTATGTAAATTTAATTCCAGCTCCATATTGTCGCCGAACTCAGACACATGCCGATGCGAATGCGTGAACATTGCGTTGTTAGTATGACTTTATTTACCGCAATGAAAAACCAGCAATGTGTACCGAATCCGCTAAACTTTGGCGACAATGAGGTGTTGGCTTATCATTCAGCATTATATCCCACGTAAAGACCACGACCCTCAGCCATGAGGAATACGACTGTGAAGAAGAGAGAGGACCTTTGCGGATTTTTATTGCTCATTCAACGAAATTTGGATATAAGTGGTCGTCCAAATCAAAAGGGACCTTATGGCGCCCGACACTTACGCCATTATTGTCGCTGTTTTGTATTCGAACAACGGCAATAACGACCTAAGTGCCAACCGCCATAAGGTCCCTTTTGATTTGGACGGCCCCATGTAAGGCTGATCATGTACGTATAAAGGATACTTTTGATCACGAAAATGTCCTAAGTTTATTGACAAAGCAATTTCAAGTCAAGGATTACCTAATATTAAAGTGAGAGTGAAAGTATGTTTGTTACTTCTTCACGCTCTATCTATTCGATCAATCTTCTGAAATCTTGTACCTATACATGTAGTCTGAGGTATGGGGATGGAAATAGGGTACTTTTCATCCCGTTTCATACTGTTTCCGTTGGAAATTTACTCGGCGGGCAATGGCTCGTATAATCTAGATCTAGAGTTATCAAGCTTTTTGGTGTAAACATTCTTGACGTCGTCGTATCACACTGGCCTCAAGGTAAACAGAAAATTTCCGCCCAGCACGGGTCTAATTCGGTCAATTGTTTACCGCCATTTCTTATTTTTACGAGGCCCCCACCCATTTCTACTGTTTGCCGACTTTCTTCATTGTGGCCATGTTGTAGCTAGCCTGTGGGGAGAAAGATTCAGTATATGACGTATTTGTTCCCTGAGCTCAGTTAACACTCTATATGAAATATATATATCCAAATCAGAGTTTGAGGGTTTCTAAAAATTAAAATACATTTTTAGAAACCCTCAAACTCTGATTTGGAAACTCTTCTATTCTGTGAGAAGTAAACTGAACATTTTTATGAATTTTATTTATTTCGAATTACATCATCAACAGCCATTTAAACGTTCCCACTGCTGAGGCACAGACTTTCCTTATGGATGAATAAGTAGTATGAGCCATGACCCACCTCGCGGATACATTGCGGATTGGCGGGTTTTAACCACTGCAAATACAACCAGGACACGTTGGTCCCGGTTGTATTTCCCGCTTTACGTGCCTTCCGAAGCACCGAGGAGCTCAAGAGAATTTTTAAACCACCATCCAATCACCGGCCATGGTGAGAGTGGCCGCCACTATAACAGGCGAGCGCATCGAGCTCCTCACCATACTAAATTAATTAATTCACTGGTTGTCAGTGGACAAATGTGTATTGAAACTGTGGGTACCCCATGCAGGCTAGCTTGACATGCGTTTGACTGTACTTGTCTAAAAATAAAATACAATGGGTATGTATTAATAACTAATCTATTTACATATGTATTTTGCATAAGTACAGGTAGTGGCATTGACTAAGTAATATTTTATTCTATATTATATTACGTAAATGACATACTTTATCGTTTCGGGCTTATGTCTCTCGTTTTATATAAACAACATATTCCTCGGAGTTATCGCTCGGTAAATAAGAACCAAGGATTTTAAATATTTGTACAACACGTTCAATATTGCATGACTTAGATTTGACAAGCAGACGTAGAATATACACAAAACTATTTTAGTATAAGTCAGTACCTACCTTAGTATTGGTTCATAGTCATTATCATCTGCAGCCCTCAGTGATCCTCCTTCCGTCTCCGCCAACCATCTCTGTCCTGAGTCCTCCTTATCCAGATGTTGCCAGCAATTACCTTTACATCGTCGACCATCTAGCTGTCGGATGTCCAACGCTCCGTTTTCCATTTCTACAAAGCTATAACCTAAACTTACCATATCAATCAACAATCAATCTTATTAATGATTATCTATTTCGTTCTTCAGCCATAAAGGGTGTTTTTACTGTTTCTCGTCCGTTTAGCATGGTTTTCGGCATCCTAGTTAACCACATTCGCACGTTCTTCTTGACGACATCAAGCCAGCAATTCTTATGTTTGCCTATTGGTTCGAGGTTACACGTGGTCATCCATCCAATGATAGACCATTGCAAAAGCAACTTACCACGCACGCGATCCACTGCGCTTTCGAGCTCCTTACTATTCTCACTCAATATGTAAAAAATTCGGTCTATTTTGCGCTGTGTATGCACATTAACATATAATGAGATTCCATAGAATTAGATAATGAAATGCGAGCCACGTAGTTAGTGTTGTAGATGCTGGTAATCCAATCCTAAGAATAACAGTATACTTAGAAGTAAATAGATACATTTTCATTCGATAGCCACTGTATTTATATATTGACCGTATATAAAGTATATGTATCGTTATAAGAAGCGGTGGTGGTGTAATGGTTAAGACGCCCGCCTGTGGATCGAAAGGTACCAGGTTCGAATACTACTCGTGCCACATGAGTTTGTATACCAATCTGACTCATGAGTTTTCATCGACCACCACTTGCTTCTGGTGAAGGTAGGAAGGAAAACATCATGAGGAACGCATGCACACTGGTTGATTCTTATTAACTTGTGTGTGAAATGGAGAAGGCAATGGCAAACCATTCCATTAATAATGCCAAGAAATTTGTTGTGTGTGTTTCATTCCACGTAACAGACACAAACAGAAGAATCGTTAAAACACGTATTACTTTCTTTCTTTTCGAGTCGAAATAGCAAACGACTTATTTAAAAACCCCATTGACTTTATGACCTATGGGAAAACCTATATATGTGTATAACAAACAATAACAATTGGATTAACCTTCAAGGTAACTTTAACAAGCTACCTCAATACCAAATTCATCTCTCATAATAATTTGCGTTTTTTGATCCACCCTTGGACCGTGAAGAAGTAACAAAAATACAAACATTACTTTGATAATATTAGTGGGATAATTGTTGTGCTATAAGTACGTTTTATGTTCCAAATAAATTATTTCTATTTCTACCAAAAGAAAGATATCTTAGAGCTTACAAAAATATTTAAGATCGATGAAGATTTAACTAGATGTATGAAAAGGATCAGGAGATCGTTTCCTGGAATGATGACGCTCAACCTATAGTCATCACGGCCCGAGTAGATGACACACTGCATAGTTGTGATTACATTCAGATGTATCAGGCGAAGTACATAACAAATAGGTATGTAGAACCCATTAAGATTATATTTATTGGTACTTAAAGTAAATAATGATATTTATCAAGTTTCTGCCACATGAAAGGATATGCAAAAACCAACGCGAGTTGTAACCATATTTTTCTTTTATATATGGATTATGTACCTTTGTAATATTTCTTTCTTCGGCGAAGCGTTGGTGGTCCAGTGGTTAAGACGCCCGCCTGTGGATTAAAAGGTCCCAGGTTCGAATACTATTCGTGCCACATGAGTTTGTATACCAATCTGACTCATGTATAGTAGTTTTCATCGACCACCACTTTGTTCCGGTGAAGGAAAACGTCGTGAGGAAACCTGCACACTGGTGTGTATTGAAGAATTCATGTCGTAATATGTTTGGTTAAGTCAAGTGATATGTTTAAAAATATGTGAATCTTCTCACCACACAATGACGTTTATAACAAACAAACGGACATTATAGTACTTAATTAATATCTAATCTGAATTTTTCAAAGAAATAAGATGAAACTAAATGATTTGACAATTTCCAAAATTCACAGAAAAAAAATTCGAGCGCAATTTTATAAGAAAAAATATTTCGATCCTCTACAAAATATTTTGTAATTTTGCAGACATTACAAAGTATTCAGCATAGTTTTCTAGATAAAAATATTTCGTGTCTAAAAATATCAATGTAGTTACGATAAATATGTAACAACACGTGTTTGTTTTCGTTATCGGGTTATCATACATATTTGATGGGATCAGCTTGCGATTAGCGAGCCCTTCACTAGTCGCCACAGAATTGAAATGAAGTTAACTAGTGGCCAGTCTCGGCTTCGCTCGTGTTCAACCATAGTGCACCTCAACCTTCCTCATTAATCACATTATGTATTGGTATATATATCGTACTAAAATCCGTCTGGTAGTTTTTGAGTTTATCGCGTTCGTTACATATATACAGACAGACATATATAGACAGACACCAATAGGAAAGTATAGGGGTATAGTTTTTTATGGTTTTATCCGAGTGAAGGCGGGACGGTGGCTGTAGCGTAGGATAAAAATGGACTCTATTGTCTCTGGAGGATTCGAGATCAAGATGAGCCGAGAGACGTGGCCGGACGTCTCAATTGTTCAGTGACCACAAATTACCGCTTCCTCTTGGCATTATGGTCAGTTCGGAATTGGCATCAAGGATCTTTGGGCCGCGACAGAAATAATCTAGAACTAGCGGCCCCTCCCGGCTTTGCTCTGGTAAAACCATAATAAAAAAAGTAGCCCGTGTTAATTCTGAATGTTTCATTTGTCTCTGTACCAGATTTCATCAAAAACGGTCCAGTAGCTTTTGACCCCCGACACAAAAAGAGGGGTGTTATGAGTTCGACCGCTAAGTGTGCCTGTCTGTCTGTCGGTAAGCGAATAAGCTACGGTGCCACGTACACAGGCACCGTAGCTTATCAACGGGTGAATGGCTTATTTTTTTTTTATTCATTACAAACAAAATATTTTCTGTTTATAATATTAGTATAGGCATATGGAAGTGTGGATGAGAACTATATTGGATATTTCCAATATATTAGTTCTCATCCATACTTCCATTAAAAAACTATAATAATATACAAGATTATTATCTTGTAAATTATTATAATAATTTACAAAAACTATAGTTTTTTTATGGTTTCTGAATTCAAAAATTATTTGAATGAAGAATATTTATTTCCGCAATGGCCGAAAGCCACCTTTATCGGTCAGTCCATCCATCGGTTGAGTCATCGCGGCATATGGTTGGTCTTCGATTGCGAATGATGTGGACGTACCTAGGTCTGTTCCCACTGTGTCTCAAGATCCATAGCTACGCGCTTCCCGTTCCTCCGGGGTAGCCAATACCAGGGGGGCGGGGGGATGTGATCAAAGTGGCAATGTCCGTTTGACGGAGAGCGGGCTACAGAAATTTACCCTTCTTTTCCCTCAAGACTTTTAAAAAGATATATGCCGATCTTAAAAATAGCTCAGTTCATCAGTCAGTAAATAATTCAAACATTTTTTATGAGAGTGTATTTAATAGTGTGTCCACTATTTCCATATCCGTTGTTCGTGATTTCCACGACGACCCTTATAAAAAGAATGTTTGAATTATTTACTGGCTGATGAGCTAAACTATTTTTAGGAAGATTACAATCGGCACATCACATTACAGTCGCATTGTCACGCGACGTTCTAATTTATTACCATTATTGGACAAAAGAACTTTTTTGAGTCGTTGCCAATCCAAGGATTTTGCTCAAATAGGGGCAAAACCTGGCTGGGTGACAGCGAGAATCATACGTTCTGTGTCAATTCGTAAATCGTGTATCTACACATGCGGTTTTAACTGCCGCGTGCGTAAACAGAACGGCCGCACAAATGTTTGGTGTGGTGGCGATTGATGGACTTTGCATATAATCATACCATGAAAGCACACCGTGTTCACGGTCCATCAGAACCTGGCTATTGCGGCTAAGCCTTAGGCTTTATTTTTTTTAATAAACTTTCAAAGTATATTTTGACGTTTCTTGTATGACATTCATAAATGCCGCCTTTTTGCACGTCACATTTTTTCTCTCCTATGTAAGTAAGCAATGTCGTGAAGCAAAGTTTGTAATTTAAAATTATTAAATAAAAACAAGTATTTACCAATAATTCTTGCAATTTTGCAAGAATTTCATTTGCCACCAACCAAAGTGTACCCTACTATACACTGGCTCTAAGCTCCTTTTGTTAGTTCACTAGTGAAAGAAAATAATCCAATTTGGGTGCCCTAAAAAAAATGGCACCAATCACCATTCAGATGCGGACAACCACAGAAAATTCTCGATAGACTTCTGTGTGGACAACTGTGGATAGCTTCGGCCAAATACGAAAAAATAAAGAAATCTTTAAGCACGAAAATCGTTCGAAATGAAATCGATCGATTACGATTTTGATTTTGTCTTTGTTAAAAATAAAAAAAAAACTGTGTTATACTAAAAATATTAAAATATTCAAATCTCTCAGATCCCGATTGAAAAATAGGGACTGATTCAAATTTTTCAATCTGGATCTGAGATGGATTTCATGAGAAATTAAATCCTATATATCCATTTTATTTACTATTCAAATCTAGTTCAGGCTATGTGACATTTTTTGTATCCTAAAATTGAAATTGAAATTTATTAAATAAATAAAACTTTGCAACATTACTTATACATTGGTATAATGTTTACTTGTTACACACTAGGCAACACGCCTGTCCTATGGTAACCAATGTTATAGACCATAAATATAACGTTAACAGTAGCCGACCATAGGTTTATAGTAGTAGTTACATGCTATACAATTCCAAGGTCAGGGATACTACAAATTTAAAAAGATAGGAAAAAAAAATCCTGTATATATTTGGTGTTAGGCGACCTTTTGAATATATCAATAAAATTAGGTAAAGATGACATTTTAAAGTAAATAACACTAGGTTAACCTTAGTAGTAATTAACGGTATTGAACCGTTACAGAAACACAGACGGTATTCTCAATCCAACGTCAAAATGCAGAGAAACCCTGTTTTTTCTTTACCTTGCCCTTTCATATCTAATATAGTATGTAGGTACACTGACTTACCATCTGTAGCTGTGTTATTTTACAATTTATTTTACTTGAAATGTATGTAAGTAGTTTGTATGTTCGGGAGGAATATTGTAATTCAATTTTGAAGCAGATACTCGTCTCGTATCATCATCAGTCGATTGAGCTGAAATTTTGTACACACTTTAAGTTTGCATGACAATATATTATTGTGATAAAACGTATTGCACTCCGGGAGTGCCGTTGTATGTATTAACGTTGTGCATTTTTGACGTCTTACGAATTTTCGATCAGGGTCACGTGTCCTGGCGCGAGTTTAACATTTTTCACCCATCACAAAAAGTACACAACGCCGCTAAAGAAGTTTTCACTTCAAAAAAATACTTGAAGGTGTAACCAGGAACGACTTCCGACGAGGGAACTCCTCAACGGTTTACCGCACGTATTTAATGCAATACGATATCTCTGATAGCAATGAAAGCTTGTGTCAAAAATGACATTCTTGTTAAAAAACTTATTACCTAGTAAGATCTGAACTTTTGAACTAAGTATACAATAACACAAAGACAGCAATGTTTTAAATAAATTTGGCGGTACATGAAAACTTCTAATTAAATAATTCTTATTATTATTGGTTCTTTTTATTTCCTTATCTGTAAACTGCATGTGTTTACGAAATTGCTTAGAACGAATTAGATTGTAATGCCGCTGAAATATTACACACTAGCATTAAAAAGCCTTGATCTAAAAATATGTTTATAATATTCTAAAATACTGCCATAAAAATGAGATTATGACATAATCACACATAAGACCTATAATAAGGTCGTTGCCCCTACTGCAACTATTCAAGGGCCCTTGTTTGTATGTCGGTTAGTCAATACGCCACGAACCTCTATTCTTTGTTTATTTAACAACTTGAGCCGCCATTTTGAATATTTGGTGGCGAGAATATTCAAGATTTCATAATTTAATTTGAGGTTAAAAAATTTACTTTTAAGGTTACTGACTGATGTGACTGATACAATGTACCGTTATGTATATATATAGTTTATAGATTCAGATTCGACGCACTACATACATGATACACTATACAGAGTCAAGGAATGCATTAAAAATCACTACATAAGTATAAAACAAAATCGCCCTCTGCGTCTTTCTGTTTCTAACCTTTCTTCTTTCAAACCACCCGATAGATTTTGATGCATTTTTCACTGATCAGTTCCAAATGCCGATTTTCTTCGAAGGTTTATTTATACACACATAAATGACCTTGTAGATATACCTAACTAGGGGTACCCAGTCTGTAAACAACTGGTAAACAAATCAATAATAATAAATTAATGCATTATGTTTATGAGATAAATTGAGATATGAAAACAGACATAAATCATTAAAATTAGTTATCACAGTCGGTGTCGATAGGGCGAGCACAAAATGAAAATGAATTCGAATTGTACATCAAGTAATATTTAACAAATCAAAATTTTATTTTGAACATGTTGAAAATAAAATTTTAGTTTAGTTTTAAGTACAATTAGAATGATGTAACATTCTGATTGTACTTACTTAAAACATTTGAAATGAAAATTCGAATTGAAAATCAAATTCCTGTATGCACCTTTACAAGATCAGAAAAAAAAAACATTTTTTTAACTGAGGCAATAAGTAGTTTATTAAAAAAGGTGGAATTAAATGCTAGTTATTTGGCTCGTGTTCAAAAATTAAAGAATCATAGCAATTTCATAAAAATACGCTGATAATTTTTGGAACGCGTTATTTTCGGTGTCAATGTTACAGTCCGCAGGTTGCCAGAGAAAATGGCGCGTATAAATAACAGTACTGATAGAAAACTCCATTATTTTTAGCTCACGTGTTCCGATGAGGAAATGTTCGGTCATATATCAGATAAATAATAATGGATTATATTTTTGTTTCTTTGTTTGAAATAAATTTATAACACAGTATATAATCTATGCTATTATTACAAAGAGGTAAGCGTTTGTGAGTTTGTAAGTTTGAGGCGTGTAATCTGAGAAACTACCGAACCGATTTCAGAAATTCTTTCACCATTAGAAAGGTACATTATCTAAGATATACTATAGGCTATATTTATCTCAAAATTCCCAAGAGAGCGAAGCCCCGGGCAACATCTAGTAAAATATAAAACAGTATAGAAATTAAAATGTAACTTATGGTGATGGCGAAATTATCCCATGAAGGGATCTCTTCCAGTCAACCTGAACAGAGAGAGGGAACGTGTGGACGCAGTGGGGTGCTACGTGTTTTATGTTTCACGGTAGCCTTCCTATAACTATGATATGAAAGGGTATATAGAAAGTAGATTTAAATGTTTCTGTTTGTAAAGGCTCGTAAATCTTTTGTTGCAGGTAACAGTATGGTTGTTCGTGCTCTACCTGACTCTACATTTTCCTACAATAGAGACAAGGGTCGACGATTTCGAGCAACAAGCGCAAGCTAGGGAGGTATTATTTTTTATTTATCACCCCTTTTTGCTGTTCTTTACAATAGATTTTAAAAAAAGGTAGCCATGTTAATATTTTTATTAGAGAATCGGCAACGTTTTTATAGTACTTATACGAACAAATATGTGACGTGTCGCATCAGTTTTAATGAAAACGCATTATGTTAACCATAACCTGATAGAGCGTCCAGGATCGGTTCGACGAGGGTACTCCTCATAAGATCTCTGACGAGAATATATAAAAGCTTGTGGCAAAAATGACAATTTTATGTAAAAAAAAACTTATTTCCTTATTTATTTATTGATGAATAACGAATATAGTTAGTAAATAATCAGTCTGTGTTGAAATTCACGACAACAGCGTGACGTCGTTTGTCGTTCTGCCAAATTTTAATGAGAAAACACTTCAGCTGTTTCCGAGGGACAGCTGGTTGCCAAATGTAACAATATAAAGCAGTTTTGTATTATCATTCTCTTTGTCTCATCTGAGCGGTTCCTTCCTCACACAAAACCTTTCAGAGTCCACTATACTTATCCAATTCAATTCAAATTCAATATTATCCAGTTCAATCGTCCACCATTGGCACGCATAACCTCCTTAACGACTTTTATTTTAAATCTTAATTTAGCTCTATTGTAAAAATCTTATTTAAGTTATATGAATAAAGACATCCCTTACATCTACTGGCAGGACAGACTTTTATTCCCTATGTAATTTGTTGGTTTTAGCAAGACGTGGCCGTACCAGCATTAGCTCTCTTTGAGTATGATATTGACAGTTGAAAGTGTAAGAATCCGTGAGATTTTCATGGAAAAAAGAAGAAAAACCCCGTAATATGTAGCAATATATATAATGGACTAAATCAATCTGAGTGTCACGGACGCAATTGCCCTAGATCGTAGGTATTTATTATGTGAATTTGAAGATATATGATGGAAAAATATGTTGCACGTGGACAAATTGGTATATAGGACATAAAACACGTGAAAATAATATCACGTATACATATTCCATTTCGCTTGACTATCATACACGCACAGCTCACTGACATTGTTCCCCTTCCAGCAGCAGCCCCCCGCCTCCACGCCCCGGCCGGAGCCTCCGAACCAGTACCTGAACCATGGGAAATGCTTCCACATGCCTCGGGAGAAGTGCCCGGAACCCGGGACCTGCACGCGGGTCAGCTCGACCTCAGTGTTCTGCTGTGATTTAGACAGTGCCAAGCTGAAGGAAGACCTTATATCTACCGGTGAGTGTCATCTACCAGCTAAATACTTTTAGGGAACAAATGTCAGCTTCGTCCTGGCAGAAGAGGCCAAACCCTATGTTCAATAATAAAAAAAATATTTGCAAAAAACCTGTCAACTAACGCAACAAAAATAATTAAAAAAAAAACTCTAGAAGAAAATAAAATTGTGTGCACTAAACGATATCGACAATAAAACATTTTTTAAGAGTATTAATTATTATTGACCTGGGTCCTGAAAAACTATACTTCGAGTCTATAATATCCTTATTTATAATTCAATTATTCAACACTTACAAGAGCTGGCCCTAGAAGACCATCATTCCATGTACCTATTGCCTGTTGAAATCAACTAGTTACCTGCAGAAGAAAGTTGTGTTTGTGTGTATACTTATTTTTATTCCTTGATAAAATCCAGAGGGCCGAGCTCATTCCAGTATAAATATAATATAATAATAAAAAAATATAATAAATATATTAGGACAAATCGCACAGATTGAGCTAGCCCCAAAGTAAGTTCGAGACTTGTGTTATGGGATACTAACTCAACGATATAATATATAGATAAACATCCAAGACCCGGGCCAATCAGAAAAAGATCATTTTCCATCATGACCCGACCGGGGATCGAACCCGGGACCTCTCGGTTCAGTGGCAAGAGCCTTACCACTGCGCCACCGAGGTCGTCATAAATATAAAGATCTATAAATACAGTAGGCTACTTATGAATTCCTCGGCGGACCATTAGCATAATATGATTTATGTTACATATAGCTATTCCTGGTATGTAACCGTCCCGTCCCTGCTAGTACAGTCGACAACGAATCGTCGACGTCGACGTCAACGATTATCGTCGCAAAAGATAAATTTAAATTGCTTCTGACCGTTTGACATTTGTTTAAGCCCATATGGACGTATTCAGATATATATTTTGAAAGGGGCTTAATGTCTTAGCATGTCACAACATCAACGACCGCAGATCCGCGCCGGGTTTAAAACGTAGAAGATTTTAGTTTAGTGGAGGCAGTTGGTATTATATTATAATCTGTAGTGGAGGTCACCCTTGTTGTTGTCACCCGTTCCATGCGGGAAACTTCACATACAGTTCACTGTACAATTACCTACTTAGTTGAAATTAATAATACAAATACTATTTCATAATAAGTACTGAAGCACTGTCTGACATTATGATATTTATTAGATTAATTTAATAATTCATACAATATTTAGCATCCAATAAAAAATATTTACAGATGAGACAGTTTTGTATGTCTTTTTATACTGCTTGACAGATTTTGATAAAATTTTGTACTAGCTCAAAAAACGTGAACACACGTAGGTTCCATTTTATTAAAAAATCAGTACCCTAGCACAGCACAGCTGCGAATTTAAATACAGAAAAACTACAATGCAGAAACTTTTTCTAATCGAAAGCCGCGGGTGGAGTTGCGAGCAACAGCTATTTCATAGATGCATCGAAACTCAAAATGCAAAACAGGCGTTTGACCACTGACATATCGATCGACAGGAATTTAATAAATTAAAGAAGCTAACAGATAAGTATTCAATTAATTATTTTTTCTGTTTATTTTGGCATCAAACAGTCATTACAAACAATATTACTAGAACTAATAACTTACATCTAAAGACAATGAGTGCCGAAAAGAAATTTAAAATTATACTTACAATAATAATTTGTATGGAGGCGTGCTTAGTGAAGCCTTCACACAAGCATTTGTTTGATTTTATTTTTGAATGTCAGTAGACTACAACTGCCTTCTTCCAGGCTTAATATGTCTTCATTATTTATTAATAAATTTATCGGACATTCTGCAGTCAACTGGCATTTTAGGAATTGGAACTAATTTCCCGCAAGATACATTGTAGATACTCGAAAATTATATATCTATACTACTATTATAAAAAGTAAAGCGTGTGCCAGTTTGTATGTTTGAGTTTTAATCTCCAAAACTACCGAACCGATTTCAAAAATTCTTTCACCATTAGAAAAGTGCATTATCCAAGATTGTTATAGGCAAATTTTATCTCAAACTTCCCACGGGAGGAATAATTTATTTGAGACACATAGTTATAGGTACTTAACGACAGACATATATAAATAAATAAATAAAATACAAACATTATATATACGTATATAGTATATAAACAGTTTTATGTCAACCACATGTCAACATCAAGTGATTCAAAATTTACTTATTACTTTGCGAATAAAATGTTTATTTATTGGTAATCAAATTCGTATACTTCATTTACTATAGATATCCTTCCAGACACTGGTTATTTGTTGTAAAACCAACTGCATATTAACTAATCAAGCTTGGACCGTTATGTGGAGGTAATAGGTGCGAATTCGCTACGATTGCACGGGTTGATGTGGTTTCGACTGTACGTGCATAATCACAGTGCATAATGTTGCAATTGCAGCTGCATTCCACAGATAACATGTGCGAGTGTTCGTGAAATAGACTAGTTTAACTCGATGAATATAAACAGGTAATAAAAAGATGCATGGAACCAATCTAGTCTTTTTTATATCCTTGGGGCGTGTGTTTCGCCCTAGGATAAGACCACTCCATATCCTCCCGTGGATGTCGTACGAAGCGACTAAGGGAAACAGCCTTTCAGCTGATAGCCAGCAATGGGAATGCCAGAGGAGGGTACAAATGGTATAAAATCACAGACGAATGTTAAAAATTTTATTTTTTTTTGTTACTAATTACGAGAAATTGATTTATTGCTTCCATTTAATTAAAGTTGAGTATCTTCTATGTTTCGAAAGGCACGGCCCCGGTTGTATTTGCAGTCGTTAAAACCTGCCAATCCGCAATGGGCCCCCGTGGTGGGTCAAGGTGGGTCATGGATCCTAAATCCCAGCAGTGGGGACGTTTAAATAGCTGTTGATGATAATGAAAATAGAAAATTAGTATATTTTCCCTCTCCAGTGAATCAGAACACGACAAACCTTCACATTCTGAACGCGACCATCGACGAGCTGGACATCTCCCAGGCTGTCTTCAGGAGGCTGACCTCCATGGCTCTCACCGACGGGAACATTGGCAAGATTGTCGGTAAGCTTAGACGATATTTTTAACTAGCTTATTGATCGCAGCGATCTACCCGCGGTTTAACCTCGAGTCAATGACTACAGCCATTTCAAATACCATCGAAATCGGCAGCGGTTAAGCTGTGAAAGCGTGACAGACAGACAAACTGACTTTGTTTGATTGATACGGTAATGTTTCCTTAATTCATTAGTGTCCACAAGACCCAGTGAGGTGGAGAAGTGGTATTTGGTGATACAATGATGATGAGGCATGATATATCCAGGCTAGGCTTCGCGAAGAAAGTGCACAGGCACGCACTGACGTCTGCGGTGAGATCTGATGTAAAACATCCTAAGGTGCCCTTAAAGTGAAAGTTTAGGTATCTGAGTTGATGAAGCAGACGAAGTGACGAACACACGAGCTGGGGTGACTTTAATAGATTGACTCATGTGAATAGGAGAATAATATACCAAATTCCCTACGGCATCCATCAAACAGAGCTGTCAGAGACACATTCTTTATATTTTCGTATTTATTCAGCTGTATACTAATGAAGTTGGAAGAATGTTTAAGACGCCCGAAGATCGAAAGGTGTCAGGTTCGTATCCTACCGTGCCATATGAGTTTGTAATGTATACCAATCTGACGGTTTTCATAGACCTGGTGGTCTATGAAAAGGAAAACATCTTCAAAATCAAGATTCCGGTGAAGGAAAACATCGTGAGGAAACCTGCACACTGGTCGCTGTCCATCAGTATTTAGTTTTAGTTCACTAGTGTGTAGCCGACTACCTGCCACTAGATGGCGGTAAGTAGTCGTAAAATCTTGAATAAAATCTGACACTAGTGTTAGCAATAACACACTCGATATGATGATGATGAATCTGTATACTTTTTCGTCACATTGGTGATAGTTACTACTTACAATAAACTATACAATTGTTTTTTCACTGCATCAGATATGGAGGAGGAAGAATACCTCTGGCCTTGGGGCAACTATGAAAGTGAGTTAATATTGTAGACTAATGTAGTAAATGGCGGCGTTCTTGAGTGACCATGTCTATGTTGTATTATGTCATATCGGTGTGTTGGTCTATAGCTTTGTTTTTGCCGTGTGTGGGTACTATGTCTGTCACTTTTATGTTGCTTCGATGTGCAATGTAACTCTGTCGAGGAACTTGATGAACTATTTATATGAGAACTAAAACGTCTGCTCTGTTATCATATCTTTATGACCTATATTTGACCCCAATACTATGTTTTTAGAGGCATGATTACTTTTATGAGTGTTTTTTTAAGATCCGTGGGCGTGATTCTCACGCAATCGAAGTTCATATTATCATCAATTTTCTCAATTTTTTTTTCGAAGGTTTTAAGTAAATTTACAATTGTAAAATCGATCGACTGATGCATTGAGTTAAACTCTTTAAATTGTGATTTTTCGTAAGTCAAGAAACCGTGTTAAACCTTCTCAAAAATTGGAGAAAATTGGTTAAATTAACTTCGATTGCATGAGAATCGAGCTTCTGGGCTTCAATGCTTATAACGAGGAAGATTGAATGCATGTAGATGAGAGAGGGAGAGAGATAGTGTTAGTTCCATATATACACATATACTAAAAGAAAAGAAAGAATATCGACTGCAACAATTAGAGCCAGTAACGTTAATGACACTATTGTTAATGCTAATATTGATACGGACATCCCGACAATAAATACAAAAATACATGTTTTCCCCCCAGGTCAGTTCCCGAAGTACTCCGCCCTGGCGTGCTTGAATATTTCCAATAACAACCTGACGAGCGACAAGCTCCCCTCCTCGTCCAACAACAGTCACCAGCGCCCCTTCGCGTACCTCTTCAATCTGACCGTCCTGGACGCCTCAGCTAACAACCTCACCAAGTTCCCTTTGAGTCTGGTGCACAGCAACAAGAAGATCATGGTAGACTTCTCAGGTTAGACGGATAACACGTTTGTTTGTAAAGGCAACAACACAAAATACATTACATTATCTGTGTATGTCCGTACATGTGTTACTAACTTTTATTCTAAGGCCAATTGTTACTAACCCCTATGGCTCATGTTGTCTGCAATAAATGATTATTATTATTATGTATCGCCTTTTAAAAATTCACGGCACTAAGTCCGGTCCTTTGAGAGGCTTGGGGCGTGGGGATATAGAGCCAACACGTAGAGGCCCTTTGGTGAGTTTTGATGTTGTATAAGAACTTCGTTGCGAAGATTGAAGTGACAAGTGACAACATCAAAGAAAAATCCAATATCATCACAGTTATAGAGGTGAATTTATTACAAGGATCTCGCAAATATTGTGTTGAAGTTTGTCGTGTTGGTTCTTCTTCACTTGGGAGTAGATTTTTGATTTAAATTTCTCAATATGAGTTGAATAAAGATTTTTGATTTGATTTGACAATCTAAAACGACTTAATTGAGATTATCGAATCTACCCAACAATTTCTTAAGAAATCAAATTGTTGCCATACCTCTCAGCACAATGTTAGATCTGATCGACAAACACTAAGCCGTGTATACGAAACAGAGGGTTCGTCAGGTCACTGACTTCAGAGATAAGGCTAAAGTCAAGTAGGCTAATTATTACATTTATGACATAATTGTTTTTATCTCTAGTAGGGCTTCAATCAACTAATATTGGATTAGTTAAACACTGAATAGATAAGAGTGTCTTGCAATTAAACATTATCTATTACATTGCACCATGCATCAAACATACCTATTTTATTGGACCGGAACACCGGAATTAAAATGAAGTTCACCAAGCAATAGTGAACTTCATTTTAATTTCATAAAAGAACTAACTAAATTTAAAAGCAACTAGTAAATATACAAATAAATATTGTGACAGGAGAATGAACAAGATCCATAGGCTGCTAATTCAAAGTTTCTTTCTTTTGCATTGAACTGTTCGATCTAGTTCGCTGCGACAGATTTTTATACTCTCTGGCCGTATAATGAATTACGCGAATCCCAAACATTTGTTCAACATTCATTACCGCTTCCAGGCAATAGATACCTGCCTTGCAAGGAGTTCCAAAAGGCGATGGAGTCCAGCTCCAACACGTCGTCTCTGGTCACCTTCCTCAACTACAATGACACCTACTGCGCCCTGGACCTGGAGTTCAACTGGTTCAAGGATGTCAAAATTGTCCAGATTGATCATCTTAGGATACAGAAAGAGGTAAGGTGAAAAAATAAATCAGTAACATCCATGTAGTATAGTAAGACATGCGGTATGTTGTCTAGGCCTTCGCTTGGTTGACCCAAAAAGCATGGTCGAAAAGGATATTTACTGATGTCACACGATATTTGTTGGTGCTATGCATACAACAGGAATACCAGAAGATGAGTGAGAAAGATTGATGACATGGAAAATGGATCAGGAAGTCAAGGTCATATCATGGGTCTTGTCTTGGTTACTCAAGGTCTCTGGCGGTTTTGTATATTCAGTAAGAGATCGAGAAGTTCGCTAGTCTGAAGTAGACAAAAATAAAAAATCTTTGCAATGCAATCGAAGACGATACATATAATATCTGCCTTGTCTGCCTTTCTTTTGAACTCTAGTCTTATAGGTCCACCGGGAGAAATTTCATTTGAAATAAGCAGCACCTTTGTATTTAATCCTTCTCCTGTCTGTTTCTTTCTTGTATATCTCTGTTAATGAATACATAAATCCATAATTTAACCAATGAAATCCTTTATCTTCCAGCTCAATGTAAGCTGCAGCAAGATAAAGCCACCAAACATAAACTGTACGTGCATCAGAACGCGCCTGGAGCTGACGGGTGATGACGTCACTAACTTGGTGGGGGTGGACTGCTCCGAGCGCCATCTAACGGTGATGCCTACTGGACTGCCGCCCAACACGGTCAAACTCAACGTCTCGCACAATAATGTGAGTATTTTGGATTACATGGGTCTCTTGGAGCGCCTTTGTCAAATTCGATGAATCGCACAATTATGGGATTAGACTTGGATTATATTCGTCTGCTGGCGGTTGATGTAAAGAATTAGGTTGGGTGTGATGCCCATTCGTTTGCCTCCAAACACTGTGAAACTGAACGTCCTACAATAACGTCAGTCTTCTTTGGTCTGATTCAGGTTAGTCAGTTTAATATCGTGGAATAGGTCGAGCTGAAGATAAGCATCATCAGCATTTAGCCGCATTTCAGGGTTTAGCTGTAACATATATATTTATTAATTTTAGATAACCTCGCTCCAAGCAGTGGGTGACGACCCGACATACGAGCACCTACGGCAGCTGATCGTGGATTACAACGACATAGAGAATATTGTGGAGCTGGAGGGGACCAAGTTCATTGAGAATTTTTTGCTGTTCTCCATCGGGTACAACAAGCTTAAGACTGTGAGTGATAACATTATATGATAGATTGTTTTATGCTATCAAGTTTACTGCGCTCTTCAGGTCCACTTCTTTCTCTTTCCACCCAAAGCGTGGCTGAAAGAAATCATATGAGATGCAGATCCAACCAGTCAGTTGGATCTTTTATAATAATCATTCCCTAGAACCCTTAGCATCACGTTTAACGAGTTGACGCATCGGTCAGCAGCCACTTCTTCTAAGCGTTTTCCCAGTTGATTCCGCCACCATTGAGCGTCGGTGCCCAGTGTCCGATGCTAATGCTAGTTCCTCATATGTTATTTTAATAGTCTTCCACAGATTTTAGATTTACAATTTGTCCTGTTTCAGATTCACACATACATATTGTCAAACCGTTTCGACAGCAATGTGCAGACGTTCTCCATCGCTGGCAACCACATCCACTGTGACTGCAACACGGAGAAGACTCTCAAGGTATCACACTTTAATGAGATTCATACAGTATTTGACTTGACTTGCTGAAAGCGTAAAGCCCCCAGCGTTAACAACGCAGTCAGGGTTGTCACCTTCACAAAATATGAAATAACAAAAGTTGCAGCTCTTGAATTAGCACCCTTATCCTCCCCGCTCCACTCCGCCCCCCACGATCGCCCTACATCGAGGCGTTCGAAATCCGAATGCAGGAACCAAGTAGGTCGGTCGGCTGTGTGTGATATTGTTTTTAATTTTAGCCATAAGATTTCCACTTCTTCTTTCTTATCGAGTGTGTTCTTTTAGAGACACGTATATCAGCTGTCAAGAAAGAAAGAGTTGCGCTTATCTTTGTAACAACACGAACACAATACATCGCTGCGTGCCAGTGTTTAGTGACCCGCCAGTTGTGATGATTGCCTTACTACCCTAGTTATTTTGTATTAAAGTTAACTTGCTTATTAACTTATTTTATAGAAAGTAGGTATAAAAATACAGTATCTTGTGCGCAACGACAACATTGTAAATCCTTTTTTAGTTTAAGCCATAGATTCTAAGTTCTTATGTAAGTGAATGTTTTCTTATGAAAATAAAGATTTCTTTAACCCGAAGAAACAATAGCATTTCCAAAGAGGGTTTACGTCAGGCGACCGGTTTGAGGTTTTAAAGGTCTTGAACATTCGGCTGAATACTTACAACCGGTCGCCTGATGTCAGGTTTAGGTCATAGTCTTGAAAAGAACCTGCGAAGATGACAGAGAGGGTGTACTTACCTAAAGCTTTTCTTCAGCCGTGGCTGCAGGAGAACCTGGAGAACATTCCGGACTACAAGTTGCTGTTGTGCACGGACGGCATGGGCCCCGTGGTGGACCTGGTGGAGTCCCACGTGTGCCACACCGTGCGCGACTGGACCGACTACATCTACTATATCATTGGTCAGTTTATTATTAGCTACGCTGCTATACGCGGCGGTGGTGTAATGGTTAAGGCGCCCACCGGTGAACCGAAAGGTCGAAATTTTGAATCTTACTCGTGCCATATGAGTTTGTATACCAATGTCAGTCATGACCTTCTTCCTAAACTCATATTTCTTTTCCACAGGTCTAGAAGTATTGATCCTTGTGTTACTCATCAGTAAAGTCTCGTACGACTACTGGGTGTTCAAGACAGCGGGTTATTTGCCCTGGCCGGCGAACAAGATGCCCAGGCTGCCCTGTGATTGGCTGTGTGAGTGATGACAGTATGACCACTGCGGCTGCTACTTGCCCCCTGCTTAAAACGGCTTCGCTGACTTCCAGTCTCCTTTGGCGGCTGAGAGTGCGCCATAATCATACGTTTTCGAATGCACTGCGATTATGGCGTCAACACTGGCGCCTTATCTCACACATACCTGGGCGATCTATGCCAGTGTGCATTAAAACTCGTATGTTATATACCTTTACCTTCTTAAGTACTGAATTAAGTACCTAATATTTCGCGGATATAAAATATCCAATGTGGTTCCACCACATTGGATATTCGCGAAATATTAGAAACCTAAAACCGGCTTTCAAAATAACTTGAAATCGTCTGATTCCTGAAGTAATGAAAATTAAAAAAAATATATGTCAAATGTTAGAGCTAACATTTGTCATCTTTTGACATATTATTTTCAAATTACGACACTAATAACTTTTATATCAACTTCAGAAAACTTTTAAATACAACTTGAAACTGCTTTGTTGAGGACATAAAAGATGTTTAAATTTAAATGTTGTACTTGTTTTAGGCGTAGAAGGATTTTGTATATATAAAAATAGCAGTTTTTAGGAATCTGAAATCCTATATAGCTAATCCTATAGATTCGTCTATATTTTTAATTTGATATGATAGTGGTGGCGACTTTGATTCAAATTAATACAGGGTGTCGTGTTAAACACGGTATACATAATATAATTCAAAATGGTTGCTTTTTATCATATTTACCTATACGGAAACAGGAGACAAATTATTCTTTTATTTATTTGAAAATTGACGACCTCGGTGGCACAGTTGTAAAGTTCTTGTCATTGAACCGAGAGGTCCCGGGTTCGATCCACGGTCGGGTCATGATGGAAAATGATCTTTTTCTGATTGGCCCGGGTCTTGGATGTTTATCTATATATGTATTTGTTATAAAATATAGTATCGTTGAGTTAGTATCCTATAATAGTCTCGAACTTACTTTGGGGCTAGCTCAATTTGTGTGATTTGTCCTAATATATTTATTTTATTTATTTATATTTTATACTTTGATGCACAAATTAAAATATTTAAAGTATTAGAATATATAAAGGATCTAATGCTAGGAGCATTATCTAACAATACTACGAAGTTTAATGGTCGTTGTCAACATCAAAATTAAACAGAAAAATTGTAATTACTCTCCCGACTCCATATTAAGGTTTTTATAATTTTATATTCTCTTTATACACTTATTTGCTGTTGTTATGTTTATAATAGGTTATTATTAAGAATCACTATAATATTAGAAATTACTTATTTTTTCGAATACAGGTTTTACTAAATGTTTATTCGAATCTCCATAGTCTCGATTTAATGTAAATAATATCAAAATCAGATAAAAACTTTACATTCTTATTTATTTTCGACGAATTTGACTGAGGCTAATAAAAAAAAATCATATTTTTTTTTCATTTAGATTGTAATTTTTTTTTGTTATGTTACATTTAGTTGTATGATATGTTATATTTGGGCTATCTGATACTTTATCAGCAACCAGTGGAACAGGTTCTAAGTGCCGTTGGCATACTTTCTTTGCTCCCTAGGGGTACGGAATGCTAAAAAGAGGCTTCTAAAAGGGGTTGAAGAGATTTATATTTATATATATATATATTTCAAATCTTATTACACTATATTGTATGAAAAATTTCGTCAGTGTTTACAATATGTACCAAGAGCAAAAATTTATAATGGAATGTCACAAAAACAAAAAAAACATCTTTGGTTTTCAAAACAAGTGCCGTAGATATTGGAGTGGCCAAAAAATGAATGGAGTTCATAAATTATGTAGTTGTATGATTTGCCAATAACATACTGTCTTAAATGGCTATTTTTGTATAGAATTAAACCAAGACTGTATATTTTGTATGAGTTTATTTAGTGTTAATATAAAGACATTTTTTTATTTCTTGTTTTTTTTTTCGAGCGGTCGGGTATTTCATAAAAAAAAACAACTAAAAAATATTTAATCAATCCTATATTGAAAATTATTACTTTAAATTATTTCTTAACCTTTTTACTAACAAACGCTTTTTTCTTTTTCACTTTATCTCCCTTTCCTTTCTTAAAATCTGCATTTTTCACTATTTTTTTATTCTTGTTTTCTTTGTTTTTACTTTTTTTATTGTCTTTGGGTCTGAGGCCGCCATTTTGTATTTTTCTTAATTTCATATGTTTCCCAGTTTGTACGGAATCTGTGGATTTGGTTTTGCCTGCGTTGCCGGCTTCATTTCCATCTTCTAGTTTTCTCCTGTCAAATAAAATTTACACATCAAATTACAATCTAGTCAGAAACTATTTTTTAACATACTTAATCGAAAATGTCATGTTAACTATTACAACATTAAATATCGTAACTTCACAGCATTACTGTTTCATTCGATGTATATAACGTTCAACTTTTCAACATCTTCAAGCATGCTGAAAAACGTATAACATGCGCAAGGTCGCTTGATTATCGCGCTCGACATCGCGTCGCGCTTAAATTCCGCCTCGATCTCGACAAATTAAATATATGAAATAATGAAATGTAATACTTGGATAGGTTAATATGGTGATACTAAATAAAAATTAGTCTTACTTGACTGGTTTCTCCAATAGTGTTGATATCTTGTCTCGTCGGGGCGCCTTTTTAGCCAATCGCTTCCTCTTGTTCGGATTCTGCTTCATTTGCAACGTGTACTCTGGGACCTCACAGCCGGACTGCTTCATCACCGATGCTATGCTATAGGGATAAAAAACTTATTTTTTTAAACTTTGAAATCTCCACGCTGGTCTGGGAGCTATATATAGGCTTGTTCTTTGTATTTGTTTGTTTGTCACAACTATATCTCCTATACATATAATAAAACTGTAAATGGTCTGTACAAAAGGAGATATTAAAGAAAAATAATTACGATGGGGGTGTTCATGGGACTATTAGATGCAATTTTTTTTTTAAATTTTTGTCTCTGTATCTTTGTTAGCGCATCACGCTACTGGATGGAATTTGATGCGGTTCTCACAGCTTTATAGGGGATGGTCTAACTTAAAATCTGGTATAGGTTTCATCGCGATACGTTACTTCGATTCCGAGATATCAATAATAATAAGTTATGGACGAAATAAATGAATATATATATATATATATATATATTAGCTTTTTCTCGCAGCTTCGCCCGCATTTATTTCGTACCTATACCTTCAAACCTATACCAGACTTTAAGTAACCTTCCGCTATACAACATATATATATATATATATAAAACACACATACCTTCTGAGATTGCCGACGTCATCTTGTGTGAAGAAAGTTATGGCCCGACCTCGCTGCCCCGCGCGGCCCGCGCGGCCCACCCTGACATACAATAATCTCTGTACAGTATAAGCTTTAACCGCACAATCTTGCTTGACAAGTGGATTGATGATCTATCGTATGATATTACGATGTTTTTTAATGCTAATTACAATGGATATGAGTGCACGCTGTGTATGATAAATGTTAGTGTTGCCGCTCGATAGTCTCTCGATAGACTATCGATTGTTGTGTAAAAGCAATAGTATTGATAGATTTATCAATAGTGTCGATACTAATATTTACGAGCTATCTAAACAATCTAAAGCTATCGATACGATCTCTAAAGATCGTATCGATAGCTTTGTTATCGTAAATACTATCGACACACAACAATACTATCGAAGCTCAATATCGAATATATTGATACTATCCTACCAAACTAAGCTATCGATAGCATCGACGGTATCGATAGGCATATCGATATTATAGACTATGTCCGAGGTCAAAACGTACCTGTGAATATAAGCGATGGCCGAAGGTGGAAAGTCATAGTTGATAACCAAATTGACCCCCCGGAAGTCGATACCTCGCCCCATGAGCTCTGTACAGATAAGAACCCAGATGCGACCCACGCGGAAGCTGCGGACCACGTTGTCTCGCTAGAGAGGGACGGAAAATCCATAAGTTACATACATAGTGCTAGTAATGCTAGTAGTTTGTAGCTTTGGTAAACATCATTTAATTTAGAATATGACGTGAAAAAGTGCCTGTGAAGGCCTAATTTCTGAATAAATGTTTTGATTTTAAGTATTCTCTCTCTGATTTAACACTGTTCAAATGAGTTTCTTACGGCATTTCTTCTCAGCAGTGCTCGTTTCGAAATGCCAGTAGTTTGTAGCTTTTTGAGAAAATACACTATACTATTATTATAAAGAGGTAAGCGTTTGTGAGTTTGTATGTTTGAGGCGGTTAATCGCCGAAACTACTGAACCGATTTCAATAATTCTTTCACCATTAGAAATATACATTATACAAGATTGCTACATGCTATATCTTATCTCAAAATTCCCACGGGAGCGAAGCCTCGAGTAACATCTAGTATAATATAAAGTTTGACGAGTAAAAGTGCCTTTGGAGGTCTAAATGATTTAAATTTGATCCGTTATTGTACAATGTGGTGTTATATAATATAACACCTAACACCACACAGCCCCCTTTTCTACTCTTTATAACGCAGTACAACAAAGTGGTAACGCGTTTCGTCGACGCAACGGAGCAATGGGGCCGGAAGTTGTCGTCTCACCTGTTGCTGCGTGCGGTCGGCGTGGATAACATCCACGTTGATCCCGTCGTATATGAGCTCTTTGAACAGCTGTTTCGCCCTGTCTTTGCTTTGTACAAACACTGAAAATAGAAATATTTTTATTATTTCTGAATTGTTTCATAAGGGGCCACTTTTTATCGCATTAACTATTTTGTATTGTCCTTTGGCATAACCATTCTGACATAATAGGTCTAAGGCATAATTGATTTTTGGCAATGCGGGTAATTGTGGCGTAATTAACTTTTACTTTAGATTGGGGTAAGTTAGTTATGGTTCAAACTGTTATGCGTAAACCATTATGCGTAAGAACGTTATGCTTAAAAATCATTATGCCATAGTACAGTATGCTGTGTCACATTATGGCTTCAATTTGTATGCATATAGATAGAGACCAGTTTCATTAATGACATCGACTAACAATATTTAAGCAGGTTTTTCTGTATTTTTAAGCCCCTTTCTTATTCTGTGGACTTACCTAATACAGGCGGTTTTAACCCCTTCTGCACCAGTTGTCTGAACGCTAGTAGTTTGCCGCTTTCATCCCCGCAGAATAGGAGCTCCTGGTCTACGAGGTTTGTGGCTGCGTTTCTGTTTGAAAATATATTAAGTATATGTTAAAAAATAGATTGATATAGCAAATAAAATGTGTCTGCAAATACTACTAAGATTATAAATACGAAAGTTTGTGAGGACGCATGTGTAGGTCTATTTGTTACTCTTTCAAGCAAAATCTACCGGACTGGTTATGAATTTCGGTACCCGGATAAAATATAATCTGGAATAACACATAGGATACTTTTTTATCTCGAAATTCCCACGGGAGCGAAGCCCCGGTGGGCAGCTAGTTAGCCTATAAAAATCTTACCTTTGTCCAACGGTAACATTTATAAGGCCTCTCAGATTTCTCCTACACCATTTGGCCACAGCGGGTGTGTGTGTTGCGCTGAACATCGCCACCCTCCTCTGCTTGCTGCCGCACGCTGAGAAGATCTGGTCCAGTTGCTGTCTGAAGTCCGAGACCTGTTCTGTGGAGCCTTCGAACATCTTGTCTGCTTCGTCTATGATCAGCCATCGGACTCTGTGGAAGATTGAGTTAAAGGTAGTTTGTATCAAAGGTAGCTAGATTACTTATCTAGCTACCTTTGATACAAACTACCTTAAACTACAATATAAAAATAAATAATGATTAGTGTTTGTGTGAGTGGACACTGGGATCCAACGCTCTATGGTGACAGAAGAAACAGATGTGCTGAGAGTGTTTTTGAGTGAGGCGTATTTAAAATAAGATAGGTAATAGGAGTATGTTGTTGTATAATTATGTTCTTTCCCCAAGGTGATTTTTTTCGTTTAATTTGAATGTAATGTTATATAAATCTTCTATTTACCAGGACTCGAAAAAGTTATGTTTATATAGTTATTTAAGTTCGGTTCGCAACAATGAAATCCGAACAAAATAAGATCATTAAAAACAGTTTAATCCGATCGGTAGTTTGATAAAATTAATTAGCCTCACAAAAAAGTAAATTGAGGTTCCTGTCAGAAAATGAGAAAACAATCACAATTCATTCACTCAAATCACATTCTTAATATTAAATAAAATTGTTCTTAAAGGTATATTAGTAGAAATTTTTTCTGTATGAAAAATATAGTGATATAGTCCTGCTACTTACTTTTCCAGTGTAATGTTGACACTGTCTCTGTTTAACAGGTAACACAGGCGATTCGGGGTGGTTATTACAATATCTGAAATTGACAATTCAAATTATGATTATTTCATTGCAATGTGCTGTCAATTCAATAAATAGCAACAACATTTAATAACATACATTACAGAATAGGTGAAACGGGACCTCAATATATAATGTTTTCGTAAATGAATAAATAAGGAAACACGACTTTTTGTTGTGGACATGCAAATGAAGAAAAGAATTATTGATATATCTTACCACTCTTTCTAATAGTAGATTCCCTCTCCTGTATCTTGCTCTCCTTCATATTCCGGACCACACTACACCTCAACTGGGTCGAAGCACTCAATCTCAATGCCTCTCTGTATATCTGTTGTGCTAGCTCTCTTGTAGGGCAGAGCACCAGGGCCCTGGGCCCGCCGTGAGGGGCACCGAGGCTGTGGAGGACGGGAAGCAGGAATGCAGCAGTCTTTCCGGAACCAGTTGGGGCACATGCTAAGATCTGTCTTTCCTGATATTAAATAATACATTTTGTAATGGAAAGTCTTAATTAATCCCTTTAGCTAGTAGTCAAATAAAAACAATTAATAAATATATATTAAACTTGCACTTGTTTAGGTACTTCAAAAAGGTAAAAAATTATTATAACTATGTATAACTTATATTTTAACACAATACCTATATGTTTAGATTAAATATTCATTTATATTGTGTGAAAATGTTCATTTTTAAAGTGTCTAAAATATATAGACATTTCACAATTGTGTACGATTACTTAAATACTTAAACATAAGACCTGTAAGAAAGAGTAAGGTAATAAGGTAAAAATAAAGTAATGCCATATGGAGTGGAGTCCATCATTAGCACATATGTATTGTAATTTTGTACAAGTAAAATTTTTAAGTTAAAAAACTCACTTCCAGCATACAGGGCACAGCTTGCCTTTGCACAGGCGTAGGCTCAGAGTAACCACACTGCGTAACTATATCCACCAGTGACTGCGGCACACTGTACCTGGGTATCAGCTCAGAGAAGTCTTTCAGGGCCGGTGGTATGTGCCTACCAATTGCTTTGATGCCATGTTCATTGCGAAAATGGTTTTGCTGTTGATTAGAAATTATACAAATAGAAAATAAGGAAATATTAAAAAAGAAAAATTAAGTATAAATAAAATATATGATTTATGTATTGGTACACAGTTTTTACTTATTTTAGTATTACGGTTGTTTATTATTCATTTAAATTTTATTTAAATTTAC
Organism: Plodia interpunctella; assembly: GCF_027563975.2. Lineage (NCBI taxonomy): Eukaryota > Metazoa > Arthropoda > Insecta > Lepidoptera > Pyralidae > Plodia > Plodia interpunctella. The sequence continues at coordinate 9,656,178 of NC_071306.1, read as the reverse complement.
ATAACAAAATAAGCTAGGTATGCAGCTAACCTCTGCAAGTTCTAATTTCTTTTGTAAGTCCTCTGTCTTTTCCTTTTTCTTTCTTTTCTTTTTATTCCCCACTGTAACTCCTTCCACAAGTTGGAGAGCTTCTTCCCCCTCACTCACACTGTTTGCTTCCTCATCAGAAGATTTTGAACCATCAGAAACTTCATTATCATTTTCTTCTTCTTCTTCACTTAACTCCTCCTTTTTAATCTCTTTAGCCTCTTCCTTTTTAACTGTCTGAAGCTTAACATCCTTTACCTAGAAGATAAATATAGTTAATTGAGCATATAATAGCTAAATAACAACACAACATGTTTGAAGGTTATTATAACACTTACGGTATCTTTAACGCCCAACACACGATGTTTAAAGGTCAAACCTTTAGTTAATTTCTTGAATATGTCGTACGCATCCATTTTTTATTCACAATTATTAATTATTTTCTATGAATAATCACATGTGCAAAATGCAAGTATCGTCGACAAGTAGTCTGCTTTTCTGTCACTGTCATATCAATGTGACAATTACTTGAATACAACAAAACAAAATGCCATATTGTTTTTATATTTCTCCCGACGATTTCAGTTTTCGGTTTATTTCAAAATTACACATAAAATAAATAGATTTATAGAAACTTCATAATTACATATAAAATAAATAGTTTTATAGAAACTTCATAATTACATACTTAATAAACAGTTATGAACGGTTTCGTTAGTTTCGATCATAAATTTAACAATGCGCCGAAACAACCCGTCGACACTAATTTAATTGGATGACAGTTTTATGATGAAAGAGTAGTTACAAAATACTCACATTCAGTCTCCATCCATTCACTAAAGATGCACGTTGTATCGAATTGCCTGTCCTGAGAATTTTGATAGATAGAATGTTAGAAATATTATAATAAATATTAATATTTGATACAATGTTAGAAAAAACCTATGAGCTGGCAATATAAAAATTATATATAATGAAAATATTATCTTAATGTCTATATTTATTAAAATTAGAATGACATTTTTATCCTGACATTCATAAAAAGTTAAAAATTAAATATTTTGGATAATAAAATATGTAATGTTTCATACGCTAAGAAAATGTGTTAGGAAGTTCGATTCTCCTCCCGTATTATTGGCAAAAGAAATTTAGAATGCAACACTTGAACTGTTAACATTCCTTTCACTGTCAGTTTTATGAAAGACATTGAACAGCCGTCAAATATGGTTTTAAAAATCTGTGTACAAAAGTTTTAATTTAAAATAGAATAGACGTGTAAATGTAGTTCTTTTTGTTGATCTTTCTTTCTTTTCGTTATGGTGTAAGTCGTAAACGCAATGTCGACGCTGATATTTAATTTTGCTGTGTTTATTCAAAGTTTTCCCTTTTTATTTTAGGTAAGTTATTTATAAAATACATAATTTTCTTTTTACCTCATCCACAATATACAATTTTTATATAAAATCTAAAATTTTCGACGAAGATTTCTTGTGTTTTTTCGATTCACCAGATTTTAATTCTTCCTCCGATTCACATAAGTAAGTAATATAGGTAAGGTACTTACCTAACAAGGTAGGTAGGTACTGAAAAACCTTAGATTAAATTAAAGTTTTATCCAAGTTGTCAATTAACTCAAACTGAGGAGAAGGTAAGGTACCTGCCCAATGTTGTACAAAGTAACTTTTTGGAAACCTACCTACCTACTTAAGTTGTTTCGAAATTGGAAGAAAATATCTAAAGTAAAAAAAACATAATTGTACCTATTTACCAACGCGAGGATTAGAGCGCGCTATGTATAATATTGTAGCATTATTGTATGGACCTACCTTGCTTTATAAAATCTCCAATTTTCTAAGATCGGCCTATCCTCGATATGGTGTCTATATATATGCTATACTAATCAATATGCTGGGTGGTATAGCAACACAGTACTTTTACGTATTTTAATTAAACCCGACAAAACACTAAATCACTCTCTCATCAAGTTTATCCGGCTCTCAGCCATTCAGCATACGAGCGTTGCGTACTTTCCTACGTTTTCGTCTCCACTTCGCACGGTCGTCCGCATGTCTGGTTGTTAGACCATTGCCACGCATCATCCTTGACGACATCAAGCCAGCACTTCTTGGGTTAGCTCCTTCTGCCAGGGCCAGACTAAACACTGCCTAAATGTTAATAAATAAATGCATTGTTGTTTATGTTAGCTAATACTCTTGATCACTCGTGCTTCACAAGAACAGATCAATATATCCCAAAAGTTGGATTCTTCTTGTCGAGTCGGAATGGCTATCATATGATAGCCATACCTACTTATACACGTAGTGTGATTCCATACGAAGTCTTTGCCTGCGTATTCTGCGAGTATCCTTCCTAAACTTAGTGAAATTTCATTTTATCGCATTTTCGGTAGGACTGGTAAATTTCCCGTCCCGTTTCCTGCAATCCGCTAAAAGTACCGCACCGTTCACGCTGTCTCTTGTACCATTTCCCACTATGTTTCCAACGCGTTCCACTCTTGTTACAACATATACCGTATTATTTTCGAGTACAAGTCTGTCACGTCCTCTTTGTTATTAACCACAAACGTAAATCGAAAATTTCATTTTAGCTTCCACTCGCTATTTCACCTTCATAGGAATGTAATTTTCAAAATTTTCAAAAATATTTATTAATGGATCATTATTTTTCACTAATCACAATTTTATGTAGGTACAAAATTTCATATATCTCGCTTGAAACGTGACTAAGTTCAATATAAACTTGCAGTCCCAATTTTACCTCCGTAGAATTGCACAATTTTCATAATACAATTAATGCCAAATTTTATCTTCGTGACGAGTGAGTGAGCGTTTTTCACTTTTATATATATATAGAATAGAAGATTATTTATAATAAATTTATTACGTTTCTACCCGAGCGAAGCCGGGACGGCTAATAAAGAATATTGTATTGTTTTAGTTACCATTACTATCGTATTTCACTATTAATGTCTCGAAGCTCGAAGCATATATATTTATTTCTTATTAGCTTTTGTCCGCAGCATCGCCCGCGTTTATTTTGTGCGACAGTTTTATGTATAGATATAGACTAGCTGTGCCCTGTGGGCTGCATTCAATGGGAAATTTTGTGCACGTATGTGCTATTCTAGGTTTTAGTCTACTCTAGTGACGAATTTCATCAAAATCAAATTCAAATTATTTATTCAGAAATTAGACCTTCACAGGCATTTTTTCTCGTCAATCTTTATATTTATAGTTATTTCTCACAAGCTACAAACTACTGGCATAGCTGTTTGTTATAGATGTCTGCTGAGGAGCTGTGGAAGTGGAAAGGTTCCTGAACATTTCCTTATTTTTATTTTGTTCCTTCACGTATCATAAAATATAAAAATATAATAATAATATTATATTACCAAAAATAATATTATAAATAAATATAATATTATTTTACCTACACAATATACAGTCTGAAATAATAAATTGATTTTTTTTAATGTGCTACAACTGTAAAAGTGTAAACCCGGCAGACTTTTTTGTAGAACGTGCAAATAAAAGCTTTTAAATTGTGAAATTTGGCACCACAAAGTGACAATACCCTGCTACAGGGCGTTACTCAGAGGGTTTTGAACTCTGCGGCCGCACTGTAATATTTTTTTTTCTAATTTTGACAAAGACGAGTCAGTTTTAAGTAGGTACTATCTGACTTTGAAATAATTACTCTGTACTGTGGTTATGTCCATTTTATGAATGACTAGATGTGCCCCGGGTCATCGCTCCCATGGGAATTTTGAGATAAAATATAGCCTAAAGCGATTTTGGATAAAATGTACCTTTTTAATGGTGAAAGATTTTTTGAAATCGTTTCGGTGGTAAACCCAAACATACTAACACACAAACACTTACCTCTTTATAATATTTTATGGATTATTGATATTGGAAATTATTCCTTCTTCAAGAAAATTTATGGATCGTAATTGGATCGTAATGACAGCGCCGTCGCAGCGGTCGAAACGCTCCAAAATCCACACGTAGATGCGGCGGCGTAGCTTAGTAGCGTGGGGAGCGTAGCGGCGCGCGGTGTGGCATCTAGCTGCAGATGTCACGTAGCGTAGCGGCTTAAATTCTCATAGAAATACCGATGAGTGCAAAATAGGGTTTGACAAGGTCAGAGAATTGCAAATTGTACATATAATCTAGATAAAATACACATATTTAGTATTATTATGATAATTTATATAATATAGCGATTCACTAGTAGATTCAAAGTTTGTTGGTATCGAGTCAATTTAAAAAAATATGAAATTATAAAAACATATTCAACCATCGTAAAAAAAAATTGTAACAACTTTTATTAAGAAGTCATTACCACCATAAACGTAATATTTAATGTAGCTGTCGAACAAACATAGCTTTTGTTGCGGAATTATTACAAAGTTGTGACGTCACTTCGACGTGTCATTTAGCATGGAGCGTTTGCGACGAGTCTGTCAAAAATGTGTGATTTTATTTTTTAGTCACATCTTTGAAAGCATTGTCATCACCGCACTATTTTCACTGGAGTTCCTATTAATATAAGGGCCTTCGAATAATCATCGTAACAAAAAAAAAACGACTAGCCTATTGAGGTTAATTTTATCAAAGGTATGATTGAAGGGAGGTTAATAAATAAAAGAACCCATCGTCAATGGAATCACTGCGAGTTTATTTTATACTTTTATTACATTCAACTGTTATACTTCGCATGAGAAATTCAGAATGCATATTTCCGAACCAGAAACCCAAACGGCTCACATCTTCTTCATAGAAGTTCCAAAAAATAATAGTAAACAGACCATCCTCAAATTTCATACAAAGAATTATTATTAAAATCAATTCAAAATGGCGTATGTGCAAAATATAGTGAGTTGACATACGATAGTTTAATTTGCCTTGTTACTAGTGACGGATCGAGACAATTTGAAATAAGAATGTTTTATAAAATATTCTCGAATCTAATTGAACAAGAATATTTTATAAAATCGTCACATCACTAGTACGTCTTTGAAGAATTTTTGTCAGATAACAAGATACTTATAGTACTAAGTTTCCGACTATTGATATGTACCGACTTACCGACCCGAGTTGATTCCTTATTCACATATATCAACAACATCAAAACAAGTAAAGTCAGTTTCTACGATCACTGAAACTCAGAGACGACGAGTTGTAGGTCCATAGATACGCATTTTTCTTTGTTTTTTTCAACACATGCGATTGAAATGGAATTATTTACAATATCAGGATTAAACACGAATAACTGATAAGTGAGTTCTTCGTGCCAGGTCCCGTTATTACATCTAATTATGTTTTCTACGCGTGTCTCTTTCTATCACTAACGCACAGTTTGTAAGTACATTTGTATTATAAAGTGCGTAAACCTCATTTTTAATTTCTAAATTTCTATCAAATTAGCCATACTTTCAACTAATTTTGAGCTAATTTAATTATATTTACAAAAACTTATTTTATGAAAGATAAATAATATTTTTCGTCAAAGGAGTCTCTCTAGTAAAAACAAAAAAAATCTTTGTGAGTGTAAAAAATACACCACACTTTAGTTTTTGTTCAACTAGCAAGACGACGTTGATAAAAAATAAAAGTTACCACAATTTAGCTACATATTTATCCCAAAATTCCAGTGACCGCCAAAACCATCCGATTTTTCGCCATAATTCGAAACCATTAACCCTACAACAATAGTACTTTAAGTTTCTCCTCCGACTCCAAGTTGTTACAACTTACAATTTCAAGAGAAGCCCTAACTCCCTATGGCTCGCTTATACGGCCCTGACACACCTAATAACCTTATTCGATCGATACACAATACTATGAAACATTTTTGTACATCATCCCACTCGGAACCCGAACGTTAAAAGTATAACAAAACTCATTAACTAAAGGTATATAACACATATTTCTTTGTTCAACGATGGCAAACCATAACTTTTACATAATAACACAATATTAGTTTAGGCTAAAATGTCGCGAGTGACACTTACGCTCTTTTGCATCAAGACAAATTCTGACATGACGACTGATATCACGAGAGTACGTGTCACCTAGACATAGGCTTAGAAAAGAAAATGATGCTAATAAAAACGCAGATCGTGCATACATTAAATTACGAAAAAAAAAAAGAGAAAATCTAATCCTAAGTGTCAGCAAAAATATAGTGCAGTGCAAACAGAATTGCCACCTAATTAACTTTCACATATAAATTGTTTTTCTCATAAAAAAATATTTCTGTTTATAAAATCACCCAAGCATAACAGTATTATGGCGCAATTCTGTCAAAATACACAATTTCCACGTTTTATAAAGTGATTATATATGACGGGCTGTAACAAAAGTTTTTTTTTTTTTTACTTTTTCTAATGGATTTCAACAGAATTGTCCCACACCTTAATCTGTAGATAAAAAGTTAATTCTACTTCATATAACTGTCAGTATATTGTTTGTCATAAGCGTGTACATATATTGTAAATATTTTTATTATAGTTATGAGACGGGTTCAACGGTTGCTCGACAAGGGCCGACATCACTTACTAATACTTATTTCTTTTATTATAAAATGTAAGTGCACTTTTATTTACGGAACTATTTTTATTATGTAACTATATCTTAGACGGCTCAGCAGACATTTCATATATGAAATCAAAATGTTATAAACATGATTTGCTTATATTTTATATACGTATATACAAATGAAAAGGCGGAAATTAAAATTACAAAAGATGTAACGTTTACGATGTATATTTGGATATGATAATAATACGCATTCTTAACTATGTAACCGAAAAATAAATAAGGACCTAAACTTAATGAAATATATCACAATTAAAACTTTAAAATCGCTACATTAACTTCGTGATAAAAGTGACAATTATCCTGTTTAACGAGTTGATCTGCTGAGATATTTTTTGCTTATTGATACATGTAATACGTATACGTAACTATTGAATGAGGTATTGCGTGCCACGACATCTGTGGCTAAAATGTATTATAACGTTAATTATTACTATATTTTATATATCAGATAGGAAGATACTGATATAGTATATGTTAAAGCTATTCACTTAAGACCAAATCGACTATATTCGCTATATGAAAAGGAACATTAGTATTGTTTTTTTCCAAATATAATTCGGAAAATATATTAATATTAACATTATAGCTGTATGTATATTGATTGAATTGACAATAATATAATATAAGTAACTCCACAAAGTGGTAATTAAATATATAATATAGGTAATAAACACATTTAATTGAATTATTAAGTAATAGAGTCGATTTAATCTTAAAAGATAGTCGATCCCCTCGTCGAGCAAATAATTATTTTAATAAATTAACTATTGTAGGTACTGGTACATTACAGTTTATATTTGAAGATTACGTATTAACCAAAACCAAAACTTTTATAACAGTAACAATATTTCGCTTGTTGTAAATGCTGATTGATTCAAATAAAATTTTGAAGTCGGCTAAATTTCTTCAAATAAAAACAGTAATTAAAAAACTATTGCATTTTAAATGGTAATGGCTCAACAAAAATAATGTATGTGTGTATGGGAAAAAACTATGTAACAAGTTCTATATAAATTGATATTTACAATATAACTGTTTCAATGGTAAACATGCTCAGATGTTGGTGCAACCTGGTTTGTTAACGTATAAATTAACACATGGCCTGTCTCCTTTCAGGCGGCAGGCTAAACACATAAGAAATGAACGATTGGAGGTATGTAAATACTTATTCATTATGGAGGTAATACTTACGTCTTAAAAAGAAGTTAAAACAAATCATTTGTGAATATTTTGTGAACATTCTAGTTAGTACCCGTTAGAGTAAGAAATAAAGTATATCCTAATTGGTTTTACATATTTTTATTATTTATTTTCGATTTCGAGGACTATTTGGCAGCGCCCTCGAAGTTTATATTTTTGTTTGAATTCAAAATAATTCTGATTAAATGACCGTGGTTTTGTTTAAAAATTGACGTTTGCAAATAAATGTGATAATAATGGATACGATAAAATGACATGTAAGGGCTTGGAATTGAATTGGGGGTTATGAACGTGACAAAAATTATCGAATTCTAAATGCGTTTTATATTTTTATCTTATCAAGTTGTTAGTTAAGCTCTTGTACAACCCCATAATGCCATTTTAAAGTATATTATATGTCTTATTATATTTACCTACTGTAGGCTATTGATATAGTTGTACTGTCAGAAGGCATTCCGTTGTTGATATTTGTTAATTGCGCATTACCCTAAAGTAGTAACACAGTCGATTCAAACGATAAAATTATTTTCAACTTAATCATAAATTGGCGAAGAAGCAAAAATTATATCGGTGAAACCAGAACGCGGTATTTAATTTATAAAAAAAAAAAGATTTCTCACTTTCATCTTATTATTTAAAAAATGCATTATTTTGGTATACATTGCAAAATAATATATTATTGTTTCGCTGTCTGTACTCCCGGACCTTATCCTACGCAATTTTTTTTTTTAATTTTTTTTCCTGATTTTTGATCTCGTTTTTTGCCGACACGTTTCCAAACTTAACATAAATGATAGACCTAATAACAATCACCAACGGCTGTCTCCGAATATGATGTAGCCCGCAGCTGTTCATTGAGATCAATTTAATTTAGAATTACGAACACCAAAGAAACATTAAAACTTAATTTTTTGGTGGGAAAAATTCAAATGCTCAACGAACTGTCAAGTCAAAAGACCGGACCAACCTCGCGACCCGACAAACGATTGCACAGCGAAAACAATAAACACAAAAACATTAATAATGTTAAGAACGCTACTCTAAGTTTTACTATCAATAAATCCATTAGTAGAATATATAAAAATCCTTTCCATTATGTATTCTATTTACTATTTAGTTAATAATATCACGATGTCGCGATTCTTGCTTGATGTAACTAACTTATAATTATTTACAATTCATTCTACCCGCTTGTTTTATCCTCTAACCTCTAGAAATGATTCTGGTTCCAGTTATGTCTTTATCCCGTTCCAGTATACCAGTAACATTCGATAAAAATTTAAAAAAAACAAAATAATATAGTTGAGGTATTACGAAAATATGGAGGTATAAGCGTTATACGGTGTTGGTAAACGATACTACCCGATGAATTTTAATTAATATCTTAAATAAGCAGAGGTTTAAATGTCAAACTTATTTTTAAAATTTCTGGATTATATAGCAAGTAACGACATTTAAAATGAAAATACATTAACACAAAATACGAAAATTTTGTGAAAGTAAATAAAATGCGAAAACTTAAATTAAGTCCTTAACCAGAGTTGCTAGAATTGGAAAAATAAATGCGAAAAATGGACGCCAGCGGCGTTTCATATTGCATTCCTGTGCTTGGCTTTATGCATTGATAAAATTTGCATTGATGATTTATTAGAATGAAAACAGTTTCAAAAACGTGGTCACTTTCAGTGACTTGATATGTCCCGATTATTTTTTTAAAGATATGGCACAGCACTGCGATGCATTCAGAAGTTTTGGAAAAAAAGTACGTGTATAACTGGATATTATATTGCAGCATATTATCCCAGTGTAATTTTCTTTGGCTTTCTGAAATATCACGGTGTTCAATAAACTATTACATATGTATTTGTAAAGATATTTACTTTCTGTGATATGTAGGACTACATTTTTTTGTATTTTATGTGTAAATTGTATGATATTACGTTGAACTCGTAAAATTTTAACCCTGACAAGATATGTATGACTCATATTTGAAATGAACGCGGATCCAAGCAGATTCCCTACGTATACAAGTAAATAAAATAATTTTATACAATCTGCAGCCATCTCATGGTTATTTCTAAGATTTTTGAGAATATAATAATAATAATTCTAATAAATTTTCATAACGAGACGTCCGCTACGTTGGTCGACATTTAAATAAGAACCACTATACACTCATAGAGAGAAATCCGAAAATGGATACATGTTAAATATATCTATTAATTAATACCTAAATTCTACGTAATTTTATACAGAAGAAATGATTAATTTTAATTTTATTCCATGATTTGGAATCATGCACACGTATACGATCATCGAACTGCTTTTCGAAGACCTCCACTGGCTCACCGGCGCTCTATCCTACGACTGTCCTATTCACTCACTCGTAACCCTGTATTTAGGTAGCTACCTAAAGATGGCAACCCTACCAAACTTGTCAAATTCACCGCGACATTTTGTTCGTTCGTGCGAAAGCGCCCAACACTAGTGTTTGAATAATGAACTAATTTTGACGAATTGACATTGACACAAGTTTTTTGTTATTTAGTTTATTGTAATATTTAGTAGCAAAATTTGACAGTTATTAATGGTACATAATCTGGAGAAAATAGGCTATTGGTCTATTTGGTATTTGATAATAAATCTCAAATTGATCCATATATTTGTGTAGTCATCAAATATTAGTTCACTTTTTCCCCTGTCGCCGGTCGCCGTCCCGACTCCCGTTTCCGCCAGTTCGGCAACTCTGTGAGGCCACATCTATGGCAACGAACGAAGGCACGGCTACTTAAACATTGATGATATTAATATTATTATTGAAGCCAAACGCACATAGAATAGATTTATATTGTTCAATTAGACGTAAAATTTTGTACTTTCGAAATCAGATTCTAAGAAGTCTTTAATTTTTTTACTCAACATTCAACATACTTTATTCTAATTTTGTTCAATTTATTCCCTAAATAATCTGTATTTTAAAATTTAGATTTGGCGTTCCGAAAAAAGTTTATTTAAAAAATATTTTCTATTCCACTTTTAAATTTACTGTTTAAAATTTGTACGTTCGTTTTTTGTACAGTTACCGAATCTAATTTGACACTAGACATTTTATCGAAAAGTGATTTAAAAAATGTATCTCTTTAGAATAGAGTTGGCATTATTTTGGCAGTACTAGAAATATTAATACTTTAGTATTGCTCTGGATTACATTGTCATATTGAACACTGTTTAAACATTTTCACTAGAAAATGCCAGTAACTTGCGTACTGTCAAAGTCACAAAGCGAAGTCCGATCCTCGAAGCGTACACTAAGCGGCGTCTACAGCCGCGTGCGACAATACTGTTTATGTAATTTTAACCTAACGTCAATATTTTACTAATTATAATACGATTAACCATTAAAATGCGGCAAAGTCCTGCATTATTTTGGCATTGTCCGTTATATTGCACATATGTTATGCTATCCCTTTCGCATCCGCGTCCAGTTGGCCATATTGCAAATAGTCTTGGGTCGTGGGCCCAAGTTTATTTGGAATAGGGAGTTTTATCACCGATTCAAGCCATGGTTTGTGGTCATTGAAGGCCAGGGGGTAGCTGCGGGCCGTGGTCGCTGGCGCCGAGGTCGAACAGATGATGGGGCGCCGGCGCGAGGGCGCTGTGCAGCGCTGACGTCTTAAGAAGCCGCTTCAGCATCCCGCTGGAGCCCCGGTGCTGGAGGCTCTTGTGCGTCGTCAGCGAGTTCTTGGTCCTGTACCTTCGGTGACAAAACTCGCAGACGTACAAAGTATCGGACTGCTCGTGCTTATCTTGGAAGTGTCGTTTCAAGGAATAGTAACAAGAGAATGTCCTGCGGCAGTAGGGACACTCTTGCGGCTCGTTGATCCCACCGGCGGTAGGCGGGGGCATACGGAGGGGCGGGACAGCTGGAAAACAGAAAATTCCATTTTCAAATGTCTCGCCCACTTCGTTTCGCAAATTTTTCGGGTAAATTATGTCAGCTGGCAACACACAGAACAGTCATGAGTCAATTCTATAACGAATGCATATTATTGAAAGTTAATTTTATAATACGTACAATGTATGAGGTTATATGAATAGGTAATTATAATACTAATATTATGCACTGTACACATTGACTAACTACACAGTAATCACGAGTTTGATAATTCAAAAATTTAGGAAATTTCTCTCAACCACAATGACACAGAAACACGTGATAACAAAAATGATAGAAGCATGCTCCAAGCAACACAACAACGTCAAAACTGCGAAACCCGATGGGAGGGGGGCCTTTGGCTTTGGGGTTCAAGAAAACAATCGAAAAAAAATATTTTAAATCATAAATTCAAAATCAAACTAAAACGAGTAAAGTAAACTAAAAAGGACCTTAAACCCTAGACTTAGTCTATTTAAATAGAAAATATCATTGTTAATGAGTTAAGTTAGCATCGTCCTACACTGTTGCGTCTATAAACAAGTTCTAACCTTTATGAGTGATGCTAAGTACGGCTGTAGAATGTAGGTTGGTCTCGTGGTTCTCTTTGCAAGACGAGTATTGCCGCACGCCGCGCCAACTCCGCCCAAGTAGTCACTAAAAAAACCGGATTTGCTCCGTCTCCCCCGGCCTCGATTTGTGGTAGGTATATATGTGAGTCATCAGGGAGTTTCTCGAGCAGTACACGCGCTCACAAATCGTGCATCGGTATTCCTCCTGCCGTTCGGCGTGCTTGTCGGCGATGTGTCGCTTCAGCGACGCCTTCGAGCATAGAACCTTCCCGCACAGCGAACACGTAAACAACTTTTTACCTGGAAACAGATCGGAAAACAAAAACAAATGGGGTTGGACCCCGTACGCGGTAAAACAAAACCACCTAACTGGGAGTCCAAATTTTTCGAATGGCAACATTCGATTCATGATTGACACTTAGCCATATTCAAATTTCGAACAAAATAATAGTGAAACAAAGTGACTTGAAAAAATAAGAAAAAATAAAAATAAAATTTCGAAAATAGAAAACAAAATAAATAAATAGAAATGATGGCGAAGCTACAGTGGCCGATGAAGTGTTGTTACGAACAGCATGCAAAGCCGGGAACACATAGTAAGCGAGAAGTTGATGCGAAGCCTCGAGTTTAAAACAATCGGTGCAGGAACACGAAATCTACAAGATTGTCTATGAAAGCGGCTGCGGCAGGGCGAGGGGGGGGGGATTTCTAATAAAACTGGCAATATTTTTGTATATTTGTTTTTATTAAAAACGCCATTATCATCAATATTAGGATTTATGAAGTTCGGTTTAACGATTACAATTACATTTTATGAGTAGTTACGTCAAGTATTTTAATAAAAGTAAGGAAGGAAAAGAACTATTTATATATAATATGTGATGTGAAACTATAAGGTACCTAATATGAATTATAATTAAGTGCAGCCCATTATTGCAATTCAATCGCAATCGATTCTTTTACATATTCGTTTCTAATTTTCGTAAAATGGAAGACAAACATGAAACATAATATTTTGGCACAAAAGTTTCAATTCTTACAAAAACATCAAACTGTAATGGACCGCATTACACAGATGCCAATTATCAACAAAAACATTAAGAACAAGGACAGTAGAACAATAATTTAAGAAAAAAAAAATATATAAAATTTCAATACAACAACCAATAAATTAATTTAGATTCCTTATAAAATAAGTAAAAATGCCAACAAGAAGTATAAGAACACATTGGATAAAGTGAGTCGATTATAATCGATAATTATAATATAATCGATAATTATCGACCGAAATCATCTTAACGCTTGAAAGATAAAAACGAAAACAGGTCACAGTTACAGTCTTAAACTTGCTAAGAGCCTATCTAATTAGTTTTGCCAGGGATGTGTCCTGCTCCTTAGAACACGGTGTAATCTCACCCATTAAAACCCAGGGCTCCCGGAGGACCCCTTGAGATCCCAAAATAACTTAGCACCTATCAGCTTCAAACGAAGGTAATTTTGAATAATACCAAACGATATACGCTTCGACTTAGCTCAAAGAGCGTTTTATAAAATCGTTAATTTAGTAAATAATGTACATTTTTTATATATAATTTATGCCTAATAGTGTACAAGTCGAACGCTTACTCTAATCAGTCTATAGCGCTTATTACATTTAGGCATTTTTTCAACCAGAGACAAAAGTTTTAAAAATAAATTCACAAGTTCGTCAGTGGCATTTTGAAATAGCCGTATTAACCTTACTGCCATCGCAGCACATCCCTGTAATTTTAAAAGTAAAAGTGTATAGAAGTTATCATCTATATGAATTCAGATAAATCTTATTCCTAGTTAGTCGACTAACTTAATTCCCAAACCCAAATTAACAAGAGAAAACTATTACTAAATTACTATAGACAAAAAAAAAAACAACAATCCTACATTGAAAATTACTTTGAAAAAACATTGCATTTGTTTGCAGTTGCAAATAAAAACTTAACATTTTCATCAAAACGGAATGTTGCGAAAATTATTATAACACGTGTGATGATTCTTCCATTTTTTTTTTATTTCGAAAATTCTTAAGGTTCCCTAACTTGAACGTCTCAAAATTTAGCACCAAACCACTAGTCTTCCAATTTATAATAAAGCTTACTACATAACTAAACAAATTATAATGGCTACGCATTATGTATCTAGCAATAACAACAGAATCTTATAACGTATAGCATTAAAATTTATAGGAAGCCTCTCATATAATTGTTAGTTAACGCTAAGCACTAGGCGAGTGTTCCCAACACTACTCCTATAGAAGTTACGCAAAATATGTCTTTTTTTCATCATAAAGAACACAATATAGTAAAAGCAGGCACTAACATTACTTAAAGAGTAACTATTGTTTTACAATAAATTATGTGTTACATTTATACTTAAGATTTCTTATGCTATAAAAGAATAACAGTTTTAATAGTCGACATTTTTGTCGATAGTGATGTTACTGAGCTAGAATAAGTAGTTTAACGAAACACGTTTTGCGTTACGGATGCTGCAACGTTACTTACTAATAACGCGTTTTTTTTTTTTTGGCCAAATATTATTGCATTATTTATTGCTTTAATGCCATCTATAATTTAAAAATTGCCAAACAAAACCCGATGCAGCATCCTTAATTGCATTAACAACTATTTATGGCAAGCAAATACAAAAAAAACGACGAGTTGAAAATATTTTAGTTAAAAAATTCACACTGTTCAAATTTAGGAACATTTAACACTGAGAATTATTAAAATTTTACGCTATTACCTATTATGTAGTTTTATGTGATAATAATAATTGTGTAATTTAATTACAAATTGTACAAAAAAACAGCAACAAACTCGTAATGTACATAAGGAGTAAAAAAAAAAAAATTTTTCGAAAAAACACTAAGCTTAACGGGGATTAACGAAACAATCATTAAAATAAAGAACGAACACAAGATTTCAATAAAACTAAAGTTTGAAAAAGTAACTAAAAATGTGACTACACTACAATAGTAAAATAGCCATATGATTCATTTGATGGCACCTTGTGATTCACTAAATGCTTGTGGTGAGCATTGTAAGGGCCAGAGCACACTGTGTACTACTAACAACTTCTTCTTCTGTTAAATCGCTGCATAATATTGCCATATCAATAATTCCATACTAATCACTACATAGTATAAAACAAAATCGCTTCCCGCTGTCTGTCCCTATGGATATTTAGATCTTTAAAACTACGCAACGGATTTTGTTGCGGGTCTTTTAATATGTAGTGCTAAGTTCCCTGAGCGAAGCCGGGTTGAGCCCCTAGTATTATATATGTGTAAGTCTGATGTTATACGCTTTTACAGCTGAGCTGCTCAATAAGTTTTAATTAAACTTGGTATGCATTTATATTTATAAATACGGGATTAAATGTAGGCTCGATTTTTTTTTAATTTCTACCACCAAAAACCAGTTGTGGTTGTGACATACCTTTACTAAGGTTTCAATAGAACGAATATTTGAATGTAAATGAATTAATGTTTTTTTTTTTTTCATTTAAAGCTTCTATGAGAAAGACATTGCTTTATTAAAATGACAATCGTCTGTGTTTATTTATTGCAAAATTATTATATTATTTTAGGTTGTCAAAATATTTTTAAGGTACACAGTGTGTTCCAGTCCTAAATTTAATGGCGATAGGAAAACAAACACTTCAAACAATAGAAAAAGAAAATACCTATAAAAAGCAGTAAGATGTATGTTTTGCATATCCTGTTTTGTGTGTGCATGTGGCAAAAGTCCGGGTTATTTATGTTTGTGTGTCCTGCGGAAAGAAAACCTGTCCGTACCATTTTGGTGCTATGTTCTGAACGATTCAGTCTTACACTCAATCAACAAAAACACCTAATGATTATTGTCATAACAGTTCCAATCACATTAAAAAAAGGCAATGAAAATGTTTAAATGACCTACCACGAAACACAAACTCGTTACTAACGTCCATATGCTGTATCTTTTTCTCATATCGTACGCATCGTGTAAACAAAAGAGTGAACGTGCTCATTGGGCTTCACTTAATTTTGAGTTACGAAAAGAAAAATAGCATATATTTTTCAGCCATATATTTTTTCATAGTCATACTGGCCACTAAGAAAAAAAAATAGTTTTTGCGCAATCATCATGAGACATTTAAACTTATTTAGTTGTTTTTGTGTTGAAATTAAGATTTATAAAAAGTTATATAGCTTTTTATATAGCTATAGTTATATAGCTCTATTTTACGAACTCTAATTTGGAGAAGAATGTAATATTTTCTTAAACCGAGTGTAGTCCTGTTATGACAATAATAACAAAAAACGCCTACATATCAAAGTAATTTAAAAAGCCTCATAAGCCAATTATATATTCGTGTATATAATTTTTATATTTTTTAAATATGTTTTAGTAATCTCATATAAATATCTAAGAGTGAGATCATGCAGGTAAATACAGAATAAACAATTGCAAAACGCCGAAATATGAACACAATGTAGAAACAATACGCCTCTTTGCTTACTCGAACACTGTTCCTTTTTTATAAATTTAAGCCTAATATATAAATTTACAGCACCAAGATTTTTCATCTTTTCTCAAAATAGTATTTTTTCTCTTCGCCTTATTGTCACACATTTAACGTAGTGTATATAGTCAGGATTGTCACATACCGCGGTATTGCACGGGCAGGTGGTCGGCACACCCTGGTGGTTGGAATGATGCTCGTGACTTGTGATGTGTCATGTCATGGTCCAGATCATTACAAGTTCAAAGGTTATTAAAAAATAAATATTTTATATATACCTATTAACGTAAAATATCAATTATCAACGCCGAGATAAAAATATAATAAAAAAAAAAGAATCTTAGTTTCCTCAAATTAGACGTTGAATTGATCTTTGAACTTGTAGAAGTCGATGTTGTGATGAGGGGGGGCGAGTTTAGTGTCGCCGGTCGTGGTGAGGTTCTGTGGCTGGGGGGAGGGGGGGACGCCCCGCTGGCGGCGGTGGTAGATGCTCTTGTGGTTGTTCAGCGAGTTGAGGGTGCGGAACACCTTGTGGCAGAGGTTGCAGCGCGCGGAGTGCAGCGGCTGCAGGTGCTGCTGCTCGGTGTGGCGCTTCAACGTCAGCCTCGTCGACAGCAGCTTCCCGCACACCTCGCATCGGTGCCCCGCGCCCAAGGGGCCCACTGCGCCACACATAACAACCAACATTAGCGCATTAGTCAACAATCCAACAGCCGGGGACGGCAGATCGTATCCCCGGTGACCCACACCACTGCGACCGCTCTCCAACAGGTCCCATCAACTAGGAACCAATTGGCACAATTCGTTGGTCAAGAAATTTGAAAAACCTGGGCTGTAGAGGCAATTATTACCGAATTGACTAATGCGCTTTGAAACGTTGGTGGTTATGCGTGCACCGACACTGATGTCCCAATTGGTTCCATACGCAAGCGTGCCGACTGGCGCCGACACGCTTACGGCCAAGCGTATTTAGTTATAATACATACATATATTAAAGTCTGCGATGCGCATGCAAAGTATATAACTATGCTATGTACAGTTAGGAACATATCGCGTTACAGTTTAAACTTAAAGGTCTACGGGCAAGACTATGGCGTTTTAAGATGGCAGCTTAGTTTCTTCGAATGGCAACGGATGCGGGGCGCGGGGAGCGCGGGGCTGCCGTCAATTGACGGGGAAGAAGGGGCCCGGGGCGGGGGGCGCCTGCTGCTTTCGGTGGTAGATGGACTTGTGGTTGCGGAGGCTGTTCAGGCTGGAGTAAACCCGGCGGCAAATGTTACAGACAGGCTCGCGGGACGGCCGCATGTGAACGTTCTGAATATGCCGTTTCAGCCTCGTCAGGGACGACAAGGACTTGTTACAGGGCTCGCATCGGTATTCCTCTTGGGGGGTGCGGGCGCCACCTGGTCACAACACAAGCAGTTAGCCCCATCGAAGCTTCCGATTCATTTAATGCACTCTCCTTATCGTAGCCTCTCTGTACAAGCACCGCCACCCCCCTTTTACTGATGATAGCCGTCCGTCGCGCCGTTACAAGCGGTATTAGTATCGGGCCTAGCTTTAAGCGCAGCGATGGGTGATGACGTCATGAGGCTCGGGTCGCCACGGTCCCGCCCGAGTATCTCCGAAGCGACGTCTTCAATGAAATAATTGGACGCATATTTAATTATATCTGACACCACGTTACCATCTAAATCCATTGTCCGATCTTGAATGCGAGTTTATTAACACGTTATTTCGATTCCCAAGACAATGCGATTAAGGTAATTCGAGTGTGTATTTAGAAACAATAATGAATCATGGGATCTGCTATGCTTCGCTAAGTAAATGACTCGGTCGGGTGGCGCGCTCTACGGCTGCGGACTCTTCTGACTAATTTCGAAATATCTTCTCTGTTTTGCTCGTTTAATTTCCTTCCGAATATTCGATTTATTTTTTTTTATTTGTTTTAAAAGCCAATTGGTAGTTACAAGTTGAGTGCATTTTGATGTTTGTACTAAATGGTAAAAGGAAACCGAAATAAAATTGAGGATATAAAGAAAGGAAATGGCAAATAGAACGTTAAAAGAAAGAGCCTAATCGGAGACACGGGATGAGGGTTGCCTAGCACACTTTTCAAGTCACATCTAGAAAACAAGCTAGCATATCTTTGTTTTATAGTATACATTAATCTATGGTTACAATACAGTAAACATGCACGCCAAATTTGCATTTTGGTTCAATGATAAAACGGGACAACCAGAGTGGACACTCGATTGAAAGCGAATTTAAAAGGTTGTTCACCTATGCAAGTCCATCGAACCAAAACACAAAAAGCTAACATTAATATTTATTACAGAACACAGAGCACAAATGAAGTCATATATAGAGTTAAGAGGAGATATTTAAATATATAAATAATATATTATATGTCACGTGATAATTGCCTCATACATTTTTAAAAAATATAAAACCTAATATGATATATAAACCTAATAATGACAGAGCAGAGAGGAAGCGGTGATGTGGCATACGACAGACAGTGCATTAAAAATATCGTTTGTTTCAATATATGTAGTAATGCATAAAATAAACTTGTTGCTAGACAAGCCGTCACTCACCTTGAGAGGTGCTTGCCATGCCGTCCGGCGCCAGGGGGCTCGGCAGACCTGGAAACACCACCACATCTTATGCATCGCTCTGTGCGGTTGATATTGTAAGGCGGAATAAACAGAAATGGAAATAGGAAAGCTTCTATTCAATAGCGACCTAAGACGATCTAAGTATCAATTCGTTTACTAAGAAAAAAGTTATTATTTTATTTTATTGAGCAGTAGTCATCAATTTGATAAGGTGTCATTGGACGTCACATGCAATTTTATTTAATACTCAATTGTTCTAAAATCAAAACGTATCGATCTCACATTTGATAAGCAATTCTAAAAGTTGGCAGAAAAAGATGTGGAAGGTAAAGAAAAACAGAAAATAATAATGGTACTGGAAAGAAACATACAAAAATATTTACCAGCCAAAGATGGATCAGTTAGGGCCGCCATGCTGAAGTTGTATGATGGGAATTTCGTGTCTGGTGTGACGAACGGGGACGGAGGCAGCTGCGGCGGCGGCGTGCGGTCGTCAGCGTCGGCTGAGCTGCCACGAGACGGTGGCCCGCCTCCCTGAGACAGGACGGAATAGGCATTGAAGTTAATAATGTGTTTTTATTCGTCTATGATTTGCGCATTGATATTTTACGTGTCTAATTTTTAATATTTTAAAACAGGTTTACGCAGGTTCTATTTAAAAACGTTAAGCCGGCAGAAAATGGTTAGAAATGATAATAACTATTCCCAAAATAAATGTTTTCCAAGTAATCTAAGCTTGGATAATTAGGTTTAGACGAAGTAGATTAGAAATAGAAGCTCTCTGAAGCTTAATAAAAGTTTGCGGCAGTGTAGCGTTTCTGGCAAGATCACGAATCAAATTAAAAGTGTTTCAGTTATATCTAACTTCACTATTTAAGTTACGATTCCAATCTAACTTTGGAGCAAAACAATTTTTTTGAAGTGGTGAACGGAGAAACTTTAATTTTTGTTTGTTTTTGTCGAAAAAAAGGTTATATATTTATGACTCGTGTCAATACGTAAGTTAGCGATGATGGATTTACATTAATATTCGATGTTATGGATCTATTTTGATAATCTACGGATTTCTTTAAAAGATTTGGCTTGGCTGTCTATACCACTTCGTGGGATTCGAACCCACAAACAAAAAGGGATACAGGAAAAACGTCAAATATTTATCTTTACAAAACTTTAGAAAATAAAATACTGGTATATAAACACAGACTATTTTCTCGGTAAGCCAATCAGAACTATCTGATCTAATGTAATTTGCGAACAAATGACGGCTGTCAATTCGAACGCTCGTATGTCTGTCATCCAACACCATTAGTTCCGGGACTGCTAGACGAGTCGTCTCTATACTCGGTAATACTCAATGTCACTCGTTAGCATACCGATGAGTGTTTAAATTTCTAACTATATCTTAGGACTGGCTGTATATACCTAGTTTAAAAAAGTCTATGGGTAACAATACTGGCCAGTAGACAAATGGTTGTTTATTATAAACATTTTAATCGAACCTTTTTAAAACGCAACGCAAGAATTATATTATTAAGTATTCAATATTTTTTTTACGAATTTTTTAATGTTAAACCAGACTAACATATTTTTACTTCCCTTTTTCATCCTAATACTATATCATTGGGATTGGCTGTAGGTAGATATTCAATTTGAATAAAGAAAGTCTATGATAGGCTCAGAATATAGGCCAGTAGGCAATAGTGTTTTGTTATAATCAAAATTATGGTACACTAGTTGCGCCCCGGGTCTTTGTTCCCGTGGGAATTTCGGGATAAAAACCCTATGTGTTATTCCACCCGTATACCAAATCAATTCATAACAATCTGTCGTCTAGATTTTGCGTGAAAGAGTAACAAACATACATACACACTTAGATCCTCGCAAAC
This sequence comes from Plodia interpunctella, assembly GCF_027563975.2. Lineage (NCBI taxonomy): Eukaryota > Metazoa > Arthropoda > Insecta > Lepidoptera > Pyralidae > Plodia > Plodia interpunctella. The sequence continues at coordinate 9,634,767 of NC_071306.1, read as the reverse complement.
TTTCGCATTTATAATGTCAGTTCATCGCAAGAAAAGAATTCTTCTATAATTGTTTTTAAAGGATATTTTTAAAGATAAACTTATTTTTTCGTCTGTTTGTAATCCTCTTGAAACGTCTCATCTAAAGATAACGGAGGTCAAGGTCTTCAAAGCGAATAAGTAGTATCTTGTCTTGTTGTTGTTCTTAGAACATTTTATTATGTTAAATAGTACACCCATAGAGGCTCTTTATAGTTTTCTTCATAGTGTTCAGATAGGAGATTTGGTTGCTCAGCATCATCTCGTATGTATTTTATGGAATAAGCCAAAAATTTCTTGATAAAAAATATATTGTTGTAAGCTTTTATTGTTGTCAGGAATTTGTTATTAGGTACTAGCGATCCGCTCCGGTTTCGCACGTGTGCTGTATAAATCTGATCACTCTGTCTATTAAAAAAAAGGGACAGACAGAGGGAAGCGACTTTGTTTTATACTATGTAAAGATAATGATGTCGTTGGTCCGTCAAGGTAAGTAATGAGGGATTTCCTTATTGGATGTCCTTACTGGGTGCACTATCGCTTGTCAATCAATATATTATATCATCTCTCTCACATCTGTAATCATGTCCGTGCAGCAAACCGATGAGGAGTTGCCTCGTTGGGAGCCAATTCTCGGTCCACTATTTGTCTTGTTTACCATGATAAATGTATTGTCATAGTAACTGAAGTGACGTGGAAAATTTCAAATCTGTAGCAGTAGAAATTTAACTTGCAATATTTAACAGACAGACGGGACAGGTGAAACTAAAATAAATGTACCAACTCACAAGTGGTCTATGGTGATGTGGCGGCGTGTCGTCAGTGCTCCTGTCGATGTCAGCGTTCTGGACACACATCATATCCAACGGTTCGTTCTTGACGACATCGTCCATCAGCCTCGGCGAAGGAGACGAACTGCTATTCGATATGCCATTCCCATTATTCCCAGGCTCATGCCTCGAGTTGTTGATTGAGTTTTTGGTGGAGAAATCGTGGACTTGATTCTGCTCCGTGTTGTTGTTGTCGTGGCGTGGACGCTTGATGACGTCAGGGGAGTTGTCCGCGGAGCGGGACATGCGGCGCGGGGGGAGCGGTATGCGCCTGAGCATCTGCGGGGTGGGGAGGGAGAGCGCCTCCTCGAGCTTTTCGTTGTAGCTCGGCGTGTGGACCGGGTGCGGGGTGTGCGCGGGGTGGGGGGGCGTGTGCGGGGAGGGGGCCGTCGCCGATGCTCGTAGCGACTGTAGCAGTGGCTGTTGAGAGAAACTCGTGTTAGTTTCATATTAATGACAAAGATTTTTTTTTCTTTGCTATAGGGGTTTTAAAGACACTAGATCCCAGCATCTGCATTTGTTGTCTTGTGCACCATGTGCATTTGTGTTACCGCATGCGCGTCAAACTTTGTTTCCCCTTATTCATACTGCCATAACAATGAATTATATTATGACACAAGGAATATTCGACATAAGAAGCGGGAATTTCGCGCGAAGCGGATCACCTTAATAAATCCGAGTATGAAATAAAGCACGAGTGTGTGACAATGTTCAATAAGTCGACAAGTATGACGTAACACGTCGATTAAGAGAGCAAATTATGGATTTATTTTTATATGTGGCCGTTCAAATCAAAAGGGACCTTATGGCGGCTGGCACTTAGGTCTTTATTGCCGTTGTTCGAATACAAAACAACGGCAATAATGGCGTAAGTGCCGGGCGCCATAAGGTCCCTTTTGATTTGGACGGCCACATATATCCAAACCTACTATTACCGAAAACATATTCTAATACAATAGGATAATTAATGACTTACCCCCTGTACGTCCTCATTCTGTGTCAGGCCCGACACGCGGAGGACCTCGGCGGTCTTCAGGAAGGAGGACAGGCTCCGCTGGTGCACGTTCACCTCTCCATGGTAGATGAACTCCACCAAAGCGTGTAGGTCGGTAAAGGCCACGTCTTGGAGCACTATGACCGGGTGCTTGCATGGGGTTGACTGTTGAAGAATATATATTTTAGAGAAACAGGAGAATTTACAAAACAGAAAAATGTTTAGTTAAAAATAAAATGTTTGAAATAAATTGAGGATATGAGGTAATAAAGAATATTATATACATATAAACATACAAGATACGCGCGAAAACCAATAACTTTTGAAGTCTGGTAAGAAAGGGTTAGAATTTCATCTTATGATCTTATACACAAACTATAATCACGTTTGGACTGGATCTCTGTTAGACTATAAAAATATTATGATAATGTAGTCGCCATTAAGTTAAATCGGATCGGACTTTTTTCCAAATGTCAAAAAGAAAAAAGTATATGGGGCTATAATATTAGAAGTTCTTCTTCATAGTCGTATTCCTCATGGCTGAGGGTCGTGGTCTTTACGTGGAATGAAACATACACAACAACTTTCTTGGCATTATTAATGGAGTGGTTTACCATTGCCTTCTCCATTTCACTCACAAGTTGATAATAATCAACCAGTGTGCAGGCACTGGTTGTTTTCCTTCATCGGAAGCAAGTGGTGGTCTATGAATTACATGAGTCAAGAGTGGTATACAAACTCATGTGGCACGAGTAGGATTCGGACCTGGGACCTTTCGATCCACAGGTGGGCCTCTTAAGCATTACACCACCACCGCATCATTACACACGTCAGGTTTGTTATATTTCTTTTATAATTTAAAAAGGCATCAAATACGTTAAAATTGACATTGTAACAATTAGCTGTAAATTTACGTAAATGTTTTTAAACTTAATTTACAGTGATAGATTGCGGGTCGATATATGATAAATAATCAAACACATTAAACGCCAGTTCAATTCTATGTAATTACGACGCGATTTATATTTTTTTAAGTATTAGGAAAGTTTATTTATTCCATAATTGTGACGTCATAAGACTTCACTGTTATGCAAGACCCATGGATTTTTTTTATTTTGACATTAGAAAAAATATTTGATTGGACTGTTAATGACGTGTATATTGAAGAGTAATGAACACGAAATGTCAACTTATGTGATTGTTTACGAGAATTCATAGGTGGCTTTTTCCGTGAATTTCTATACTGCATTCATCATAAGGTAATGTTAGCAATTTACAATTACTGTGAAAAACGATTGGCTACATTTTTTGGAAATTGCATACAGTTTTTTCAGAAGTATAATGTTTTAGCTCTAGAACTAACCTATTTTGTTTGTTGTGGGTTTTGTCACGTATTATAAGTAGTTTTAAAAAGTAATATGTTGGTAGACCAATCAGTTGTTGTGTGTTTCATTCCACATAGTTACCTACCGCTATCAGCTTTGACATTGTCGCAAATAGAAATTAAATAACAGACATTTAAATAAAATTTTATTTTTTCAACAGGTGTCAAACCAATAACCAATTCATGAAAAATGCGTCGAGCGAAAACGAATTCATTAGGCTTGGCATTTTTAAACTCGCGTTCTAAAAACGGTTTTTTATTTTTTTATTAAAGTGGTGGCACTGAAAATTTGCGTTCCATAAAGTCAAGACTATTTTACGTCGTAAAGTTTATAGTTTTTACGGTTTACATATCAATGATTACATCTTATTTATTAAACTATGTTATAACTCGTACATAGTTAGCATCTTTTTTGGTCTTTGGGATCTAAAGTCTATTATACTTAAATAAATATTTTTAAGTATACAATCTGCACAATACAAATGTTAAGTTAAAAAAAAAAACTAAATGCATTGAATAATTTATCTATTGAGAATCAATTTGCATATTTAACATGCGTGACAATAATAAAGTGAAGGAAAAAATTGCATTGCTTTGCATTACGATAACACGAATATGTAACGGCTCTCAGAGTGCAGTCGGTAATTTCACCACAGCCAGACATGTCAGGTTGGCCGAGTGGTCTAAGGCGCCAGATTTAAGCTCTGGTTCCCGAGAGGGAGCGTGGGTTCGAACCCCACACCTGACAAAAACACCAATCTACTTTTTTTACTTTGTGTTTTCGTTTTTGATACTTTTTTTTTTTAATTTTTGGCACTATTTTTTAAAATCTTCACCACATTTTTAGTTAGGCCTACTTACTTATTCTACATGGTGTCATTTTTATATTTATTTAAACGTAATTGCACAACAATTACACGGTCATTGCATAATGGTCATGTGATTATCTTATACGTCATAATTGTTAACATTAATTTAACTATATCCAATATAAATATAATTTAACCAAATATTTAAACTAAGTAGATATTTTTGATTATTAAGGTCTTTTTTTCTTCAAAAATTAGCCATTAAAAACTACCTAACTATATTATCTAAATAAAATTTAAATTAACTTATTTTCTAAAAAAAAAACTAAATTCAATCTAATGAAATGAATCCCTCAATTTAGGTAATTATTTTAAAAGACAAAAATATCCAACTTACTTTTAACAATTCTCTGAAGTATGGGCTGCAGGCGGATAGTACCACCCTGTGCGCCTTCAGGCTCTTCCCGTCGCACGCCAGGGTGACGTCCACGAAGTCCTCATCATCCCTCAGGTTCTCAAAAGCACTGGTTATACTGCTCTGGTAGTTGTTCCATCGCAGGCAGAAGTGCTGGTTGTCAGCCATTTTGGATTTATTTTCGCGCGGTTGTGTTATGGAAACATGTGTTCGATGTAGTCTGTGAAAAAAAATATTATGTTAATATTTTTTCGTCCTGGCAGCTGAGAAAATAAAATTGAAAAGAAAATTAGTAAATTGACACAATATACGACTTTTTTTAAGCTATTGATATTGATGTGGTTTATTTATTTATTTACATAGAGCCGAAGGATATTTTTTATAATAACTTTAATAATATACACTTTATCACATTGTTTTAAATCTAAGGAATAAGTGCCTTAAAGTAAATAATTGTGAGCACTGTAGAATTTGTTATAGTTCTGAGTTCGAACTAGGATAGAATAGGTATTTTATTTATTGTATGTAAATTAATTTTTTCTTGTTGCTGTGGTTTTTTTTGACTGTGACCTTGGTGCTACGATTCGCTCGAATAGATCGGCTTAGATAATAACATATATTAAGGTTAAACAAAAAATATGTGTAAAATTATCTCCTTTTGCAACATTTCTCATACTACTTCCAGTGAGAAAAGTTGGAACTATTAATTTATGGCGTTTGGGATAGATGGCGTTACGGTCACGTATGTGAATTCTAACTTTTTTTAAGGATCAAGATGTTTACTTTATGAATTAAAAATAAGAAGCGTTCAATAAAATTCTATTTTCTTATTAAATTCTTTCTTCGTTTATAAGGTATTTTTGTTGCAATAAAATTGTCCGTACCACAGATTATATACAGGTCAAACTTGATAAAAATATCTTGCACTAAGTATCAAGTATACATAGATAATATAGACACCTTGTTTGTGACAGAAAGTGAATAATACGATTGGCCTATTTTTTTAAACTACATTGTCCATATATCATCTAGATAATATGTTAACTTAACAGTTACTTTCACACAGTTTATAATCTAGTTGTACTTATTGCCAATTAATGATAAAAGAAACATAATTATGGCGATAATATTGTTTATTTTACACTAGCGGCAAGCCCCGATTTCGCTTGGGAGAAACCATAAAAAACTACACACCTAAAACTGTCTTTTCGTCCATCAAAATCCGTTGTGGTAGTATTCAGTTCAAATTTAGGAACCTAGAATGAATCCCATTCATATACTAAAAAATAAGTTGATCAGTTTAGGTCGTAAAGTGGATCGCGTTAAGAGATGATGGTAAGAGCCCCCTGCACAGGAAAACGTGAGCGCAACGTGTGCGAAAGCGGCGCGCAGGTTAAAGTCAATGTTAAATTTGTCTGATGCAACCATAGATCAACAAAAAATGAATACCTCTAATATAACTCACCCTAAGAAAATATTCTTCCATGCTTTTTCTAATTTCGATTTTGTATACATGGGTACATTTCTGTGCCCTTATTTTTGTGGCTTCGGCCGCCAGCGAATAAACTTAGTGGAAACTCGAGCTTTTTATGAATAATTCCACAGGATTCGTCGGCCCCTGAAGTTTCTTAGATTAGCCTAAAGTTGAACAATGAAGTTCTCGTACACACTCCCTAATTTATAGTGATTCTTACTGTTGTTGGGCCTTTTAAGTATTCCTATTAATTAAACAACGCCAAGGCCAAAATCTTGGAAAGAAAAATCGAAAAGAAAAACGTAAATACTTTTTATTAATTTTAAACTAGCTTTTGCCGGCGGATTCGCCTATGTGAATATCGGACGGGATCAGAGGGCGAAATTTGCATTTCACTTCTCACTATCGAGTCGATTCGCATTGAGTCACAGCGGACCAATCACATTGCGGTGTGGTTGTCGTCGCGTCGCGTGAACTCGCGTGTTTAGTTGCGTCTCACTGCGAATCGACCCGATAGTGAGAGCCGAAGCTGCGGGTAACAACTAGTCTATAATAAAAACATAACGAATTTATTTTTTCTGAGAACTAATGCAAAGGTGACACGGTTCGAATAGGAATAGTAAATACTTACTTAGGTTTCTGAAACAAATACCTAACGTTTTTGAAAAATTTTTTTTTTTGGATGAAGAAATAGGTTGTTTGCAAGCAACAATTTTCGAATATAAGAATATTACTTAGTACCTATTATATTTATTTAGTAATGTTGTAGGTCATATCAGTATTATATTAGTGTTTATTTAGTACTGTTGTAGGTAATTTTTCACGTTGCGTATATGTACCTACATCAGATAAGACGTTTCCACATATTACATCCCCGAATGACCTAATGACAGTAAATCTGTCTGTGTATGTTCGCTCTCATGGCTAAACCGCTGAACTTAAAATTTGGTATGCACATTGTAAAAGGACGTAGTTCAAACAACGTTTTTTTGAACAATCAACCCTCAATTCACTATAGTGGGGGTGAAACTGTGTATGAAAATCGTGTCAGTTAAGAAATTTACGCGGGCGAAATCGCGGGCAAAAGTTAGTATCTATATATATCTTACGAACAGCTATATACATGTATCTTAAATTACAATAACTTCCTAAATAACAATGCAATTTGTGCATTGAGTTTATCTATTTGAACTAAGATTAATTCAAAATTTTATTTTTTATCTACAAATTTAACATTTTTTTAAGGAAGTAATTGTAATTTTTGATATACATATTAATGTGTTTTCACATAAGCGGAGATACGTTGCGCAGCTAGTGTTTAAAAAAAAAAATGATAACCTACATTAGAGCGTTCAACACAGTTCTATTGTGCTATGTCACAGTGTCAGTTTTCAGTCGCAGTGGTCAAGTATCACGGCTTCTTATTGTCTCCTATTGTTTGAAAACTTACAGAATCGACAAACTTATATTTGCGGTTCCAATTCACAGAAATACCTGACGAGGTACAGCAAACTGTGCCGATTAGACCGACAGCGAGTGCAGAGTTAAGTTTGCTTTGTTATATGTAAGAAATGCGCTAATCGGAACTATGTTGGTAGTTTTTTTTACTGGAATAGGTTTCTTTGTAATCGAAATGTTACGTCTTTGTTTTCTCATAGTTTTAAGTCTTCTACTAACAAAATATGGACCAGGCACTCGTGCACTGTCTGAAATAAACAATTTCATTTCATTTGTATTAATTTTTTTCTATGCGTTTTAGTCCATACACACATATTACATAGTATATCGTATATCGACATAGTATTTCGTCTTTACCCCTTAAGGGGTCTACCCGCGAGGTTGTCTGTCTAGGTTGAGTGGTTTATGGTATTTTAATTGATTGATTGTATAAGAATTTAAGAGTTGCGAAACTCGATAGCCACGTTTAGCTGTATGGTGTGCTTATAGATAGAATTGAGATTTCTTCTTCATAGTCGTATTCCTCATGGCTGAGGGTCGTGGTTATTACGTGGAATGAAACACACGCAACAACTTTCTTGGCATTATTAATGGATTAGTTTACCATTGCCTTCTTCATTTCACACACAAGTTAATAATCAACCAGTGTGTAACCTACACACTGGTTAAAATAGGAGGCGTGTGGTTTTGATTAGACAGAACTTCTCGAGAATGTTTTTTGATATGACTAAAGGAAGAGCTCACTAGCGCAGTGGTTAGCGCATTCGACCTGAGATGATTGTTGTTAAGATACTCTCACAATGGTCGGTCATTGGATGGGTGACCAAATAATGTATTATTTTGAGCTCCTTCGTGCTTCGGAAGGGGCGACTTTTCTATCGATAATCACACGTATCCTTACATATTATAAAACAAGTTCTATGCCGTGTCTGTATGTCTGTCTGATCGCGATAAACTCAAAAACTGCTGCACGGATTTTCATGCGGTTTTCACCAATAGACAGTGTGGTTCCTGAGGAAGGTTTAGGTGTATAATTTATTATATTTTTACCCGAGCGAAGCCGGGACGGGCCGGTAGTTAATAATAATTCATTTCCTACCCCAGAACGAAATTTCATCAGAAACGGCTATTGAGCTGTTGAGGCATGATCGAGTATCAATACATACATACATAATTTATAATAAAAGATAAGGTTATGAAGTATATTTTTGGTATAATATATACCTCATATTACGTGACCCGCGTCGTGATATTGCACCCAATGCAGATTAATCATAGTTCTAAGCCGTTATCAGTGATAACAAAAAAAAAACTTTATCACATATTTCACGTGGTACTTGCCTATCACAATATAAACATTTCACTACTAGCTTTCTGCTGCGGTTGCGCTCGCGAAAATCAATTTTCTATGAATATGTATGTCTTTAGGGTTTCGTACAAAAAATCACTCACACAAGATCACTGAGCCAAAAATTTTTAAATTAGTTAAGAATTTTGAAAAACAGTCATAGTTCATTGCTTAATTTTTCGTTTTTACGGAAACTAGTTCACTACAACACCACTAGATACCGCTAGTAGTAATAATTCAATAAAACATTACACGGGCAATGTGGAACCCTCTTCACGCGTGTTCAACTCGCACATGACCGGTTTTTATTTCACCAGCATTTTGAAGTATAATTTAGGTTTTATAAAATTATATGGAAACAAAAATCAAGGGATTTACACATTATTCGTATTTTTAGTTAGATTATGGAGACAGAGAAAAATACTTAAATAGATAAAACTTTCGATTGATGGATCACATTAATACAATTTTATTCAATACTAGCTTTTGACTGCGGCTTCGCCCGCGTGCGTTTCATACGGTAAAGAGACTTGTTCCGGGGTGATAGTTACACGTCGTCTTTCAAACATGAAAAATTTCGAAAAGATTTCTCCAATCGATATAGCGTGAAGAGGTAAGATACAAACTTATTTTCGCATTTATAATCCTAATATCTATACTATCTAATACCTAATATACTAATATTAGAAATGCGAAAGTAAGTTTATGTGTTTGTCTGTTACCTCTTCAGAGTTAGTGGTTAGGATTAGGATAACAAAATAATTCCTTTTTACCGTCCACCGGGCTGAAAATGAGGCATTTTTAAAAAGACTGACACTGTTAAGTACATAAAGAAGCTTTACAGTCCTTTATAGAGGCGTTAAAGATACAAAAAGCCATTCATTGGAAGATAAATAGATTAATGTTGGAGCGGCCATTTTAAAACATGGCCGTTTTGTTAATGCCGCTCTCTGTATGGTCATAGAAAAAAATATGTGGTATAAAAATTTATAATTAATCGTAACTAATATTATGTATAAAATTGATTATTTGTTTGTATAACAAAACTTTTATTTTGATAGTTATTATTAAATTAGCGTGGTAAATTATTTTTTACTAAAGTAAGTATCGTTCGCTTAAAAGGATAATACATTTTACACGTCACCTTCCACAGGAACACTATCACAATCACCCTATTTATTGGTGAAAATTGCACGGATATCAGTGCAGTCGTTTTTGAGTTTATAACGAACAAACAGACGCGTTAGAATACTTTGTTTTATAATATGCAAGGATAAGGAATTGGACATAGTATACCAACACCAGACTGGTTTCCGCTCAACATAGTTATATGTCACGGCTTTATGTAACCTCGATGCGATTGTGGTCTTACACACTTATCATTAAAAAAATTAAAAAAAACGGGCATGATTTTTTTGTCATATGATGAATGCGATAAGACCTCTCTGTCGACAATAAAAGCCTAAGATAAAAGCTTGTGTCATAAATGTTATTTTGGTAAAATTTCATTTTTATAAATAAATCGCTTATCGCTCGTGACTTCTGTCATAGCTAAAGGGCGAGTGTCTTTCACGCTAATTGAATAGGTGCGAAAGAATTTACTGTGTGGTGTGTCTTGCCACCCTTCTATTCATGATATGAAATCGTTACGTTTTACATAATGACTAGCTTTTGCCCGTGCACTCGCTTGTTAAAATAAAATTCAAAAGTAAAAAAAAAATATGGTGCTATTCGAATTGTTGTCCAAAATGGGATCTTTTTACGTCTTCATCTGAAATTGAGTTATATCATTAATGACTATAAAAGTTACAAACGACTAGTGTTTTGAGTTATTTAATTTCCAACACTTGCACGACACATTTCCATTAATTCTCATTAAAGGAATTAAATGACAAAACTCTGAATTGAACCCACATCCATGCCATTTCGGAGGCTCTTCCAACTGAGCTATTGGCGCATGCGTGACATATATAACAAACAATATAAACTATTTTATTTTTACAAGGGATTAGTCCTCCACTATGCCAATGCGATATCCCGCGTTATCAGTTTTTTTTTCCGTAAATTTAGCGTTTTATCAGAGACCTAGGCTACTCTATCTTATCACGTTAGTTTAGGTTTTCAGCTCCTAGCTGCAAACATAATTCAACAATCGGAGGTATATTCTAGCCCTGTTTATAACTCAGTACCTGAGCGACAGGTGACTGTCTCTCTCTCTATCTCTCATCTCTGCATGTTCCCGGTTACGTTCGGGGTTGTGAAACCGCGAAGCCCGAGGTCAGCATAAAAAAAAAAACCTTAAAAATTTGTAGATGTGGCTGGGATTTTATAAAACGGCCGCCTGACTTACGTCACCACCCTTAGTCGCCTCGTATGATCCTATTCTTAAGTGGAACCACACGCCACCGGGCGACAGGCGACGCTATTTCTGTTAAATGCTTTAATGAAAATATGGAAAAAACGAATTAGCTAATTTAAGTAGATCGATTTTTGCCCCCGAAGTAATTATAATTGAAGAGAAATCGTTAGAGTCATTTTTGAATACGCTAGAATAGAGCTAGATTCAACCAGTCACAGCCGGTCTCCGGTGGCTACACTTAATTGAATTGTGTTTATTTTTGGCCAGGCCCAGGTTTAGCTTTTACCATACCATTTTCTTTCTGTTTCGAACGTTTCTCCTGACTGCCAGTTGACCGATAATTATATAAATTTTAAATATAACTGACATTTCAACATATATTTTCTAGTCTACAAATTGCACAGATGTTTTGGTTCCTACGTAGCACCAAATTTGCCGGTATCAGTCCAGTCTTATTACCTAGGTATTAAGGCTCAAACAGCTGACAAAACAAACCTACATTACTATTAGATTCGCAAATAAAATTGACCTTGGAATCTGAAACGTCGAACATATATAGTCTGAAAAATGATTGTCTAAGAATGTGTTACGGTAATCGTCTATTTTGCAATAGAGGATACATTAAGTTGTTTAAGAAGTGATCGTTTTAGGAAATTACCATTTTAGGAATTTGCCATTTTATAAGACCTGTGGGGCGAACTTAATATTATGCGAAAATAAGTTAATACCTTTATGTATTAATTATTTACCCAGTCGGGTAGCCAATTATTAAGTAGGTGGGTTCTAAATTGATTGATTGATTGATTGATTGATTGATTGATTGATTGATTGATTGATTGATTGATTGATTGATTGATACTATAGCGAATAAACGTCTATAATTTAAAAAATAAACCGAATAATAGAATTTGTGCGTATTTTATTAAAATACGTCCATTGTGACCTTCAATCATAATTTGGCAATGTTTGTCCAGCTGTCGGACAACTTGTGTTATCGTGGACTCTAAATTTTTAGACTTATCTAGCTGAGCTATCTGCATGACCTACCTTATCGTCTTCATTAGCATTTAAAAAATTACAGTATATCTTTGTTTGTGAAATAGAGATCAATTCTGGATCGCTGTGACCTGCAATGCATTTGACGAGTTATCATGTTGCTTGCACGAAAACGGATGTTTTAATTTTCGCTTTGTTACAATACTATAAAATCATGACAAGTACATCAAAATATATTAAAGTGGCACAAAAGCAGATCTTACAGTCAGCTATAGAATTAAGAGCGCTCGCGCAAATAAAATATTTATTTTATTTATTTGTTTAGAATTTTGAATTTGTAGGTTAGGTAAGATTTTCAACTACATTGTGTACAACATATTTTCACATCTGCTTTAACAAAAATTAAAAATAAATATGTGCCTATTCTTTACTGAACGATGGCCGTCATACCTATTGAGACGACGTCAATCGAGAGTTTGTTTAGGCAATCTTTATTTTCTTTCTTTACATAAATACATTGGTTTTGAAGGAAAATATGAAGATTGTAGGTTTCGAAGAATTTTTTTTTTTTTTTTACGAAAGTTACTTTACTTTCTCGTTCTACACTCTGTGCGTCTGGCTTTATTCTCGGGGTTGCTGACGTCTCGAAGCCCAAGGTCCACTCAATAATAATAATAACAATTTTTACTTTTTGCTTCTAAATTTATTCATATAATTGCTGGTTTCACGGCGTCATAGCCCCTAATGCAACCGGGAACACGTGTTAGGCTTATTCTACTTAGAATTGGTATGCAAATATGATACGAACCTTAGTCAGCTCGCCAATCGTTTGTTATACTGTGTAGTAACCTGCAAAGAAGAAAAAAATATAATAAAATAAAATATGTAATGATAAAAACTTATAACAAAACTGTACGTTTTGTTTTTATTTTGTTTTTTTTTTAATTACGTAAAAAATATATATAATAATAGAATTATACACGTATTTGGTTTACGAAAAGCCTTTGAGATCAAAAACAGAGAGATATATTAAATTAATAAATTTGGTACTTAAAACTACTAGTCATAACTTTTGCTGGAATATTTATTTTAGACGGTTATATTCATAATTGCGTGAGAGATAACAATTCTTACCTATTTTGAATGAATAAATAAACATTTATTGCCAAAAAATGAAAACACCTCAACCGATAACAATCACAAGCAAGTAGATACACATTTTGACCTTTGAGTCATTATGATCGCGAAAATTTGACGTTATCTGCGAGAACTTCACAAATAACATACTCTCACTAGTGGGCTGATATACCTACGGGATCTATCCAACGGAAATGCTTTCACAATACATTATTTCCGTAAACAACAGGTATATGAGACTACGGCACGAATCAGAATAAAGGTCAAATGCGAAACGACCAATGGGAGCGCGCTATTTGGTATTCGAACTATGTAGGACCGCTGAGAGTGAAAGTTAGACCAATAGTAACTAACGGTTGGGCGTGTGTGTGCGTGTGTGAAGTTTGGAGGCTCTATCGGTTATGTATTACGTTTACGGATAAGTTTCTCGAGGACCGTAAACTTTTGCCGATATGTGAAGTTAAGTGACGTGCGTAATTTGCTTTTAAGATGGGTTGCGTGCGATTAATTATGTCAAATCAAATCAAAATTTCTTTATTTTTGTAGTATTCAATTACGATTAATATTAATATCGTGTATTCGATTACGATTAATTAAATAACACAGTTGTATTGTTTTTTGTTTCTATCCTATTTATCAAACGAGCAATATTTGTACTGGAGTTTTCGAAAACTATATTCTGATTTCATTGAAATTTTTAATATATGTGCTCACGATGACTAAAAATAGATTTAGCTAGGGTGATCATGTGATTGGCATGACTAGTTTTCAATTTCTGATGCCATTTGGTATTGTTGTGAGTTCGTGCGATTAATTCTATTACATGAGGGAGTTAGTTTAGCAACTAATCGATTTGATCGACACAACCGACTCTTCAACAAAAGGTTTATTTTAAAACGTACACCAAATAAGTAAATTTGCTAACAAAATATCGATTTAAAATGTCACAAATTAAAGTTGAACCACTGTGTCTCTTAGACGAAGTTAAAATAATTTGGTTTTAACACAATATAGGTTTTCAGTGCTTGTTATGACAAACATCGCCATTCATAATAATTTTACACAAAAAAATGTTATGTTTAATATCAATAATATGAACGAAATGTTATACAGGCCAAACTTTGAATTCGTAGTGAGAAAAATCTTCATTATATATATTTTTTTTTGCGTTGTAATGCGTTTATTGAAACCGGAAGACATTTTTTTAGTTCTTTTGTTCAATTCTCTTCCTTTCCTAAAAAAAATAAAACAAGATATACTTGTTAATCGAGGTTTCCCATGACAATAATTATGAATATCACATCGATATATTATAATCAGCACTCGGATCACAATCATAACCTATTTTGATATACCTTTTGACTATGTACATTATGTACTTTTATATATTATTAGAAAAAAAAAACATTGTAAAAAACAATAATGGTAATGATAGGGACCAACACTGTTTAAATGAGTTTCTTTCGGCATTTATTCTCATCAGTGGTCGTTCCGAAAGAAGATCATTTTCAATCATGACCCCACCGAGGATTGAACCCGGGCCCTCACGGTTCAGAGGCAAGCACTTTACCACTGCGCCAATGAGATGGTTTAACAAAATATAGATCGCATTGTCAAAACTGTGTCATCGCTATAAAATTACCATATTAGCGGCCCGGCCCGGCTTCGCTCGGTTAAAACCATAATAAATTACACACCTACCTTCCGAGCTTCGACCGTAGTTTTAATGATATAAGCATACATAGGGACAGACAGGCGGGAAGCGACTTTGTTTTGTAATGATACACTTCAACTTTGCACGACTCTCTCACATCTGAGCGACTTCCCGGTTTCTTTCTATGCTTTAGAGCTGTGGAGCCAAAGGTCCGCTTCATTTACATGTATATTAAATACGTGTTACTATTATTATAAAGAGGTAAGCGTTTGTGAGTTTGTATGTTTGAGGCGGGTAATCTCCGAAATTACCGAACCGATTTCATTCAAAAATTCTTTCACCAATAAAAAGGTATTAGAAAGTACTATCCAAGATTGCTATAGGCTATATTTTATGTCAAAATTCCCACGGGAGCGAAGCCTCAGGCAACATCTAGTACTATTATATGTTGGTTTGTACCAACACGAATAAATTATCATAAATGATATTAAAAATCACATCAAATTTAGTGTGGATGTGTTCGGCGAGTAGGAGAGTGACATATACTACTTTTTGCCGCGGATGAAGCCGCGGGCAACATATAATATTATGAAATTTGTACACGCACGTAACATAAAAATCTATACGAAGTCGACAACGTCTCACAGCAAATGACGTGAGAGCTAGTTGCCGATTTACTTACAAAATGTTCGCTATGAAAACAAACTATGGTACAAAAATGGGAAAATTGGCATAATTATTTCTTTTTTTTGCCACGGGAGTGAAGCCGCGGGGCGCTGTTACTCATACTAATCAGTCAGTTCATTGACCCATAAAGTATACTATGTTATATTTATTAAAAAAATACGACATTTTTCTAGATAACCACGTTCTGTTTACTATGACATAATGATTGTGGCATTAGGACAACGCTCCGGGTGCATTGCCTTTTTATATTACCCGACTACACAAAGAGCGGTTGTGTTTTTATAATTTTTATAGCGTATAACCTTTTGGCTTTTAGGTATGGTGAATGTTAGATCTTCTTGGCATGTCGATGTCATTCCAATGCATAATAGTTTAGTTCCATTTGATACCTATTTCAAGTGAAAAAATATGTTGAGGTTGGCGTCAAAATGCGTTTTAATTATGATTTAATGAGATCAAAATATACTAAATAAAATAGATTAATTAAAGTGACATTTGATTATCGTGTTTCATTATGTGAATCTATTTTTTTTTTAATTATCCCATTTTACACTGCCATTAGATGTCGCTAAGCTGTCGCAAAAGTTTGAATGTCTTTAGGCGACTTGAATAAAATCTGACTCCAGTGTTAGCAATATCACATTCTAAAAGAAGAAGAATGTGATTTTTGTATGGAGATGAAAGGATACAGAGTGATATAGGTAATTATTAGTCTCTCAGTTTTTTCCAAGTTTCTCCCTCAGCCGTTGAGTATCGGAGCCCAGGGTCCGCTTTCCTACTTTTTCGTCTCCACTTCGCACGGTCGTCCGCATCCCTAATTGTCACGCGACCATTGGCACGCGTCATCCTTGACGACATCAAGCCAGCACTTCTTGGGTTTGCCCCTTCTGCCAGGGCCGGGCGGGAATTAATACATACATTTGATAACCAGGTTCGTAAATTTGCCTGGTTTACGCAAGACGTGGCCGTACCGTAGGCAACAGTTAAGTGTAAAAATAAAACTCACCATTGAGCCGAGTGACGTCGCCAACCGTGACTAGTGTCGAACAAAATGACGCTAATATTTGTCTATCACCAATAAATATTTGTGTAAAAATATTAAAAACGTTTGGTTTCGATAAGCGAAGTGCAATGACTATTAGTGATGTGTGATCGAGTATAATTTTATCGATATTTTGCATGCTATATGGAGAAATGCGATGATTCATAGGTAAGCTAGAATATAGTTAAAGAATTTATTTATTGTAGTAAACAACGCTGAACCAAATGAATAGGTACATATTTTTTTTTGTTAAACGACAAGTCGTTCTCAAATCAAAAGGAAAACTTTTTTCCATTACTTCTTAGGCTTGCTTAATGAAGATTTCAAAAATACTTTATTATTTATATTTAGACTTTATTCTGATCGCATTTACAGTTATAATACAAATCAATAAATTGAATATTTTGGAGACGTCTATAATGTATGGAATCACATTTTAATCAGATTATACTCATTAGTGCATTATTAAAAACAATAAAAAAGTGAATCTATCGGTCGAAATCTATCATACTTATTGTAGCTAACAGCATATCAATTTACTCAAAATCATTGCGACTTTACTTCTATCATCGTCCTATAGAAGAAAATCAAACATGCGGTTAACAATAACTTGTATAAAGTCATGTGAAAAAGCTCGTCGATAATTTCAATCCGTGAAAATGATACCGGAGAAATTTATCGATATAATTGTTTCCCATCCCTAAACAGGGCCGACCGTTATCATTGCAAGAGATTGCGAGCGAAATGTCACAGATAACGAATGCCGAATTAAGCTAGATTAGGTTTCGCTAGCAACTGTACAATCTAGGCTAGATCGGGTTCGAGGTCAGCGTACATTTAACTGTGTGTATTTTTATTTTTAACTATGTGGGACGGCAATGATAAGGAATATCATAGCTTTTTTTATGCGACCGTCTAAGAAACTACTATTTCGAAGCAATAATGATTTAGTTCCATTTATTTTTAACTTATATTTTAAACGACCGTGTTTCTTTCCAATAGAAATGTATCTCGAAATTTCTTACCTAGTTATTCCACTAATAAGCTTGCTAGAGTTGCACCTGTTGGCTCTGTCTACCCCGTAAGAAAAAGTGATATTACTTATAATCATTAATTAATAATAATTATTATTATGTATTGATGTATTTACTCTGTGTGTTAATCAATTAGATTACTTCAAATATCTGGTGTCGCATAAAAAGGGAGAAAGACAAAACTGTAATTGTATTTATTCTATTAGTGTTGGAAGCATATATTAATGAACTAGCTGCGCCCCAGGACTTCGCTTCCGTACGAATTTGAGGATAAAAAGTACCCATTGTTATTCCAGGTTTCAATATTCATTTCGCTACAACTTTTGAACGGCCGAACAGATTCTTATGAAACATGGCTCAGAATTCGGGATAAAATTATCTACGACACAAAAAAAAATTAAACAAAAATCGGTTCATCCGTTTGGGAGATACGCTGGAACAGACAGATACACAGACAGACACGTTGAACTTATAACACCCATCTTTTTGCGTCGTCGGGTTAAAAACAGCGACGCGCATGCGGCGAATAAAATCTGACTCGTCCGGACGGACGGACAAAATATCAAAACAATACATATCTAGGTGTCGGGTGGAATAACATCGATAAATTAAACATTAGTTGGTGTGTCACGGGAAGTTGGTGTTTACTTCGAACAGATTGAAGATTTTTTTAATCACCAACAATTTATGTACAGTAAAAATAACTCATAATGTTTTAGGAAAATTTGTGTACATAGTCGTATTTCCTAATGGCTGAGGGTCGTGGTCGTTACGTGGTATGAAACACACGCAACAACTTTCTTGGTTAAAGGAGTGGTTTGCCATTGCCTTCTCCATTTCACACACAAGTTAATAATCAACCAGTGTGCAGGTTTCCTTACGATGTTTTCCTTCATCGGAAGCAAGTGGCGGTCGATGAATAATAGTCAGATTGGTATACAAACTCATGTGGCACGAGTAGGATTCGAACCTGGGACCTTTCGATCCACGCGGCGGGAATATTTCTACTTGAAATCGAATAGTAAAATGATAAATTGAGTCTGTGTGGAAAGCAATTTTCTTTTTAATATCGCTATGTTTTTCTCGCATTCCAAGTATTGAACAATGATCAGACTGTTATCTAAAATCGACCCTGTATTCAGGCTAATTCATCAAGAGATGAGAATTTTGAAATAATATTCAGACAATAACACAAAACTGCAAACGAAAAACCTCCCACCGAGCTTCGTCTCAGAAAATATGAATCACCGAAAAATCGCTGACAGTTGCGCTTTACAGGATTCCTAAAACTGTGTTGCCATTGATTCCGAGCTGCAAGAAACGTTTGCAGACTCGTAGTTCTAATTAACCGTGTCCTAACCTAGCGACAAACACGACAAGGCAGCGCGACGCACCGCGATGTGTCAATTTCAAACGTTTCGGTACTTAAAATTGAAATAGCTTCGAAACTGTAACAATGTCAAATTGTTTAAATCCGGTGATAACTGTTGCAGAAATATGTCTTTTTAAATTATGCTACAAATTAAAATAAAATAAATCCATTGTTAGGTACGTGCTGAAATATTATTTTTTAAAGTATGTATATTTTTCAATAAAAACGCAGTCTAAAGATTGTATATTTTTTTAAAAACCTAAACCATTCATGACCTTAAATATGTTTTGCCTTTGGAGATGGTCTAACGCCCAGTATTTTTCCAATTTGTCTCTCATACACGCTCAGTGTCGTACAGCGCTCGAACGCCCAGTTAGGACACCGTGTAACAAGTTTGCTATGTTCTACTCAGAATCTGAAAATATATATTTACTATTGAAGAATGAAATGTAGGACATCCGATAATTATTTCGAGAAATATATTTTGTACATATATTGTCTTAGGCTATTTTTTTTTCACATAATATTTGCTTAGTTACGACAAATCGTAATTTTTTTACAAGGTTTTAATTTAACTTGCAATGTAACTATGTCTCTCGGTTTCTTGCAACTCAATTTTGAAGCAAAAATGCTGCAGAGCTGAAATTTTGTTAACACGTTTAGTTTGGACGAATATGCATCCTCTCTTTCTCATTCAAGGCTGTTACGCCACAAATCCCGGCCTTTGAATATTCGGCTGTTGTAATTTTTTCTTTTTGGTTGGTATATTTTCGGTTGTGATTTTAAATCTAAAGTCGATACTCCTTGGGAATATCTGTAGCTATACTATTATTATAAAGAGGTAAGCGTTTGTGAGTTTGTATGTTTGAGACGGATAATCTTCGAAACTATCGAATCGATTTCAAAAATTCTTTTACCATTAGAAAGGTACATTATCCAAGATTGCTATAAGCTATATTTTATCTCAAAATTCCCACGGAAGCGAAGCCCCGGGCGACATCTAGTGGGTCATAAAATCATTAGGGTACTAGGCTGACTCTGTCGCACACTAGTGCGACAGATATCTGTGTCACACTAGTGACACAGATATTTTTTGAATCACAACCACTATAGTGTAAACACTCTATACTCTCACGACTTCGGTGGCGCAGTGGTAAAGTTCTTGTTCTTGTTCATGATGGAAAATAATATTTTTCTGATTGACCCGGGTCTTGGATGTTTATCTATATATGTATTTGTTATAAAATATAGTATCGTTGAGTTAGTATCCCATAACACAAGTCTCGAACTTACTTTGGGGCTAGCTCAATCTGTGTGATTTGTCCTAATATATTTATTTATTCTCGGCAGTTATATAATAATAGATATGCATGGCTTTGTCGAAGTAATATGATGCAGTCAGCTCTGATAAACTAGGCGTTCTGCCCGCACAGATAGTTAGATCTTGTGACAGTTTCCTAGATCCGGCCGTTTAGTATGTCTGTGTCAGCGTTTCGATAAAACCTCGGTGGTCATTGTGAGAAGTCGTTATCATCTTCCTATCTTTTGAATTTTATTGTTTATACATTTATATATATTTTCATATAATAATTTATGTCATTAACTGTTTCTGTTTACGCAAGATTTACACAAATTAATATATAGATAGATAAACATAGGGTAAGAAATATTCCGAAATGAGACCAATTGCAGACCCAGGTCGCACTGAGCAAGCAAACAGGTATACGGCCCACCTGATGGAAAGTGGTCACCGCAGCCAACAACACCAGAGGTGTCATGCGCGTGTTACCGGCCCTGAATAAAAATTTTTTCACGCCGTTATTGTAGAACTCCAAATTTAGTTGGTAAACAAATGTCTATTTTAAAATTTAGTTGACAATAAATGTAGTGTTTTTAAAACAAACTTTATGATTTGTTTTTGGACTATGAGTATCCTGTTGCTGTTGAGTCAACGCCGTCTAGTTCGAGCGATAAGAATGTGCAAACATGCACACAAGTGTCTACTGCGTTTTTTATACCTAATACATATTTTTGCTGTGTAGGTACTAACAAATAATCTTGACTTGAATAACATAACTTTAAGAACTCTTAGTGCACTTAAACTTATTTCTCTTGTATGAAGAAAAAGAAAAAAAAAGAAAAAAAAAGAATATGGAATTTTTATTCTATTATATTTATATTAATATGGCAATATTTTTTTAAATCAGCCTATAAACTCTCACGTGCATTGGGACGTGTACAACTGCATTTAATATTATGCTTTGTAACATCGGAATAAAATCTGATGATACATATTAATGCATATGACTGTACATCCCGGGTCGCGTTTGAGATTCGAAGCCACGCCTTTTGTGCGCGATCACACTTTAATCACACACTTCAGTAAACAAAATCTACTATTTATAGTAAATCAAATGCTTTTATCTAAAAATGTATAGCAACGAGTCTATTTTGCTGACGACTGTACCTATTGTTTTATATTTTAACATTGAATTACAGGAAAATTATTTAACTGTCCAGCGAGCTAGCATTGCTGTGACTCTAATTCAGAGACATCGAATATAGTTTAGTCATAATTTAACTAATTCTATTTTATAGCTTTTGGCCTGTGATACTGGCGGTTAAGTCACTTTTACTATGGTCGGTCATTGGATGGGTGACCAAAAATATTATTTTGAGCTCCACCGTGCATCTAAACGCACGTTAAGCCGTTGGTTCCGGTTGTATGTGCAGTCGATACAACTCACCACCAAATAGCAATTGCCCCGCGTGGTAGGTTATGGCCCGTACTCCTTATCCCTCCATCAGGAAGGCCATAGCCCCAAGGGCCAAGGGCCGTTAAAACGGCTGATGATGTAGACATACAACAAAAGATATTCATATATTGTAAACTGGCTTTAGCTCGCGGCTACGCCCGAGTTTTACACATAACTTATTATTGTCAATATTCGAATGCAGCTTCTAAGCAACGTATCGAGATGAAACCTATACCAGACTTTATTTTAATACCATATACAAGTATGAAAACAGCATCAAACTCCATCCAGTGGTTTTTGCGTGATACGCGAACAAATATACAGACAGACAAGAATTATATAAAAAAATAATAATGAAACTACCGACCTGGAACAGAATATTTTAATCTGACGAAATAAAACAGCACTCAAGCAAAGAAGACAATTACGAAGTAAACAATGACGGTGACGATGTAAAGAAACTATTTACACATCCTACAGTTTTGACCTCTATTAGTCCCATAAATTTTAATATGTGAAAGTGTGTTTGTATCTATTTCTTTCACCACAAATTGTAGCAATAATAGAATTAATGAAAACTGATTTTGCGATAAATCTAATTCAACTTTCACAGTTCTTTTGGAATGTTCACTAAATCTCAAGCATAATAATATGATAATAATAATAAATAATTTTATTTCAGGTAATAACAAAAGTACAGTATAAAAATACCTAATACAAATGCCAGTGACCCATATTATAAATACCTTACAGACTAACATACATATAAAGAAAATATTCTTAAAAACTAGGTCACACGTAGTGTCACATTCGTAGCATAATTTCATAGAATATCAAGAAGTGGGCCCTCTGACCACACGCACATATAATACCCATAACATACTTGATAAGAACGAGAAAGACAAGAGCCTTAACAGCTGTGAATTTAGTTAGAAAACTTTATAGATACAATAGACTATTGGAGATTTGAAGACATGAATAGAATGCCGCAAAAATCGGTATACGCTAGTAACAAAAACGGAAATACGGAGATTTACATGATCTCACCCATGTGTGTAAAAAGACGTATGTTGATATAGACATTTTTCGTCGGAAAATAAGATTCGGTTTATTTGGTAGTTTGTATCTCATCAAAATGAGCCGTTGAGGGAAAAATAAATTAGGTTTCCGTAAGAATGCTGCAAGAACTCTCTTTTAAGTTTTGTAAGTAAGGAAGGTATCCAAAAAAATATTGAAATTATTACACATTTTTTTCAATTGTTTTCCAATGACAAATTTTTTGCTCTAAATTGTTTCCATAATTATATGTCTTTTTATTTTTACTGTTTTCTTTGTATGTGTTTTATTTGTACAATAAAGAGTATAGAAACAAGCCAGTAAAACGGATGAGGATTTAGTTTTAATATATTTTTATTCCATGTAATATATTTTATATTTTTGGTTTCTTATCTAATTTCATTATCCTGAAACATTTCGACATTTCCTGTTATAATATCTAAAGTCAACCTTTTCCCCAGCAGTGGGACAGCTGGGCAAAGGCCTGCCTGACAGGCTATAAAAATATCGGAACTAGAAATAAAATATCCCTATATGTTGCGTCCTCAGGTTCGCGTTATCTAGGTTCAATGCCTCGCGCTGATAAAAAATATACCTTAGGCGATGATATCCTTTATATAACAGGCGGTAACTGTCGTAACTAGCTTTTGATCTAGACTCCGCTGCGGTGGGAATTTCGGTAAATCGTTTGATTTATGTTATCCTTTGAAAATAGTGAATTAATTTTAAATTTTTGTTATAATGTAATAAAAATCAAATCAAATAAAATCACTTATTCAGACATTAGGCCTCTACAGGCACTTTTTCACGTCATGTTCTAAATTATATGATAATTACCAAAGCTACAAACTACTAACATTTCGATGACTACTGCTGAGAAAAAATTGAATTTAATTGGTCCCTATCATGCCAGAAGGGCTTACCATTTTTTAAATATAAATTTATTGACCATTTTTTATCAGTAATATAACTGAAGTACAACATTTTACATTTTATTCGGTTTACGTCTTAAACATTCGACCGATTCTAGAGCCATGTCCCATTGCTCAGTTGCGCTCCGTCGTTTTGACGTCCGACGGCAATCAACGTAGAATGACGCAGAAATTGTATGTAGTTTCGACGTACGTGTGGTTCTAAAAGTGATCGAATGTTATATAATAGAAGGAGCTCAATCTGTGTGATTTATCCTAATATATATTTATTTATTAGGATACGAGACAGATATAGGAAAAAGGACGTATATATAGTCAAGTAGTATATATAAGGAAATGAAAACTCTTTCTAAATAATTACAAGCACGTAATACAATTTTAAAAGATCGCAGACCAAGCTCAGACCGGACAGGAAAACAGTCCAATGAAGTCTGTGAGTCGAGGATGAGGCAAGATCAAGGTTAGGTATGTTTACTTCACAACTGGCTTCGTCCCGCGTCCATTCGAGATTAAAAGTATCCCCTATGTGAGGCAAATGCTACTAAAAATATGTCCATACTTCCATACTATCGATACTAATCTATTTTAATAATAATAGTTAAAATAAATATTAAATATATTTTTTGTGTTTTTATTTGCAATGAATGAACGACGACTACACCAATTTTGATGAACTTTAGCACAGATATAGACGAAACCTTCAGGAATAGTAACATAGGTTACTTTTTCATTGTGGTTTAATCGAAGCGAAGGCGTCGCAGGTCGGTCAGTGTTTAATAAAATACATTAAAAAAAAAAAATTAAATGACATGTTTCCTATAATGAAATATAAATATTTTTGTCATCTTAGTCTCAATCTGGCTTACTCATAACAACAGTTCATATTTCGTTTAGTTTAAACTAAGACAGTTAGATTCGCACAAGTGTTATGTGAGAATGGCTGTTCGTAGAACGCGCTACGAACCGTCTACGACAAAATAGAATACGCACCATTTCTATGACAGTCTCGTAGAACTTGCTACGGCCGGTCTACGAAAATTGCTGATTGATTTTGAATAATTTTTTTTTAAATGAAATATGAACTTTTGCACGTAACAAGTTAACAATCAATAACTAAAACTGTACGTGTAGAGATATTAAAGAAAAATATTTATGAGCTGTTGTTGATGTCGATAAATTAAATTGTATTGATTGCTTTCTATTTTGCTATAATGAATTGATTTCGATATTTTCTTCCATTTTGTCGCACTTTATCTTTGTTAAATGTAGCGATTTGTACTCGATGCCCATGACACAGCCCTCGCCTAGTTTGTTAAATGTAACGATTCGGGTACAAATCGTAGCCCACGACCCAGGCCTCGCCTAGTGTGGGATCATTTGTTATTTCATAATGCATGAAATTCTTTTCTAGAAATAAATAATTATTATTCTATTCTAATTCTTGCTTTTGGGATTATTTAAAGTAAAATTTACGTGCGCGAATGATTGTTTATATGCAACGAAAATACCATCGAAACTCAAGCGGATTGTATAACATAAGTATAGTTAGACTTTTTAACAGATTGACGATTGTAACTTGGGGTCAGGGATTAACCACAAAAACAGTTTCATTTTTAGAATTTTTGTCTGTCTGCCTGTTTGTTCGCGCATAACGTAAAAATTACTAGATGGAATTTGATGCGGTTTTTCACAGTTGTATAGCGGATCGTCTAACTTAAAATCTGGTATAGGTTTCATCGCGATCCGTGGCTCAGAATTCGAAAAATTGACAATAAGTAAGGAGCGGACGAAGACACAACGTTACGCGGGCGATGTCGCTGGCAAGTTTGTGATATTTAAATGTTTAATAAAAAACCATTGTTTAATGTATTTAAGTCACCAAATCACACACAAATCGAGTAAGCATTTAAAATTTGAAAATCTCGTATTAAAACATTTGAAATTCATTATATTAATAAAGAATAACGCACAAACGACAGCCAGTCAAGTTATCCTATTTAGATCTCTATGCCGCTGTATTAGGGGCGAATTTGCAATGAATATTAATTTATTTTATGTTGACTTTACATAAATATGTGAAAGGTAATTTAGGAAAGTTTAAATTCTAACCGAAAATCCTACTATTTCTGAAACTGCTAATTTAATCAACTGAAATAAGAGCGAATTTAACAAAGCATTATTAGCTTAACCACACAATCGAGCAGTTAATTTTGTTACGACTGACGGCGATGATTATAAACTGGCTTTTGCCCGCGGCTTCTTCCGCGTCTATTTCGCACGGAAATAGTTTTTTTCTGGTGTGAATACTTCACACTTACTTTTTACATCAACTTTTAAATCATATGTCTATAGATCTTTCATACAAACTTCGTACTTCTCAAAAAACCAATGTTTGAAATTTGAATATTCGGCTGTGATTTTACAACCGGCCGCCTTTCAACCCTCTTTGGCAATACTTTTGTTGCCTGTCATTAGCTTAAAGGTCAGCCCCCTTAGTCGCCTCGTACGACATCCGCGAAACTAGGAGACGATGAAATATTCATACGAGGCGACTTAAGGACGCAAAGGCATCTGATAGGCAACAAAAGTATTCCCATAGAGGGTTGGCGTCAGAAAGGCGGCCGGTTGAAAAATCTCAGCCGAATCTTAATAATTTTGTACACTGGGCGCGGGCTACATTGCTTCACATCCCCGAACGCCCGAAAGCAAGAGAATAAAATAAAACGATATCCATGCTATAATTAATAAAGGAGTTATGTATTACATAACACTGTTTTTATGTATGTGTATTTACTTTGGTCTTACCGATAAAACTGATAAAATACGTTTCTTTTGCCTGATATAAAAACTAGTTCATTTATCTAATGAACAACTCGTTGTTTGCCTCTAGTACATATATTATATACATATGTTTGTATAGTACATTAAATATATCTATCTACATATAATAAAATTGTAAGCTGGTTATGTTGGTATATACAAGATGTTGAAGAAAATAATTATATTTATTTTATCTATGGTCTTTACAGTACTAATAGAAGACACATGTTTTTTTCGAATTTTTGTCCGTCTGTCTGTACGTATGTTTGTTCGCGCAATGCGCATCAACTAATGAATTGGATTTGATGCGGTTTTCAAAACTGTATAGCGAATAGTCTAAATTAAAATCTGGTATAGGTGTCAACACGATACGATGCTTAGAACCCGAGATATTTACAATGATTTTCGACGACCTCGGTGGCGCAGTGGTAAAGTTCTTGTTCCCCGGTAGGGTCATGATGGAAAATAATCTTTTTCTGATTGACCCGGGTCTTGGATGTTTATCTATATATATGTATTTGTTATAAAATATAGTATCGTTGAGTTAGTATCCCATAACACAAGTCTCGAACTTACTTTGAGGCTAGCTCAATCTGTGGGATTTGTCCTAATATATATTTATTTATTTATAAATTTTGAGCGGAATAAACGCAGCCGAAACCGGGGTCGAAAAAAAATTTTATTAAGTTATTACTCGTCAGTACAGGAACGAAAAGAGATTTCACTCTACCGAAATGCGAATGTTACGCTGGATGTGCAGGGTTACAAGAATGGACCGGGTAAGGAATATTTATATCGGAGGAAGTTTGAAAGTTGTGCATATCATTGATAAAATTAGAGGTAATAGACTCGGTTGGTTTGGACACGTGATGAGGAGAGAAGAGAATCATTTACTGAGGAAAGCTTTAAGTAGGAAGGAACACGGATATAGAGGACGAGGAAGGTCTAGGAAGTGATGGATGGATTGTGTCCGGGAGGATGTGAGGGTGCTGGGGATGGATCCAAATATGGCAAAAAACAGACATTTTGCGCCGACAGATGATGGGACAAGATAAGGCAATGAGGCACTTGATGTGGATTAAAGCGTTTACAAGCGCTTCTGTCCTGTTTACTTCAGGGGCCGTCTATAAAATTAAGTACCGCGTTTTTTTTATGATTTCATTCAACCCCCCCAAATATATGAGCTCTGTGCTCTGGGCTCCGACGCGCAACGGCTAAGTGAGACCGGAAGACAGCTCAGACGGGAGAATCATTGTGCTCGTTTGTATCTAATAGTTCCTAAAGCTTGGAGCTTTCTATTAATATTATTTCTAACTATGCTATTGGGAGTTTAAATCTTTACATGCGACTTTATTTCCGTTGGCAAAGCTTTATTTTAATAGTCACGACTTAATGGTGTATCCAAGATCGTCTTCCGACGAGGGAACTCCCCATCTGATTACTGCACACGGACGTTTTTTAAAGTCTTTTTTACAAAAAATAAAGTATTTTGTTTAGTGTTTTATCTCCTCCTCATTCGCTTCCGGCTGCATTGAAGCCGCATAAATGAATCTTATAATTTTAAGAATTCAGCTACAATTTTACGTCCGACCGCACTGACGTGCCTCTTTCGAAATGCTCTTGTTGTTTATCAACTGTCAAGGCTTTTTATCTCTTATTCCTACGTATGACATCGACCTGAGGATATAGAGTGGTCTTATTCTAAGGCGGAACCACACGGCGCGATGTTTGCGGTGATTAATTTATGTTTGCCAAAATAAATATAACTATTTTATGTATGATTATATCTGCACTGAATGTACCGAAGTGTTGATAAAAGGTATATTATGTTACATCCTATCTTATTAGTATTATAAATGCCAAAGTTTGTGAGGATGTATGTGTGTATGTTTGTTAGTCTTTCACGCAACTTCTACTAGGCAGATTGTTATGAAATTTGGTACACGGCTAGACTATAACCTGTAATAACACATGGCGTATTTTTAATCCCGAATTCCCTAATATAACAATTGAAAATACACGTATATTATGAGATAAACTTTTTTTATGAACCTTCAATGAATGATATGGTTTTACCGACTTTGATACAGTATATTTACGAATACGGCGGGTAATTGGTATCAAGTGACCGTTACTTTTAACGTGTTTTACCAGTGTATTAATAATAAACAAAGAAATAAATAATTTTTCATAGTATTAAAGATCTTGAAATTTCGGCCAATTTCTAATTTTAATCTTCACTCATGTCGCGCAATCGCGCTAACTCGAATACTACTGCGTGGATTTTCATGAGGTTTTCACTAATAGACAGTGTGATTCTCTAGGAAGGTTTAGATGTATAATTTATACCAGAGCGAAGCCGGAACGAACCGCTAGTGTTAGGCTAATTTATTCACTACACAACCGTCTGCCTGTCTGTATGAACATGTTAAACTCACTACCAGTCGATTTTTTGTACGGTTTTCACCTGTATATATATTGTCATTCCTGAGGCATATATGATTTATATATACCAAAGCGAAGCCGGGACCAGCCGCTAGTATCTAATTTAACATCTTATATCTACTTAGGCTACTTTTAGTGCAGATTTAAACTTGAGACAAAGACGAGGACAAAAGATACCTATTAGTAAATTAAAAATTTACGAGCCTAAATTAATATTTTAATTAGCCATCGGTGAATCCCCTTTTTTATATTTTTGAATGATTCCATTTATCAAGTACCTATTTTTCATTAAAAAATATGACAAAGAATACATTTTCATTTCTCGGTAAACTGTAGCGAACTAAGTTTTGTACTGTATGTTTCAAGTAAATCATTAATTTAAAAACCTTAACTTTATAAGTATACAAATAAACATACGTACACTTTCCATATAACTGTTACGCTTTATCGTTGTCTTGGTGCCTAATTATAAGTAATGTAAGTTTATTTTGAATTTAGATATATAAAACATTTGCTAAATCGAATAGCTGTAATCTAAGTATGCATTTTGCGATAGCCCGCGTTAGCATAGAGATAGCAAAAAGAATGTCGTGATAAATAAGATTTCAACTGAAAAATTAAATACTCAAAACAAATCTTCGACATTACAAAGTTGCTAAGTCCTCCCGGACGATACGGTAGCTACATATTAGTTTAATAACTAACTTATTGTATTAAAAAAGTAATAAGAAAACTATACAACGACACATTGTGCCAAATTGAGGTTATCCGAATCAGTCTAACACATTTTTTTGTGCAAATAATTTTATCGTCAACGCTCGACCTTGCTCCCAGTCGTATCGCCGAATTTTGCGCGATAGCGTAAATTCAAAAAAGGAACTCACCAATTTTTTGTTTTTTAAATCCTCACAGACACAGTCAGCACTAAATTTGAGTTCACTTTTTTTTTTAATTTCGCGCGCGTGTTTGTTTATGTGCGTGTGCGAATCGCGGAATGCACACCATCGCGCCGGCAGCGGCCGACTGACGGCGCGCACGCAATACAGCGCCCCCCCAAAAAATATGCCGCGAAAATATGGCGGGAGGAAACGCAAAAACTGAAGGGGTGCGTCGCTTCTCGCGTTGAGGCTGTATGCTAATCCATCGTGTACTCGGGCCCTTTTTTCCGGGGAGGGGGGTGGGATGCAATTAAAAACTCGCGCGTGCGTGGGGCCGCGATTAGAAAGACGACGGAATGAGTCTCTTTTTACTTTTTTCTAGTCTGGCGGCGGAATCGATGCCGTAAATCCTATTATGAGGACTCGTCTAGCTGATAACCTTATCAGTGTCAATGATCTTATTTCTAGTGATTTGCATTCTTTTCGCTAATATAATTTGTTTATTTATGTAATTTCATGAAATGTTGAATTGGCTTTAGCGCACGATGTTATTAATTTAGCAATTAAGTAAATAGAATAATTGAATAGGATGCAATTAATATTGTATTCTTCTTTGCAAATGTTGAATTCTTTTTATCAACATTCCAAAATGTAGTAATATTTCTTATTTATTTTCAAATATCTTTGATGTCGAATTTATCTTATTACATTGGCCAAAACAGGCTCCTACCAAATTCGTTATCAAAATTAGCAAAGAGGTCGTATCTATGGAGAATACTTTTTAAACGAAATCTCAGACAATGTAACTGGCCAGTAACAGTTAGGGGTGTCTGCAAACTTGCAGCTCGCATGAAGCCGCACGCTGAGCTTGCAACCGACGCGCAAAATGACGTATGTTCCCTCGTAGCCCCTCAAAATAGACAATGTGCGATCATCGCTTTCAAATTTAGAACGAGTTTTATTTTAATTTATTTTTAAAACTTGTGATTATATGATAAGTGTCAGGTACTATGTTAATGTTTTAACTAAATTTGAATAAATCTAATTACTATAGCTTCACTTTTTCGTTATTTTCGTTTTTTTTTAATTCATATACTTATTATATTTACATAAATTATTTGATTTGTATAATTTAGTTATTCTGTATTCCAGTTGACAAAGGGACTTTTATTTTAACTTATTATTTTTACATAATATTTCTTTTTGGTAACAAAATATTCTTTTTGTTTATAAAATCGATATCTCCAACTTGTCTGAACAGAAAAACCTAGTTAGTCAACTAGTTAGTCGTACATAAATTATATTGCTACTACTACTATACAAACATAGATTTATAGCACCCTTAGTGACTTTAACAAATTTAATATATAAATAAAAAACAAATTGCCATCTTAAAAATATCTCAAACTCAACAAAAGTCCCAATTATAAATTCTTAACAACGCTCGGGTCAACGGTCGATGCAGCTAACAATTATTTATTACATCTAAATCATTATTTATGCAAAATTTTCTAATAGCGAGGTCCGGGCTCCGCTGCACGCTAGCTAGCCCCCGGCCCCGGGCTCGTCTGCAGGTCCAGCACATTAACATCATAATAGACCAACTTCCAAGGGAACACCATTGTCCAATAGCGAAAATAAAAATCCACTCTTATTTAAGATAGCGTCCGTCAAAAGCATTTTTATGCAAATTTCAGTCTTGATAAATATTATTTTACTTAACGGGTTAAATTTTGGACCAGCTTCCGGAATTTTTTTTGAATAGTTTTATTCCGTGTGAAAGAAAAAAAGTTTTCTAAAACTTTTTGACAATAAAAAGCATTATTATTATGTTAAGGAATAATATTTGTCAATACTAAAAATAGTTGATGTTTGCAATCTCCAACGAAGTCCTGAAAAAATTTAATGTTTTTAATATGTACTTACCTCAGCAACAACACGAACTTCACTTAGAAAAAGTCAACAAGAACATTCAACAAAACTTCAACAAAGTCACTATGAGGTGAAAAATGCGGTAACAAAACGAATGGGCGCGGGAAAGAAAATCGACGAAAAAAATTCGAATATCGAAAAGTTTGTGAACGAAAGTCCGTCAACGCGTCACGCGACCGCTCGGCCGGCCAGTCCACACACGCACGTGAGAAACTTCGCTCCAACTTCGTACTAACTTTCCGCACGCCGATAGTTGCCGCGCGTCAACCAAAAATTCCCGAACCCGACTTCCAAATTCAAATTTAATTGCGGATTATATTTTATTTTTAATTATGTTTTTTTTTGCAAACGTCCACTCGGGTCCGGTCGGCCAGTCGGTCTGCAATATTAACACGAGCTACGTCCACCTTTTGTAATGAAACGTTCACACATGCTTCCGCATTACCGTACCGATGCCATCAATAATGAAGCCGGGCGGGAAAAAACAAAACGGGGCACCTCTCCCGTCGAGGCGCCCGGCGCCACTACAGCCTCCTCGTCAAAGATCAGAATTGCATATCTGGGTTGCGTTAATGAGCGGAGGGTGGGGGTCGTGGGGGGTCGAAAAAGTGGCACCGCTCGCGCGCGAATATAAATTCATCGCCAAAAAATCATTACGCGGGGGGTGGTATTACGGGCCCACTGCGCGGGTTCGCTCGTATAGTTTTTAAATCGCGCGCTCACTCGGCGGCGCGGCGCCGCGAAGCGCGGTTCGCGGAAGCCGCACCACTACTGCATCCCGACGCTTCACCTGCACTATGCCCGCTACAAACACTATCACGCATGCACCGTCTTCGAGAAACAAAACTTTTTCCTTTTTAACAACTTGAAAATCGAACACGTCAAGCTTCAATCCTAGATTTATGTGTATGCTACATTATAATCGGATAAATAATGAACTATAAAGATAATTTATTTCTTTTTCTGTCTAAATGAACGGTTCAATTTTTGAATCTTGGAATCGAACGAGTCATGGTACGATTGATTTTAAAAGTGGAAAAAGCCTCCACGTGTATGCAAATTCTTTTCGGCGACGATCGTAATCAATTTGTGCGTAGGAAGCGGTACAGTTCCGCACACACGCACACACACGCACCGATGTGAGAGTCAAATTAAATCTAATACAAAATTGCGTTTTATGTTCGCGCTAGTGTTGCCAGTGTGTGTAGGGCGCACAATGCGAACTTCGCGGGTACACTTCACGCAGGTTTTTAGAATTAGAAAATATTTAACTTACCATATTTCTTAAAAATTTTTTGGAATTGAATCCATAATGAAAAATCTTAACCTCGAATAACCTTGCACCTAATCGCTCAATAAAATCAAATCAAATGCTAATTCTGACATTCACTAACTATATAAATATTTAACTTAATCACTACATCGTCTAAATAAAACATTTGAGTAATTTATTAATGCAAATGGTGGAAACTTTACTTATGTGTTATTATATTATTGTTATTTATGTATGAGGCTATCGTACGTTTCCCAAATAATTAAATTTAATTCAAATTCTGTCTGTACTCGGACAGACTCGATGGCTTGAGCTTCTAATAAAGTAATTGAAATGGCTGGATGCTGGCAAGATGTTACCCGGGGCTTCGCTCCCGTGGGAATTTTTAGATAATAAATGTAGCCTATAGCAATCTTGGATAATGTACCTTTCTAATGGTGAAAGAATATTTGAAATCGGTTCGCTAGTTTCGGAGATTATCCGCCTCAAACACACAAACTCACGAAGTCACAAACTCACAAACGCTTACCTCTTCATAATAATAGTATAGACTATCGTGTATGCGTTCGTTGTCTTTTTTTTAATAGCTATAACATGCCCATTACTGGGCAAGACTCATATTTACCTACGTAAAAATTACTACAAGTTTAATCATACATCTTCATTATCTATATAAAAAAAAATCCCACGGACAAACTCTCTTCCCGGACACGATTTCCGGACACGAGTGTACTTTAAAAACGCACACACTGAAACAGTTAAAAATGAATTACCAACACAGCCGCGGCGCCCCCCTCTACACTCATTTTCATTTCGATGTTTTCGGGTTTTTGCGCAGATGGAGGCAACCCCTAGTACCACCACCCCCACCCTATGAAAATAGGATATATTTTTATGTTTTATTTGCCCGGAAGCCTGTAGCTTAGTTGCATGTTTATTAGAACTTTTATTAGTAGAAACAATACGGTTCGGTTTTTCGCGTTTTTTCCGGGTTTTGATGATGGCTACAGTCTTTAGACACGAAATGTTTGTTTTCGATTAGTAGTTTTTATGATATTTTTTTTGTACCGAAAACGTAATGCGGCTCAGATATGAAAGATTGTCCTATAAATTTTTGTTGATGGAAATAATAGTAATGTTTCATTATGATTTAGTTGATCGCTATTCTTAGATAAAAAATTGCGGTGAACGATTTTTTCGAAGCTAATTTATATTAGCAACGTAATGTTTGGTAAAACACATAATATTTAATAGTAGTATTTTAACTCGTTCTCATTTTGGCGACTTCGCCAGTTGTATTCGTCGCTACGGCTATGATTTGCTTCGATTGCCTGACGTCAACCCACTTAGGAAATGCTAATATTGCCTATCAGCCTTAACAGCTATCCCATAATCGCCTCATACGACACCGATAGAAGGATATGGAGTCGTCTTACCGTTACGTTTATTTTTATATGGTTTAAAATTTGTTTTATGCAGTATTCAGCTAAAGGGATAAAAAAATGTTTAATTTCTGATAATTGTAAAAAAAAAACTGGTAAAATCTTTAAATAATTACAAAAATTATGCTATAGAACAGCGGTTGTCAAACAATTTTGTAAACGGAACTCATTTGGGAAGCTATACATTTGGCAGAGCTAATTAGAATTTGTTAAATGGTAGTGACAATAAAACACTGCCAATAAAGTTCATATTATGAAGTTTAAATAATGACTATTCAAAACAAATGAAAACAAAACGTTAAACGTATATATACCCCAACGCCTTTTGTATGTTATATGGTTAGTCGATACTTTTATATTGAACATGACATGTGAAGTTATATAAAAGTTGTAATTATAAGGGTTCAGAATCTGGGCAGGGTCGCCATGTAATAGGATGTGGCGACTGATATATACGATTGTTCGTGTTAAGACTCTATTGTTCACACCTTATCATAACTTATACGTAATTTTTTATTTTTTTATTATTAGCTGTTTGAGTCCCACTGTTGGGCAAAAGCCTCCCCTAACTTCCTCTACGCATTGCTATATTCTTTGTTGAACTTTTTAATGTCGCCCGACCATCTCGTCCTAGGCCTTCGTCTTTTCCTGTATCCGTCAGTTGGAATCCATCCAATAAATAAATAATCTACTAATACTACGCCTGGATAGATTGCACCAAAGAAAGTTTGAATAAAAGAAGAGGATCATTGCGTGAAATGGCAAGTGACCAGAGTTAATTGAAAGAAGTTAACATATTGTGCCGGCCTCACATGATTGGGTGAAAGGTCATGAAAATATAAAGGAATGAAACATACTTCTCTCTCGTGGTCGGAGTGGGTGAATCTTGAATTTACACGAGGAGCATTTAAGGGTATTCTGAATTCCCACGCAATATATTGCGGTGAAGACTCGCCGCTAAGTATTTCAATAGTTCATTCTACTTCGAGTTGATAATGCAATATTCGCAAAATCTAAACACCATTCGTAAACTTTTTATTTTTGGTGACTATAACGATATATTGTTATTAAATGGTCGAAAAATTTTAAGAATGTAAAAAATGCGCAACTTTTTAAAAGAAAATAATGATTATTCTTACACTTTTTAACTTTTTTCTATAAGCAAAATAGCTTACCAAATACATTGTGAATATAAAAAATATTGAGGCAGATTTAAATGTCTCATAGAAAACAATTTAAAATACCCCTTGTTGTGAATAAAAGGCATGCTAGACCAAGACTGATGTTATTCTCTTACCCGCACATAACAATATGAAACTGACAGGCAAATATCACATCATCTTCCCCCAACAAACAATATGACATAATATATAAACTAAAACAAAGCTATTAGAGTTTAGTTATAGATCTACAGTTACCATGCAAGAAGTTTGAACACTTATTATACGCTTAAATCTTTAAATGTTTTCAATACTATGTATTTTATAAAGTATATTAAAATACTACTTAACTAGTACTAAAATTACAATGAGAATGAATCCCACCGCTGCCACCATGTTGTGAATAAAAGGCATGCTAGACCAAGACTAGTTACCTGTCAGTTTCACATAACAATATGAAACTGATAGGCAAATATCACATCACCCCTCGTCTTAAAAAGCAAAAACATACTATATCAAAATATCCCTTTATAGTTAGAAATTATTTTAAGTTAAAAGTCTAATAAATATTATTATTTACTTTTTAGGAAAAGGTATTTGAAATTTAACTTTTAATCTATAATTTTTAAACTTATGTATAGAAATGACAACATCGAAATAATCGTTCGAATCGAATCAACGTTTCTCCCTCTCGTCCGAGCATATTCGTGGTGTCTTTCTCAGCCATTGAGCACCGAAGCCGAGGATCTCTAACCAAATGCCCGTTCATGTTTATGTTTAAACCCATATTGGACTGAATCCAATCTTCCGCAGAAGTCGGTACAAACTCTCTCATTTCTGAGAGCTCTTTATGTTGAAGATGGAAGTGGAGGTCTCACTTTT
This sequence comes from Plodia interpunctella, assembly GCF_027563975.2. Classification (NCBI taxonomy): domain Eukaryota; kingdom Metazoa; phylum Arthropoda; class Insecta; order Lepidoptera; family Pyralidae; genus Plodia; species Plodia interpunctella. The sequence goes on along the minus strand of NC_071306.1, from coordinate 9,598,180 downwards.
CTAATTTTTCTTCTTCTTGGCATTGTCTTCAGCATCCTTAAATCTCAGACCGCGGACATGCATATTCTCCTTGACATCATCATCAGATACACATTAAATAACTCCCCTCCGTCTAGCGTCGGGCCTTAAAATTTAAACGGACATCGATTTCGCAATTTCGTGTAATAATATTATATATTATTTCGGAATTTAGGTTTTAAACAATAAATAACAATGAAATATTACATAAGAATTTCGCAAGGTGTTTTTTTTAATTCATCTCGTCTCATTATCTAGATGCGTGTTTAAATTAAGTCTAAGGTAGCTACCGCCACCTTACGGCTGTACAACACACTAATTCAATATTATTAAATACTTCAGTTTCGTATCACGTAACATGTCCGTTGAGTGCGAAACCACTGCGTCACTACTGGGTTTGCCAAATTTTAATTGAACTACAAATATAATATGTTAGACTTTCTGTCTAGACACGGACTGAGCTGTGCAGGACATACTTACATATAGCTTAGTCCGGTGTCTATATGGGAAGTGCAGGGGTAAAATATTAATACGTAAAATACTGATTGTTGCGCGATTACGCCTGTGGCATAAAGTATAAATATAAAACAATAGATTTTGCCCACGGCTTCGCCCGCGTGATATTATCTGCGAAACCGGAACATACACGGTTTTCTCTAGAATAAAACAAATCCTATCGAAACAGTTTTTAACCAGTGATCCAATCTCATTATTCATTGCGTATACATAGAGGCATATTAAAAATAAAAGGGTATGAGGAAGGGGTGTCCGGTGGGCATAATAAATTCATTTTGCGTAGTTTTTCCGATAATTCTGCCATTGGTGGAAAAATGACCACTTTTCATTTTGGCCGGATCGCTGTTCCTATACGTCCATCTCTTTCTGTCATTAACATATGTCCTCGCATGTTGATACGTTCACACCCTTTTTTTTTTGTACAAGACAAGTGGTTTCGAAAATGTGCTATTGTGTTGGTGTGCTGTTTCGTTTTGACCGACTTTGCCGACAAATGTTGTGTTCAGTTTTAAATCCCGATGCCGGGGACTGTGCGAAGTGGAGATGAAAACTAGGCAAGCGTCTTGGGTTCCGACGTTAAACGGCTGAAGAAAAAACAGTTAAAATTGCTTAGATGGGAAAGAAAGATTGACAAACAAACACAAAATCAACAGTTTTAGTCAACTGTGAAACTGTTATCACATTGGCCTCCTACTTAATTTATAATATGCGAAAGTTTGTGAAGCTGTATGTGTGTTTGTGTATGTTTGTTACTCTTCCACGCAAAATTTACTGGACGGATTGTTATGTTAACCTGGAATAACACATAGGGAACTTTTATACTGAAATTCCCACGGGAACGAAGCGCCGGGGCGCAGCTAGTATAATATACTAGCTGCGCCCTATAATATACTAACTACACTACTTTCTATTAAAATTCTTTATCAAGTATTAGATGTTGTCCGGGGCTTCGCTCCCGTTGAAACTTTGAGATAAAATATAGTCTATGGCAATCTTGGATAGAAATCGGTTCAGTAGTTTCGGAGATTACCTGCTTCAAACATACAAACTCACAAAGGCTTAATAATAATAGTATAGATTATCAAATAATGACCATCATCATCTGACCATCTGGACTGGTGGTTTACACACAGGTGAAGACAGACAGTCTCTCTTGCTTTAAGTAGTTAATTTGTTATCATCTGCAGCCCCCCGTGACCCACGGCTGGGCATAGGCCTCATTCCGTCTGCGCCAACCATCTCGGTCCTGGGCCGTCCTCATCCAGTTGTTGCCAGCAATTTCCCTTACATCGTCGACCGTCTAGCTGCCGGATGTCCTACGCTCCGCTTTCCATTCCTGGGGTTGCAGCTTTACTTCAGCTTCCATCGTTCCTTCTAGCCATGTTAGGCCCAGTTATTTTATATTATTTCCCCCCCAATCAGCTTTTATCCGCGACTTCGCCCGCGTTTATTATTGTCAATATCTCGCGTTCCAATAATGTATCACAATGAAACTTATACCAGATTTTAAGTAAGCTATATAACTGTGTTAACCGCATCAAATTCAGTAGTTGTGGCGTGTGGTTTCGCCTTAGAATATGACCGCTCCATAGCCTGCCGTTGATGTCATACGAGGCGATTAAGGGACACACAGCGTGGGCGGATGATAGGCAAGAATAACATTCCCAATGAGGATTGACACCAGGCAGGCAGATTTAGTTTTTAGTAATTTTTTGCGTCAATACTTGTATATCATCAAGTTGGTTTTTTTTTTACTTTGACTTTAGTTACCAATCGACGCGATTTCGGGCGCGATTTTAGAAACCAACATGATTTAAACGTGCCTTCCGAAACGCGGGACTTCTTTACACGGATAATTAATTGAGGCAGACATGGTATGTAGAGCTGTTCAATCCACGGCTGATCTGTTGTCTCGCCCAAACTGCCCATCCATAGAAGTCCTTAATAAGGCCAAAATGCTATCGCTGTGGCTACTTACAATATAAATGAATATATTTTGACTTGAATACAAGAAGATCGAAATCTATTTAGCACGAAACAGTAAAAAACATTCGTTCTTATTTTAAAAATCTTAGGATAAAAATGAATTCAGTATAATCCACCATCCAGAGGATAAGACGTACGCAAAACATTTGAAACGGAACGCAACCGTATGAGACAATATGAAGACTCAAACGAACGTTGAAAGTGGAATTTAAATATGTAAGGAATTAGGAGATGAGTGGGGGGTGTTCCTACACCCGCGGGGGGCGGGGGCGAGGCGTGCGGGAGGGGGGCACGCGGGGTTTTTCAAAACTAGAAAGAGATGAACACGCGTTAGTATCGCGATCTGCGTCCCGGTACCACCGGTGCTGTGTGCAGACGAGGAAGTATTAGAGAGATATGTCTTGAAATATCTCTTAAAGCAATCATCGCGGCACTCTGCTAAGGAGATAGGCCTAAGAACATCTAAATAATGTATGTTGGTAAAGATTATCTTCTTCTTCTTCATAGTCGTATTCCTCATGGCTGAGGGTCGTGGTTATTACGTGGAATGAAACACACGCTACAACTTTCTTGGCATTATTAATGGAGTGGTTTGCCATTGCCTTCTTCATTTCATACACAAGTTAATAACAATCAGCCAGTGTTCAGGTTTCCTCACGATGTTTTCCTTCACCGGAAGCAAGTGGTGGTCGATGAAAACTAGTACACATGACTCAGATTGGTGTACCAACTCAAGTGGCACGAATAGGATTCGAACCTTTCGATCCACAAGCGGGCGTCTTAACCATTACACCACCATCGCTTCAAGATGATTCAAAGATCATCTTACACGGACGTGGTATGTTGTATGCGCATGACATGACTTGCCTGCGAAATACTTTCTAAAACACTTAGTTATAGCCCCTGTCACAAAGCTCTTATCAATTTGAAGCAATTTTTAATCCGGATTATTGCGATGGGTAAGTAGCGTTAGGAGCCATTTAAAATAGGGGCAAATCTCGGCTACTCAAAACTGTAAGTAGATGACAAGTAGTAATCGTCAAAAATGATAATTACCTTGTCAGATGTTTTTAGACTATTGTTTATGTAAAATATACTTTAAAGCGCTCTCTCCCAGCTATATCCATTAAAGAGTCTATGGCATATAAGGAAAATTTTATCTTAAGATGTATCCCCTGAGCTGAGACATCGTGTGTAGCCCACGCACGCGCTGTAATGAGCGCGCGCGGGGGGTAGTTAGACAATTTTACAACTGCGCCGCTTCGGCTTTTTTGGGAGACTCTCGTCCCTAGGTGTGCGCGCATAGATTATTTGACAGAAGGTCAAAAAAAACGTAGGTACTAGTACCTTTATAACTTTTAATAGGGATGTCCATTTAGTAAAATACTAGTTCATAATTATAATTACGTGTATATCTAGATGAGCTTTAGAAAATTATAAACAGGCTTTTACGGAAAGTAGGATTTGAAATTTCGGCACATTGCGATGTCACTT